>NC_137594.1:20201689-20658354 GCF_963210335.1 Falco punctatus | reverse complement strand
TAGGGAAATTAATTCTTTAGCCTTTGAGATGGATCAACAGCTGTTAGACATCATAGACATGATCAAGACATAGCTTGCATCCAGAATACACTGAATCTATAATATTTTAATCTGTGTATGATTTGTGGCAGTGATACCATAGCTTTGCCTTAACTCTTTGTGGTTTTTACTGCTCATATGAGGTGATAGCTGTTATCCAGGATATGTCAAACAGCATTAGCGTGTCTTAGAAAGATTGGCTATGCATTGTAGGAGGGAAATGACCTTTGAGTTAGTCTCACATCTGGCATTCCACACTGGCCCATGGCTAGATGTTTCAAAAGGAAATGGGAAATGCTTGCAAAGAACAAATGCCAGCCTGCCTTTTAGGAGAAAAAGTTTCTCCAAATGACATATTGGCTGAATTGCATCCTGCAGCATAAGATTACATTCATATATTTTCTCTATCTTCTTTAACTTTAGCTGTTAATACTACTTATCTAAATGCTTATCCTCTAGGCAGCCTTACTAAACATCTTAATTCTCTAACATCTTGTTGAGTGAGTTCTGTATCTTAGATTATTACATATATATAAAAAAAAAATCCTCTAGCAGTTTTAAGTTTGGTGTCTTAAGTAATTTCACCTGCTGTTTGGTTTCAGAGATCAGCAGTCCAGATTTAAAGCATCCTTTAAAATATTACAACAATTGCCTATTAGAATTTTCATCTTGTCCTCATTCTTACTTGTTCTGGAGAAGTTGTCTTAATTCATTCACTGAATCGTTATGAATTACATTCTGCTTTGGGAGATCAGGTTTCGCAGAGTTGCATTTAGATCCAGTAAGGATCTGAGAGAAGCACTATGGGTTCTAGTAATTATTTGTTCTTGAGCAGCAGAAATCTTTTATATGCAACCATGTAAGTTACTAGTCATTTGTTCAATCAACTGAAAATGGGTAATCCACGGTATACAGAACATATTCTTATGACACGGACTTTTGCTAAATTGATGTTCTGATTTCAGCATGAAATAAATTCATACATGGATTAGTTCTTTTATGCTTTTCTTGTGTTAATTTTTATATTTGCTGTGTGCATTTTTCCACCCCTGTGTTGAAGCTCCATTTTGAGGGAACTTATGCTGATACATATAACCTAAAAGAGCTCAGGAAGAGACGTACTTTGCTAAGAATCAGGGTGACCAATGCAGTTGAAGCACTGACTGAACTTTTTGGCAAGGTTCCCATTGAAGTGATTATATGCTTTTGTATTGTCACTTAGCAGCAGGAAATCCTATCTGCCTCTGCTGAGACTCAACTAAATTACAGAAAAGGATGGAATAAATTTTGCTTTTTAGTGTAGATGATTGTATACAGCTAAGTAGAGTTGGATTCTGAACCTTAACCTGGATAATGTGCTAGAAAAAGCACTTTGTCAACCGAGACAAAGAACAGGAAATTTTAGCTGGCCAAGCTTTGTCTTATGTCATTAAATTTTTCTGCATTTTATGGTCTAAAAATTGACATTATATGCAGGGCTCTGCCTCATGGAAATCAATCACTTCTGTAACAAAATAAAAGAAAAATCTGTATTAAGCCACTTAGGCTTTTTTGACCTAGAAAAACATTCAGAAAACAGATCATAATTTGCTGCTCTTGGTGATCTTGTTCCTGGAATAATTAAATCAAAATTTGACTACTGTTAAATCCAGGTAACTTTTTACTCCACAAACAAAAGCCAGTTCTGAATGTTAATCCACTTTGACTGAACTCCTTGGCTTTTAAATGTTACTATGAAGACCAGTAGTTTAAAGGGAAGGTCAATGGGGAAGTGTTTCAAAATACTAAATTATTAAAAACTGAAGAAATTTTTTGTAATAGAAGAGACAAACTTGCAGAAATCTGAGCATAGGTATGCTTTTTGTGTCTGAGGATCTTGAAATTGATAAAGCATGAGAGAGCTAAGAAAGTGGTTTAGAGAAGGGTTCATAAAAAGGCTTAGATTACTGCTACCTGCTGAGGTGTAAAATGTTCTAATACAGCATATTTGGGGTTTGTTTAAGTACCACTTATAAGTATGTACCTTTCTGTTTGTTCATACTGTATAATGTAGACATGATCTTTTGGTGACTATGACTGTTAGTTTGCTTCTGTAAAAGAAATCATGGAAGGCTTCATCAGATAGGAAGGTTTCCACCCATGTCCTCTGAACACTGCTTGAGCAGATTTCTGCTTAACTGCAAACATGCTAATGTTCAGACACATACAATGTGCAGACCACGGTGGGATATAGAATAGCTGGTAGTCTTCATGTATTAAATTTCTTGATTTTTCAAACGTTTTGTCTGATACTCTACATTTCTCCCTTTTTTTCTTCATCCAGGAGCCTGAACAGAATTGACCAGGGCAGTATTTTGCAAATTACTACCCATTTTCATTATAGGTCAGAGATCATTGGCAACTGATGACTTACCACTTGCTGTGAAACTTTGACGCTTCTGGCTTTTTGGTTTTCAGGGGAAGTCACCACAGTTGGCCTGCAGTATGGTCTAGCAACATTAACAAATGACTGCTACTAAGTTACTTGCTCTGTCATTTGCCATGTTGTGAGAGTAGAGCCCAGAGGCCCTGCTGGTGGAGCCACAGGAAAAGAAGATATTGCTTAGGAAGCTGAACAAAGAAAATAAAATAGATTTCTAGAATAGTGTACATAAACAGTGAGTGTGATGGTGGCTATGTTTATCATCTGCAATATGGCACTTCTCTTTTTGGATAATTAATATTTTTTTCCTTTTATTTTCTAGTCACTGTGTTCCACTTGAGTTCTGTAGTTCAGTTAGATAATAAAATATATTAGGATTGGCAAGATAATTCTAAAAACATTTTGTTTTCCTTTGTGAGCAGAAAATGTGCGTTCAGGTGCTTGGTTAAAGAAGCTTGTGCTTATTTAGAAGCCATAAATAAAGAAAAAAGCTGTGTGTTTTTGTGCTGCATTATGGATTGTCCTTACTATATGACCATTTTTCCGTACAAACTTAGTACAAAAGCTGTGATGTCATTGTTTTATGTATGCTTTGTTTTAGATATTTTCATGTTTCCTTTTTCTTCTCCTTTTCATCAGACATTTGCTGACCAGGTATTTGGTATCTTCAGCTGGACAATTCCCATTGCTGTAGCCTTTTCTTGTTTTGGTGGACTTAATGCTTCAATTCTAGCATCATCAAGGTAGCGCATTGCTTTCTGTTTGATAAATATCCATAAGTAATTTTACATACTACTGTTACGCTCATTTATTATGAGAATGGCAAAAATACTTCCGTAACTGAACCTAGAATGAATAATCACAATAAAAACTTAAATAAATTCTGTGTGTGTGTACATGCACCCTGAACACTGCCTTACTTCCCCAAAGTGTTCCTAGCTGTATGCAGAGTACAATTACAGATCAAATGAATGTTGTGTGTATGGTGAGTTCTCAGGCCCTCTGATTATTTGGATTGAGCTATCTTCCATTTTACTTGATAAAATAGTTCTAGCAAGTTCTTGTTTTCAAATGCATGTACTTGAAACTTACTGACTTTTTAAAATCAGTATAATTAAGTTTTTTTCCAAGTAAAAAGTTTTACAAGTTGCTACTGCTATTAAGCTGCAGTCCAAAAGCTTAGGATAGTATAGAAGTATATACAGTACAGAAGCTTTCCTCTGAGCACTGATTAGGGATGTGAACAGTGAAAGTTTTAAATGGATTTACTCAGGCATTTGAAGATCTTTCCTATCCATTGAATGTATGTGCAGTGCCTCTGAGAACAGATATGGACATGGTCTGGTGAAGTAGTCTATATAGAACAAGTTGCAGCTGATAATAAAATGATGTGTCTGTGTGTTCTTTTGAGTATGTGGTCCAGTGACCTTTTTAGACACCTGGTTGGCAACTCTTCCGGTTGGCATTGAAAACTATTCTGCTACACGAGCTAGAATGTTTTCAGTGCTAGCTTTTAGAATATTCTGAAACAATAGAAATTTATTTCCATTACTGTAGATGTTTTCTGTTATACCTGTAGGATTGTTTTTTTCAAAAATGGCCATTAACGGCATGTTTCTAAAAGCTTATATAGCTTTTAATGGTTGTTGTACAGTACATCTTTACAAGAAGGGTTGAATCCATGTTCCCGTTTAAAGATGGAAATTGTGGTGTAAAATAAAGTGTGTTTAAAAAAAACCAAAAAGTGGTGTAAATACTTATTTTGACTGGCATTTTTCTTTGATTTTGTGTAATACATTCTGTCTCACCTATGGCCTCAACATCTGTTTTCTGACTTTTTTTTTTTTTCCCCCAGGCTATTTTTTGTAGGATCTCGAGAAGGTCACCTTCCTGACCTGTTGTCTATGATCCATATAAAGAGGTTCACACCTGTGCCAGCACTGCTTTTCAATGTAAGTTATTACTGCTTTTCAGCTGTTCAGATGTGACTATATGTATTAAAAAATCACATGAGAGAACTTCAGATTTATCGTCATCGAGGTGGTTTCTGAGAGAGTTACTCTTTGAGGCATAAAATTATGCCAGACACCAAGGATATAAGGTGTAACTTTAAGGCAAAAAGCAGCAAACCCAGTAAGTTTCAAACTTCTATTGTTCATCTCACTCTTCTTCTTTTCTGACAGTGTGCTATGACCCTTATTTACCTGGCTGTGGAAGATGTCTTCAAGCTTATTAATTATTTCAGTTTCAGTTACTGGTTTTTTGTTGGTCTGTCTATTGCTGGGCAATTATATCTACGTTGGAAGGAACCAGATCGACCCAGGCCCCTTAAGGTAATATTTACTTATTACAGAAGTGTTTAAAATCCTTGTCTTCCACGTAATGTAAAAGTGCTGCCTAAAATCTGGACCATAAAGCTATGTCTAAAGATCACTAGTTGATAAGGACATAAAACATGGCTTCCATTCTATATTGTACCATTAAATCTAGCTTGTCTGCTAAGTGACTGCTGTAATAATACACTCTTTTATTGTACGTTAGCTCAATCAGTGTCTCTCCTCTCCATCAGCTGGAGAATGTCTCAATAAGCTACATAGTAGTTAGCCTTTTCTCTTGGATTAGAAATCTCTAATTAGGAATGCTTAAGTTAATTAATTCTGTCAGTATGGATCACATTCAGCTCTGATGTTGTTTCAGTGCAGTATCTGATCGTTTTATCATGTTCTCATACTTTAAATCGATAACTCTACACAAAAAACCACATTGTTTCCTGAGTTATACTGGATTCATGCGACTGTACAGTTCTTTCAACGCAGCAGAGTTACCATACTTGATTACTTTTGTAGTTTCTAGCAGCCGTTCTATTCAAGAATTATTCTGCAATTTGTTTATGGTTCTAAATAGTCAGATGTATAAGAGGAAGAGCAGGTAATTTCACAAAGTGGGGTTGAGAGGGCCAAGTCTGTAACTCACCAGAATGTTTGTAACTGTAGACAACAAATATTTCAATAACATTCTGTTCTGATTTTCTGTCTCCAGCTGAGTGTGGCTTTCCCAATAATATTCTGCATATGTACAGTATTTCTGGTGGTAGTGCCACTCTATAGTGACACTATAAATTCCTTGATTGGAATTGCCATTGCTTTATCTGGAATTCCAGTCTTTTTCTTGGGAGTCTATTTGCCTGCATCAAGGAGACCTCGGTTTATCAACAAAATTTTAGGTAAGTTTCTTTGTAGATGGAGATGCTGTTAGGAAAATTGAGTAAGTGAATCTCAGTTGATGAAAAGGGCTGTGGTCAGCCGTCCCCAGGCAGCAGTACAGTACCCACAGAGCCACTTGCACCCCCTAGCAGGATGAGGGAGAGAATAGGAAGAACAAAGGTGAGAACAGTTGTTGGTCAAGATAAAGACAGTTTAATAAGTAAAGGAGAGAGGGGGGGGAAAAACCTGCTGCTGCAAAGGCCATCAGTGACCACTTCCCACAAGCACACCACTGTGCAGCCAGTGTCTCCAAGCAACAGCCACCTTTGAAGACACGCTCCCACATGCATTTCTTCCTCTACCTGTTTTTATTCTATGGCATGAAATACCCCTTTGCCTAGTTTGGGTCAGGTGTTCTGGCCATGTCCTGTCCGAACTTTCTGCCCATCCCCATCCTGCTGATTGCAGGGACCAGGGACGGCAGAGTGGGAGGTGAAAAAAAAAACCTAAACAAAACTGCAACCCTGATACTGTGCAAACACTGTAGCCAAAACATCAGTGTGTTACCAACACTGTTTGAGCTGCAAACCCAGAACGCAGCACCAGATGGACTGCTGTGGAGATAACTGCATCCCAGCCAGACCCATTAAAGAGGTGTACTGGTTTTATATATGTGTTTACACCCAGGTTTTTTTTACTGTGTATTTAAAAGACCATCCACTTCCTACAGGCTTTGTCTTGTAGTTCTTATACATTTTATACATTTTTATGTGTTTCTTCTCAATGAGGCATATGAAAAGTCTTTTTCATAAGCAAGGCTGATGACTGTAAAAGGACTGGACATTCTTGGTAATGCAAGCTAAGTGTCGATTCAGTCATTTGAAGATACGTAGCTTTTATGTCAGTCACAGATGGAATTTTTCCTTCTGTTGAATTGCTGCAGTTAAATTCTCCAGCAGTTGTCATTGTTACTATGTGAGAAAACCACATAGTTTGTTTATAGCATAAAGTTTAAGGTTTATGGTGTAATCTTAGAATGCTACAGGATGTGGTACTGCAGTAGCTAGTGAATATGTAAGTACTCAGTAACCTGTTCACTTTCCTGTGTGCTGTTTGTCTTAATTTTTTTTATTCTGCCAATTTTACACTCTTAATTATAGAGAAAAAATATTTTACTTCAGTTACTTGGCAGGGTGCCTAAGAAGAAAACCACCTTAGGCTATCAAAAGAACAGTTCTAAACATCTGTTTAAAAAAAATGAGTGGAAGACACTTTTTGTATTAGTTTTTATTGTTTGCTTCTCCTTAAGAGAAGTTAGGCAACATTCTTGATAACTAACTTTCATTAGTGAGATACATGTTGTGTGATTAAGAGTTGAGATAAATGGCTGTTCTTCTGATTTATCTTCCAATTTCCTCTGCAGGTGCAGTCACACGAAACATGCAGCTGCTCTGTTACTGTGTTTTAACGGAGATGGACACAGATGAAGAAAAGAAGTTAGAAACCAAATCCAACTAAAATTTCAAAGCCATTACAAGAAACAGGAGGGAGGATAAAGCAATTACGACAACATAAGGGAAGAGATGGAACTGGAAAAAATGGGAAAACTGTTTCCAGTGGTCTTTCAGAAACACTGAAAATGTACTTACTTGCTGTTGGATTCCCACATAGATAGTGTCCTTGTGTCACCCTCCTAAACTGTGGCATATTTTCAGGGCATTTTCCTTGGATAATGATTACCTATTCATTTCAGGCCCCACGTGCTATGCGTCAATACTGTTCCTTCTTCAGAATTGGTATTAAAATGGTAAGAGCTAACGGATCAAACTAGATTTCTGCAGAACCAGGTGGTGAAGTAATGCATTTTTAAGTTAGACTGAAAACCACACTGACTCAAAAGACCAAAAGTCATTTCCAGCTTAATTCTGATGGATGTTTGCATGAAATGATTTGCTGTGCTATCAGAGGACAACTGGTCACAACAAACTACCTAATTTGTCATTATTAGCAGAAAAATTAATAAAGTTGTGCTACATTATTTAAAGACTGAGCCAACCTTTCTCCCTTGAAAGTATTTTATTCTATACACTGTGTGGAAATGGGGTATCTGACTGTGGCAAGGATTTAATCAAAGCAGCACCCTGGCACTAAAGATTTGGTTAATATATGATGATGATTCTTTCCTGGTAGCTTGTTAGTACTTGGTCAACTCCTGATAGGCTTTATGAAACTTCCAGAATTAAAATGTTCAGTTTGAAGCTTGTAGGCATTTGTTTCTGAACTGTTTCAGGGAACACACATTAGCAGTGTTACCTCAGCAGTCAGAAAATTTCCTTTCTAGATTTCAGTGCTGTCCACTAGAAAATGACCATCCAAAACCTCACAGAACAAACCACCTTTTTTCTTCTATAGCAGAAGTTCTGTGGCAGCAACTATATCTTGAAAGCTAAGTAGCAGGGAGAGAAAATAGGAAAACAGCAATAGAAAGTATTGCAATAAAGACTGATGCTAATTAGCAGTAGTTGTAATTTCAAAGCTGTAAGCCTAACATCAGGACACTTTGATACTGAGTCTTGGTGCGGCAAAAGGTAACATGAAGCCAGACCGTTTGGCTAACGAAGTGAGATACATTTCAAAAACATACCTCAAATTTTTATCTTCATTCAGGGTGTTTATCTCAGTTGACCTGAGTTTCTCCTTGTGTGCAGTTCTTTGTGCATTTAAATTGAATCAGATCTTGCAGTCACAAGGTGTCGGCTGAAGCAATGCATGCTGCACCACATTTGCATCAGCCACCTGAATAATATGGAGAATATTTGGATTCTTGCACCGACTCCCTGACCACGGTTATCTTAAAAAAAAAAAAAAAGCTACAGATAATGGCAAATGGTAGCCAATTGTGAAGACTAACAAAATGGAGTCTCAGGCTACCTTTATGAAGCAGCATGTGGATTTAAGATAGTTAAAATCTAGCTAGGGAATATTGCACGTAGTTGGCAGGTAAACATGTAGGGTCTTTTCTGTATTTAATGAAAACTAGCATTTAGTTATTATAATACAGCTTTTTAATCTAGCATATGATCAGAAGGAATTCGGTGTCCAAGTTGAGACCTCTGTCCAGTGGGCAAGCATAGCTTTTAACAGGGTAGGGTTGTAGCATAGGTCAACAGCCCTATTAACCCTTCTGTGAAACAAAGGAAAAAAATATTTTGCCTCCAGTGCCTTGGCACCACCAGCCAGAACTGACTGACATAAAGTCACTACTGCAACCTACAGCTCATGAAATATGCTCATCTAATATTGTATTAGTTTGTTTTTTGGTTGGGTTTTTTTTGTGTTTGTTTTTTTTTTTTTTACAGACTCAAGTAGGAGTGTTGAAATATTTTGTGTGTCCAAACAGGTAAGATTAAGCTGTTTTAAAGATGCATGAATGCAAGTTAAAATGCTGACATGGCTTCACCTGAACCAACTCCTATGATCTTTAAATGAGTAGAGAAAACTTAGTCAAAAATTCTTTATTTACAAATTAAATGCACATACATTGTTCTACTCCAATAGTAAAATTATTGGGGAGAGATCCCACAATAAAATGGACAGGAACAAGGCATTTCATATGCTCAAACAATTCTAAAGAAAGTAACTTGAAACAAATTACTTGAAAGTAACTTAGGAACAAATACAGTAGAAAGCACTAGGACAGTCCCTTTTTCCAGGACTTCCACCTGCCATCACAGCAGACATGCTGATGATCTTGTGGAACCTGACACGCAAGTCAGGACCAAAGGGCTGCTGCCAACAGTACCTCCATACAGAATAGTCCAGGTACAAGTGCTTGGGCATGCAGCACTGGGGCGGGGAGGGGGGCAGGAAATCCTTCAGAACTTCAGCATCACAGAACAGGCAGAAAAATCTTTTAAAGCATGTATTATCTTTTGCTTAGAACAAAAAAAATTGTGTTGTCAAGTGGCCATATTAACACCCATCTGTTTAATACCTACCAGCTGAAGTTGGCAGCTCAGATAGTAAAAGCTTTTAGCATTTACTGGAATCCCAGTCTCGTATCTAATGCTCAAGCCCAGTCAGTAAGCATTATGGTGAACCATGCTAGTCACCAACTTAGAAAGCCAGACAGGCAAAAAATTTAGCTTAAAGCTCATCCATGTAAAGATTAGTTTCCTACTGTCCCAATGCGCATAGCTTTTACTGGAAAGTGGTTTTCCAGGATTGTTTTGTGGGTTTTGGTGTTTAGGGTTGGGTTTTTTTGTTCAACATGCTTAAGAACAGCCATCAGCAGCTGTCTGGATTTTCAGTTCTACTGCAACAGTAGAATTTCTTCTTTGTTATGCATTTCATCTTCAAGAAAAGGGCTGTTAGTCAGAATCCAGATCCTGGATGTCATCATATCCAAATTCCTGTAGAACCTCCTGTCGATATTTGTTCCATGTTCTTCTCCTGTAACATTGGTCCTCATCACTGAAGCTCTCTTCAGACTCTGAAGAAAGAGCATCAACACTTGTAGATTATCTCTTCTTTTTAAACTATTAATCAGACTATTTTAAGATTCTTGAGTAACTAACAAGCACAAAGTCTGAACAATGTCTGTATTAGGTGAGGTTTGGAATTAAATACCTGGTTGGGGAGTTAAAAAAGCTGAGGCAGGGTTCCACAAGAATGTGGAACCAAGTCATCTATCGTTCTAAAAGCAAGCAATCCTTTGCAACTGCAGCAGCCTGGAGTTCTTAATTCTGACTTTGCAGAAACACTAAGATAGGTCCTTTGTAGTGCCAAGAAAGATGATCCTTCTCAAAACAAATTTAACCAGTTATACAAGCAGAATACTACCCCAGCAGTGCTCCGTTAGTTGCTTTTTTAGAGATAGTATGTAAAAAGGATGGGATTTATATGCACAGCATGAAAGCAAACAGTGTTTACGACAGGCATACCTTTTTCTCCATCACCATCTTCCTCAGGTAAGAATTCATCTTCATCAGGATAATCATTACGCCAGTTATTTTCATCATTTTCATCATCTTCGTCTTCATACACTTCCCCTGGAACATGCTCATCGTCTACCTGCATGTCAACACACAACATACCGTTCACTATAAATACAGACACGCGGCATTAACCAGTTTTTCATCCACCTATGCAATACTATACAGATCATAAAGAGCCCAGAGATACTTATCTACTGCACACATAAGTAATTCTGCAGTTGCAACGAAGCACGCTGCAGAAAAATTTGTCAGTATATTCGCCATAACATAGCAATCTGCTTTACATGAAACATCAGTTAAGTCATGCATTTACATGTTCCACTTCACCATTTAAATGCTAAAGTTAATGTCTAAATTAATCCTACTCACTTCAGCAGTAATGTAATAGATCAACGAAAAGAAAAGAGTAGCTTCAGGTTCCCGATAGGCGAATCTATTGATCACAGTATCTATATGATAAAAGACTAAAGCTTACATTTAACATCTTAACTCCACAGTCACTGAAAGACAACTCTAATCTTAGTAAGAGATATTTTTTTGTAATAAAGTCCTCAAACACTGAAAAAGTTGTCCCCTCCCCTTGTTTGTTTTTTCACTCAACCATATTTAAAACTACATTTTAATCGCTGCCTCCTAATCACAAATGAGACATGAATTACTTAAGTAATGAACATTTGCATTCAGAATTGATTTTGCAATTTGAAGCCAGACAAATTCTTTTGAGTACCTGAGCACTATCCCTTCACTTTTCATTGTTACACCATCATTTGCTTGAATCAACAGTAACCTGCAGGAACAGGTTCTGGCAGTTACAAAAAGCCCAACACAAAAGTCACTGACTGTATGCGTAGTGTCTCAAAGCATCTTTCTTGGCATGGCAACTTTTAATGATAGGACTTTAAGCATGTTTATTTGTGACCTTGCTATTTAAGGAAGGCCTGTTTTCCCACATCCTTACCAGTTCATAGTCTTCTCTATAGGGCTGTACAGAAAGAATATTTTGGATCCAACCAGGGGCTGATGTTTCCATGCAGTAGATGTCATAAACATACTCATCTTCTTTCTCGTGGTGTTCTTTTTTACGATCTTCAGAAACATTTAAACGCTCACGGATCATCTCTACTGCATTGCAAAGAATCACATCTGGATCAGTCTTCTGAGAAAAAATAAAAAAAAAAATGCATATTTCCACTGAAGCCGTATACACAAAGTCTTATGTTACAGCCAACAGTTTTCTTTGTAAACAGTAGCCAACAGCTAGTTACAGATGACATTCTGAAATCTTAAACCAAAACACTTTCCTACTAGAATACTGATATTTAGAACATTAGCAATCTAGAACAGAGATGCCAAAGAATTTTCCAGTTACTGTAGTACTATTCATACATACTTTGTTTCATATAATAGGAGAAAACTTCTGGGACAAGTTCATTAGAAGGTACTGGAGGGGATATGACTAATCCCATAGAACTGTTCATCTGTTTCAGATGACATGTTGGTTGAAAAAACAAGTTTTTAGACAGCTAGTGCTTTGCAGAGCAGTACAGTTGCAGCACTGCAGGAAAGATGTGCATACAGCAGCACAGATACTATGCAAGCAGACTGCAGTACACGAAGTGTGCAATGAAAATGGCGCAGATTAACAGGAAAAGGCTGACAGGCCTTACAAATAGGCTTTTCATATCCTCGCTTAAACATTAACACAGAAGAAATTTTTTCAGTTTCTCCTTCCTAATAAATTACTTGCAATGTGACCTTTACTTGAAAGGTCTACACAGGCAGATTTTTGTTGCCAGTTTTTCTCTGCTAGCGCTTTTCAGACTTACCTTGTCCAATCCACAGTGGTGTCTCCTGAACTACTTAAGTAATTCTGAGGAACAGCTACAGACCAGCCTTTCATTCATGTCTAAATACGTATAGAATGAAAAAGAAAGCTTACTTCTTTCAACCCTTACTGTTAGCTCTAAAAAAGTTGAAAATTCTGATGCTACCTCAGTTTCATTTTTGGTTTTCTAATCAGCAGTGTGATAGGCAACAATTAACTAACGGATCTCAAATGCCTGTTTGAACTACTTGCTTAATAGAAAGCAAGAGCTCGTACTAAAGTCTGATGGCAAAGCCCTGAAATAACCTGTAAGAAACGCTGAAGGATGACAGCAGGCTGGGCTCTTGCTCATCCAGGTATATTTTTTAACACTAAGCAAGTTTTCCTCAGAGCTGTTACGGGCTGCGTAAGTAAAGCATTCACATGTACTTGCATGCACAGAAGGAACTGCTAAAGAAAGCGTACACAGCCCTCTAACCTTCTTTTCCATATGGTTATGAGTTTCTAATACAAAACCTTCTTAACACTGTATACAGGGCAACGCTACACAGAAGGCAGAACTTCTGCATACTTAAAACCACGCTAGCTATCAGACAAATACTCCTCCAACTGAAAACATACCTAACTCATAATACCAATGAAAACAGGATACAGGGGCTTAAGCAGCCTATCAAACACCTAGAGTTCTGCTAAAAACAAAATATACAATGAAACCTTATATTGGAATTATAAGGAGGCTCAGAAGTCTTTCGCTTGAGTGAATCTTGCCTACAAGTGACATTCCGAGGCATCTGGGTAGATGAGAAGACACTGAATTAAATTTTTTGTTTTCTAGGTAGCAAGAAGTTAATATAAAAAAAAAGTCTCAAGAGATCCACCTGACAGATGAACGTGAGAATTTATACATCAGAACAGGGTACGGGCCGGGGCGGGGGGGCAGGGAAAGGTGGTACAAGCCCTTCCTGTAGCAGTCAGCTCCACACAGCTGTCTGTCTCAATGTTAGCACTTCAAGATCCCCATGAAAGTTACTCCCTGTACAGTATTCTGACTTGCAAATATTCAGTTAAAGTTCCTGTTAAACAGTGGAATACTTACAATGCAAAAAAACCTTCCACAGCAGTCAGTCTGCCCACATGTACCAGTCAACAGTGATACCAAAGCACTTCAAGCATACCTAAGTTCGTTTGCTGACCTGTGGGTTTGCAGCAGTTACACTGGACTCTCCTACCACCTCCTCCTCTTGTACAATATCAAACAACTGGAATTTTCCACAGCAGTCCGAACTCTTATCAACAGCACTGTTCTCCTCCTGCGAAGCATCTTCTGTCGCTTCAGAGTCTGATCTGTCACCATCAATTGATGTCTCGCCATTTATGACAGGTGCAACTGTTTCAGTACAGTTAGGTCGATTGCTGGCTATTACACGATAACGGTTTTCCTTCCTTTTTGCTTGCTTGGAAGAACGGAGGTCCTGAATGATTCGCTGAGTGCTTCCTAAAGAAGGTCGCAGACTTTGAGCTTTGTTTCGAGTGATTGCTTCTTGAATGTATTTCTGAACTGGTTCATTCTGGGTAGAGGAACAAAATTGAAGAAGAATATAATTATGTCATCAACACAGTAAGTCATACTACTTCCTTGAAGTGACTAATAACTACTACTATAGGTGTTTCCTATTTGAGGACTGCAGTACCAATGTTCCTAACATTAAAGTAATTTTTACTACTGCTTTAAGCAACACAACTATCAACATTCTCTCGATAAGGGGGGGGGGGGGGGGGAAGTGTAAGGTGTTTGTAAATTGTAAGACTTTCAGTTTGATTTTCAAAGAATATGCTTTGTGGTACAGAATAACCCTCCAAACACATACCTTTGGAAGACTGCAATAATCCTAAATTTAAGGCATAATACCCCTTACAGTCTCTGTAAAGACCAGTTCCCAAGACACCTGTTTTATTTGATATAAAAGGCTGTACAGTGGAAGCCTTATAGGGCTGAGATTTAGCACCTCAAACAGCAGAAATTCAGGCTTTATTTATCGACTGTTCTGCAGGCAGTAGGTGGAGAACAATCTGTACAGACAAGTCAGTGCTGGACACAGCTCGTCACCGTGGGCGCTCTGTGCTACCTTGCTCCAAGTGCCGGTGTGCTGCTGCAGCAGGGGAGGGAGTGCTGCTTGCCCCTGGCCACCAGGACAGGCCGGCTGCCAGATGCTGCTGTCCGGGCTACAAGCCAGAGCTGCGCAGCCACGAGGGATGCCGAAAAAACCGGCGTAGAGCTGCACTGTCAACCCAGAGAGCGCGTGCTGCTTTCAAACGCGCCTTCAGCTGTATAAAGAACTGACCCGGCAGGATCCAACCGCCGCGGCCCGCCTGACCGACACCAGCCCCGGCCCGCAGCTGCCCGCCTGACCGGCTCCGGCCTGACCGGTTCCGGACCCGGCCCGCACCGGCCTACACCGGCCTACACCGGCCCCTGCCCGCAGCGGCCCAGCACCTTGGAGGACACGGTCGCCACCAGCTTGAAGAGGCTCCTCTCCACCGGCTGGGCACCGCCGCGCTCCGTGCGCAGCCGTTTGCAGGCGAGCAGCAGCGCCTCGGCCGGCTCCGTCCCGCCGCGCTTCCGCTTGACGCGCAGCACCGCCGCCCGCTCCATGGCGCCGCGCGGAGCGGAGGGAAGGGGCGGGCACGGCCCCGCCCCCCGCGCGGTGCATGCCGGGCAGGCGGTGGGGCGCGTGCTGCGAGGCGGCCGGAGGGGTAGGTGCCGGCGGCCATGTTGGGGGGAGCGGAGGTGTAGCCGCGCCGGCGTGTGGTCCTGAGGGGGGATAGGGCCACAGCGCTGGTTTCGGGCTAGGAGATAGCGGGGAGCAGCTTCACCGGATCCCGTCGCAGCTCCTTCCTGAGGCGGGGGAAGGTCTGGGCTGGCCCGAGGTGACGGTCCCCCCGGCTGTGCTGCTGCCTGCAGTCTGCAGGTCCCTTCTCTGACAGGGTGTGGGGACTGCCTAGAGAGGGTGACCGAACTCCCCCGGCCCGACCTGCATGGTCTCGGGCTGAGGTGTTTTTCCTTGAGAATTTGCTGGTGATTGGTGTTGGGGGGATTCTGAGTTCCTGAACAGGGCTGGGTGATAGATTTGAGCGTAAAACATCCTTAGAGGAAAAGTCTAAGGCAGTCACCAGTGCTTCTGGCCAAGGCAGGTGTAACAGGGAAAGTGAGAGAGTATGTGTGTGGGGGTGTGCCTGTCTGTGTCCAGAGCTGAAGTGATGTCTGTAGTTTTCACTGGAAATTTTGTGGGGTTTTTCCCGTGTTTTTTTCCCCATAGCCAGTATTTTGGGTATTACACCACAGCCAAAGTAGCAAAACTGCCTGTAACTCGTAAATAACACAAACTGAGATTGATCATATTGATCATGAAGACCTTTTGTGGAAGAGCTAATCCAACCACTGGTGCTATGGAGTGGGTAGAAGAGGATGAGGACTACGACTACCATCAGGAAATTGCAAGGTATGCTGGAAAAAGTAGGTGGTTGTTCCACTAAAGCTACAAAAAACCAGCAAACTCAACTTGCTTTTATGGCTATTTTTGTGTTTATCTCTGTAGATGTTCCAAGGGCATGAGATGAACAGCCTGTAGGATAGTCTGAATGTTACATCGCCCTGTGTTGTACAGGGCTGAACTGAAAATGTTGAATTTTGTAAAGTATTGTCCTAGTGGTTTCCTTCTGCTTTTTTTTATTTTCCGAGATGCTTCCCTTAATACTGACTTTAACAACGTTGTAGCAAAATGCATTGCCTAAATTTGTTTTAAATCCCCAGTACAACAAATAATTGCCCATTGTCTCTTCGTGTAATAACTTTTGAAGAACTTAATGCAACAGGCATAGAAGTTGGGAAGATTAGAGTTTGGGTTATTTTTAAGTAGTGACCCATGAAGAAATGGGGACCAAAGAAATTTAAACCTTGGTAACAATGAGAGATCTAAACTATAGCAGGCTGGCTTTCTTTGCTGTATGAAACTCCATCTGTCCAAGCTATTATTTCACAGCTGTTTGCCCACAGGTCTGTGTCTTGGGTCCATTGCTGAAAAGAGGATATATGCCAGCAGTTAATGAGGTCATTTATATGCTGATCACTAGATCACTGAAATGACATTATTCCTTAGATTTGGGGGAAAGTTCAGATACTCAAAGAGAGTATTGATTATCTCTGCATTTATGGGCTATGGGGACCAGTTGCCTTGGTAAGAGAAACCAGAGCTATGTAAGATCTAGTGGTTTTGTCATGCTTTGCGGCATGTAGTATTTGATTGGTTGTTTTTTTTAATTGTAGGTCACGGTATGCAGATATGCTTCATGATAAAGATAGAGTAAGTATAGAAGCAAAAAACTTTTGAATGGTAAGAAAATACCCATTTCCTTTCGCTTGAACAGCTATCACTGCATGATTATACAGGTTTCTCTGAAAGCTGAAATAATAGAATTTGTACCTTTTATGATAGCAGAACTACTCTTAGATCAACAGGTGCCTTCTTACACCTGACTCTAGTGTTCAGTTGTTCACTGCACAATGATATTTACATGCAGTAGCTGATTTTGCTGTTCTGTTTGACATTTTTGACAGAGTTCATTAGATTAAATTTCAAAAGCTGTAAATGGGAATCTAGACTTTTTATAGTTTTTATAGGGATGTAAGTAAAGTTTATCTTTATTCTTTTATGATATTTTTAGCTCTTATTTACTGCTTGCAATTGAGAAGGAAGTTGAGGTGCTGTATCTACAGGAATGATGAAGTCTGGAGTGAATGGTTTAAATGTTCTTTCTGCTCTAGCCTTTTAGTCGACCATTTCATCAATAACCTTTTTAAAGAATTTTATGGTGCCTATGCTACGAGTCTTGAATTCATACTGAATTGAAACATGCTAGCAGGATCAGGCATTTAATAAGCCATTTAGAGACAGCAAGTTGTGTCCTAAGTATAAAACAACTCTACTGGAGTAATATATGAGAAGTGTTAACTGGAATTATTCAGAAAGGGATCCAGCAGACCTTCCAAATTTATAATGTCCAAAGGTAGTGTACTCTTTGGAGAGGCTTTATTGAATAATTTGCAAAGGAATGTCTTATAATAGGCTGTTGTGGAGTAAATAGAAGCATATATTTCAATATGTATGCTGTAGCTGACAGATGACGGCATTTGGGTGGTTTCCTGTTGTTAATGCAGGTATGCTTGTAGCCCCACTCGTGGCACATAACCAAAAGCCAAAAGTGTTTATACATGTTTCTTCTCATGTATGAATGTTTTTTTCAGTAGATGTAGAGAGGAATCTGAATCCAAAATATTTTGGCTTTGGCTGTTGTGCTGTCATAGGCACTATATGACTGAGTGGTGCTGCAGGGGAAAAGTAATCAGAAAAACAGTAGTATCTCACATAGATATTATTTACTTTAGAAAATATATTGCATTTGTAAGTTATACATGTGCAATAAATAGCTGACTGGTCAATGATGATGTGAATATTGTGATAAAAATTGTTGTACTTTAAATGGATTGATCCTTCCAGTAACATTTGCTTTTGCTAAAAATGACTTTGATGTGATTGTATAGCATAAAGAGCGTCTGCAGGACTTTTTCTAATTATAAACTTATAGTTGGAGGATGCAAGATTTCTATACAAAAATTCAAAGTATGAACGGATAAAGGGTTGCTGATCCTTTTATCTTTTTTCTTCTTTTTCTTCTCTTTTGTCTCTTTTCCACAGAATGCGAAATATTTCCAAGGTATTCGTGCTGCAGTGAGCAGAGTAAAAGAAAAAGGTGAAAAAGCGATTGTTCTAGACATAGGGACTGGCACAGGACTTCTGTCTATGATGGCAGCTTCAGCAGGTGCCGATTTCTGCTATGCAATTGAGGTGAGCATTTGTTACGGGTTACACATACTTCTGCATGGATGTTCATAGCCTCTTAGAGCTTCAGTGCAATTCTGTCTGTATGGTCAATGGAGTGGATGCATTTGCTGTTTTGTATTGTGGCTTCTGAAGTGCAAGCTTGATACTTGTATGTGTCAAAACCAGTTAGGTCTTACAAGAACGTAGTTGAAAAGGTGTAGTAACTTTTTGGGAATGGTTTCTTTAAATGTACGGGTTAAAATTACTAAATTAAGTTTTATAGTTTTCCGTCTTCAATTCTTATCAAAACTCAAGTGTAATATTGAAAACTTTAACCAAGTTTTTGAAAAATGTGACTGTTCTCTAGCCATACAACTGATCTTTATACGTTTCAGTTCTTGGAGATGGGTTCTCAGACCACTTAATCATAACATGGACCACATCATCATAAAGAGACTGTCCATAAACTGTTTTTTCCATCTCTTCCTGATCAGATGGAGCATCTCCTTTTTTATTGGCATTTAAGAAACATCGTGATGGTCATTAGCAGCCGTTACTGATACTAAGGAGAACAACAGGAACATCTTGGCCTGTTTAGTTTTTTTTCAATGCATGTGAAGAAACAAAGGTTCACTTGTTCGTAGGTCATAGTTGAAGAAGTGCTATGTGGTTTTTATCCAAGTAAAAACCTACATTTTTTTAAATCTAGGATTTTGTCCTATGATCGTTTTTCCGGGACAGTCCTCTTAACATGCAGACACAGGAAGCAATCAGAGAGAGTGGCGGTGGTTTCCAAAGTGGCCACAAATATCTTAAGTAGTCAGATTGTGTGGCTGAGTACAATATTTAAAGTTTTTGAGTTTAAAAATTGGATATGGACATTAAGCCCTTTTAACACATTCTTCATCATTCTACTATTTTCAAGCTATGTACTCTCTCTGTGCTTTTCCTTCTGAAGGAAGCAAAAATTCTCTTCACAGTTACCTGTTAATAAAAGCAGATATTTGGCATATTTCAGTGCTGGTTGTTTGGGGTTCTTTTATGTCGAGTACATATAAGTCTCTTGGGGCCTCTTGAGCCATGTATATCTTTAATTTTAAAAATAAGTTTTTTTAATGTAAATGCTAAAATATTCTTAGCATGTATTCTTGTCTTTCATAAGTTAAATTGGAGTAGCTTTTGGAGACAGCTGATGTTATGATTTGTAACAGTGACATTGGTGATCTGAACTTTTGAAGTGAGGCTTGCTGTCTTGTTTCATGGTAATGAACTTCAAACATACAAAAAGGTACAGATGATGTTAAATTTTTGCAGGACTGAATATACTGCATTTTGCATTGGTGTACTTTCATTCTGGAAAGCTAATGTTAGCTTACCAGTTTGTAATATTCTTGCTATTTACAGGTTTTCAAGCCCATGGCTAATGCTGCTGTGAAGATAGTGGAGAAAAATGGTTTTCGTGACAAGATCAAGGTAATCAACAAGCACTCCACTGAAGTCACAGTTGGCCCAGGTGAGAAAAATAGGCTACGGTTAAAAAAAATGGCAAGTACCTCAAAACTATGAAGGAATATGTCTTATTCTTATTTTCCTTATATTTTTAATTAAAACAAGTAAATCCTTTACTCTCTAGAAAGTAACAATGGAAATTTGCTTCAAAAGGAAGTGTAATAATATTTCAGTAGCCATATGTATTTCATAGTAAAGTTCTAAAGGAGAATAATTTGCAGTCTTCAGTAGGTTCTCTAACAGGATTAATTTTTTTTTAATTACTTGTGTTTTCAGGATAGTATGTTCTTGAAAGACTTTATATAAAGTCTTAATATTACAGTATTAAATTGTGTCTTTTAGATGGAGATATGCAATGTCGTGCAAACATCCTGGTAACTGAATTATTTGATACAGAGCTGATAGGAGAAGGAGCTTTACCAACCTATGAACATGCACACAAATACCTTGTACAGGTAAAAGAATAGATATTGATACTGTGTCACGTTTATCCTTAGAGAAACTCTTCTGGTTTTTTTGGAGCAGGATGGAGAGTATACTTGATTTAGGCTTCTTTATCCTGTAAATACACCATCTGTGCTAAGTTCTTATTCAGTGAATAATTTATTAGATTCATTCCTAGAACAAAGCTATTGGAGTTCATTTTGTAATTCACAGACTCTGAAATTACATTTACTTGCTTTATGTTAAAACCAATAACTTGCTGGTTAACAAAGAACTTTCAGAAAGGCACCCAGTTGTGATTTGGAGCTTTCCTTAGTAGTTTGTTCCAAGATATTTTAAAAAATGAAATTCTCCTAAATTTGATGGGCTTCACCTCCCAGGCATTTTTGTTTGGTTTCTGTTTTTTTCCCCGTAAGCTCTTTCTACTCCACATGCTTTTTGCCTGTGGAAATACTTTAAACACTGTAATCAAATTAATAACCAAATTTTTTGACATATAATCTACAGGTATAATTTTAGGACTTTCTCTTTTACCCTGTCTATTTTTTTTCCTTTAATTAAAATGTGGATGGCAAAACTTTTTTTAGGTTTCATTTCATCAGTTTACATACAAAGGCTATACCAGTCTTAACATTTTTCTGCTCTCAATATATAACTCTGAATTGTAATTAGTCTTTGGTGAAAGCATTGTTCTTGGTTAGCTCTTAGTTCACAGTGTTTTTATTAGAACAACTGTATGTCTTCTACTCTTTAAACATTGATATGAAGTCATCATTGCATAAATATTTAAGCCACTATTTTTCTTACTCATTGCAGTCACAAACTGTTTTAATGTTGATAGTTCAGTCATTTTCTGCATTGAGAAACTCGAGATAGGCGTCTTATTTCAGAATGAGAATGGAAATGCAGGTTTAACTGAGGTTAGTAAGCTGCTGATGTTGCATGGTTAATCAAGTACTTTGGCCTTTCTGAACCACACTGAACCGTATAGATACTTGTGTTTCACGGGTAGACAAAGTGCTCTGATGTTAAAGAGGTCTCTGAAATAATTTGTGTTTAAGATTTCACAGCTCCCATTCCAACTTTTCTTTAAATTGGTTCACATTTCAATCGATTTAATTCTCATGAATATGTTAGTAAGTCAGATTGTTGAATTAATTTACCCGTTGTTTTGAACACTCAGGAAGGATGTGAGGCAGTACCTCACAGGGCAACGGTGTATGCCCAATTAGTGGAATCCACAAGAATGTGGTCCTGGAACAAACTGTTTCCTGTTCATGTCGAAGCAGAGGATGGTGAAAAAATTATAGTCTCCCCTTCAGAAATGGAGAACTGTCCAGGTGTTCCTTCTGTTTGTGATATCCAGCTGAACCAGATGCCTTCAAGTGACTTCACTATCCTTAGTGATGTGGTGACGATGTTCAGGTAAGGTAGGCATTGTTTTGTTCATAACAAAATGTTCCTGTTGTGCCTTTTCTGTATTCAGTTTAGGAGGCTAGCAAGAATTTATAAAGAATGCTGAACTATTTCTTTTTACAATTTTCATGCTTCTCTGCAGTGTGGATTTCAGTAAGCCAGTAAGGAGTGCTTCTACCTACTACAGAGTGCAGCTGGAGCCTGTAAAATCTGGCAAGGCACAAATTGTACTTTCCTGGTGGGATATCGACATGGACCCCTCTGGGACGATAAATTGCACAATGGCTCCATACTGGGTAAAATCCACTTCTGCTTTCCAGGTAAGATACTGAGCCTTTAGGTACTATCATCAAATGGCTATCAGTAATTATTTTCAGTCAAGGCTGTACTGGGTGTCTTAAGCAGCTGTCCCTTAAACCGTATAGGAATTTTGCTAACGTTTTATGTATTAAAAGATGCTAAATAGGCAAATCCTAGAAATCTTAACTATAGTATGTACCCATTTTAGGTTTTCTTTAATGTAAAATTTAAATGTAAGCTTTAACGTATAGCTTAAAAACTGAAGCTGTCATCTAGATATTTGTATTTTATTTCTTTTATTTCTTCTACTTTCAAGAAATAAAGTTTTCCACATCTTTTTCCTTAACTAGTCTCTATCCCTGTTCAAAATACTGGTCTGTGGTTTGCTTCCACGTAGTACTTCTGTGAAAATTCCAAATAAGTGTTAAGTTTATGGTAGTATATTTATACTCCTATAAAAAAGGCTGGTGTGGCAAAATGTTGGGTTGATACTGGATAATTAGAGGAACGGGTGATCACTATTAAATCAGATTCCTGTGTCTTTGTGTGAATGTATTTACTAGTAAGATGAACTTGGTCAAAAGGAAGCTACAAAATGATTGGTTGTACTTACCGTGTTTGAGAATAAGATTTGAAACTATCAAGCAGAAAAACTACAGGAATTTTTGCAATGCAGAAACTAGCTTTCTGAAACTCAAAATAATTATGCTGTCATATCAGAGTGACACTATGTGACGTTATTTAATGCAGGAGGCTTCAACCATTGGTCACTGTCAGCGATTTAATACAGGTTTCTAACATAAGTCAACTATAGAGACGGAAGAGTATTAATAAATACAAAGTGTATTTTGGATTTTTCATTTGATTAAAATACAGGTTTAGCTAGTCAGCAAGCCAGTGGTCTCAGGCATATTCTGTTGTAAGAAATCTATCTAAAGTATGTTTACTCAGTATACGATACTAGTGTTTATTCAGCCTTGCTAACGTGAACAAGATTCTGTCAACTAGTCGTACATCAGTGCTTCAAAGTTACACCCATTCTTACTAACTGATTTCCTGCTATTTGTTTGCTTTCCATTTACTATTTATGAGTTACTTCCTATGGTTTTCTTTATCAACCCTTTTCAGTGGAGAGATCACTGGATGCAGTGTGTATATTTTCTTCCTAATGAGGAGCCAGTTCTCCAGGGTGAGAAGGTGTATCTGACTGCCTCTCGTGATGAGTACTCTGTGTGGTATATGCTGCAGAAAGCCAGGTAACAATACATGTGTGTGAAAAAGGGTGCTATTTTACTCCAAGCTCGAGTATTTGCTGCTCTTAGAGCAGCCATTTTGTAGAAGAGCAAGATAAGATGGTAAAGACTAGAAAATCATTAAAAGCTGCTTCATGGGCAATGCACAGAGTGAAGAAACCATTTAATGCATAAAGCCACAGTTGAGGTTGGGACTACAGGCTCCTGCCTTACAGCTGGTGACATTCTGTGACAGAGAAGCAAAAAACACTCATGGGTGGTTCCTGGAAATCCTAAAATATAGCTCAGCTGAGCTGGTGTATAAGTAAAGGACTGAAATAATTGCCATTCTGTCTCCATTTTCTATTTTCCTAGTCAGCACTATCTTTTTGAGATTAATGCCTTTTGCTCAAAGTTAAAAAGAGCCTAGTCATGTTTGTTGTGATGACAGTAGCCTCTGACATTTGTAAAAATCACTGCCAGCTTTAAAACTTAATGTCTGGATTTTATGTGCCTTTCTTACTTAGGAATGCAAACTAATAACTTTTTTCTAAAAGTTTAAAGCCTAAAATACCTAACCATTACAGTTAGCGGGAAAGTTTTGGGGGTACTTGGTTTCCCCTTTTGAAAAAGGTGAAAATTGGTCCTTTCTGTTCTTTTCATTTGGAAATGCAAAGCTACAAAAATGGTGGAGAACTAGTAGATTTGAGCAAGTTACAATGGAGTCCATATGCTTTAATGTGTTTACTAGGTAAAATGCATAAACGTAGCTGTTTGCGAAAACATATTACTGATGCTGTAGGTAATACTTTATTGATGTACTTTATTTTTTTTCCAGAGGAGAAGAAGATAATAAAGCAGGTGATCGTGTTGAAAGTCCTGTTTGTAGATGTCAGGCTCATCTTCTTTGGAATAGACCACGCTTTGGGGAATTAAATGATCAGAACCGAACGCGCCAATACATCAAGTCTTTGATGAAAGTGAGTGCATGTTGCCTGTAGGTTTTTGACTTCTATGATAGATGCATGTATCGTTTTATTTGCAGCAATTATTTATGGAATTTGTTTCTCCCTTGCTAAAGACTTTGCTCACCAAGTACATTTTGTTTATATCTGCAGATGTGAGTTATATTTTGTCATGAGAACTTTGGTATTAGTTTTTTTAAATTGTAAGCAGCCATTTTTGCATAGGAATTTGTAGCAGTTTGGTGTATTTGTTAGAAGGAGTATTGGTAGTTGAATAAAGACATGCAATATATTTTTGTGCAAACTTTTTCTGACCTAAACCAAGGGGATTATGTGAATATTTCTTACACTGTTCTGTTGTGCTTGAAGTGGTATCTCCCAGCCCTTATTTGATACAGAAGTGTATAAAGCGGAGAAAAAAGGCCAACAAAATGTCTAGAGTTTGAAACCTTTTCCATCAGGAATAGGAATAACAATGACTATTTATTTTCTGTAGGTGCTGAAAAGTGATAGTGTTTGCCTTTGTGTCAGTGATGGCAGTCTGCTGCCTATGCTGGCTCACTATCTTGGAGCAAAGCAGGTACAGTACTTCTGTTTTTCTGATCTTTGTGTTTTAGCTTGGTATTTTTAGTTCTCTTGTATAGTTCAGCATTTTCAACCATTATTTAATTATTTCCAGTGTCTTTAAAGTGACAAGTGAGAGGTTTCCATTGTGTTGGAATGATGGTTAAGTTCACCTCTGATCACTTTGAAGTTTAGGGAGATAATAATTACCAGTTTTGATGTTTACCAGTGTGTAGCTTTGAATGAAAGTGGCGTTCCTCATTCCCTACTGATTATTCTTTGCCATCTCGTATCTTGTGCTTTTGGAAATACTCTTTCTATTGACCTAAATATCTGGCAGGTTTTTTTCTTCTTTTATGTTTGCAATTCCATAATTACATTTATTATCTAGTCAGAAGTGGAAGGTCTGTAACAGCAAGATAGGGAGCAGTAAGAATATTGAGTCTGTGTAAATGAGCTGCCTGGCTGTCTCATTGTGTATATACCTTACTTGTGTTCTCTCATGGAGCTCTTCAAACGAAAATCTGTCATAGTCGGACTGAATATCTGGGAATGTATAATGTAATACCATCCTGGGGAAGGTGCTAGGCAATTCATAGACATAAATAAACATGCAGAGTTGAACCAGTCTTTAGTAGTGGCTAGTCACAGATAGTTACAGAGGAGAGAAAAAATGAACAGGGCAGACAAGATTTCCATAATATTTTCCTAGCCCTGTAGCAGCATATTGCCTAACTGTTCACCAAGTTTAAATAAAACTTAATTTTCTTCTTACTTGAAGAGCCTGGTGTGCTGCATTGCACATCTGAGCTCTTTCCAGCTGATACATTCAGATTGTGTTAAACAGTGCTCACAAGGAGTAAGCACTACTGGAGGTTGATTCAGCACACTGCCAATATGCTTGCGTTTGTTCAGGAGTAAATATATGCCTAGAGCAAATGTTATTACGCTATGTGCATCTTAAAAACGGAAAATAAGTATTTGCATTCTGATGTTTTTTTTCTTGTATGGCTGTGAAAACAGCATTATTTATTTAGCCTGCAGTTACGGGAGGTGGTTTTGTTGTGGTAAAAAAGGTGCATGACAGTGGGCTGTGGAGTAGATGCATGTTTCTTATGAGTTATCTTCATTAGGGCATCAAAATAATTCCTTTGATGTTCATTTACATATTCGTTTAATTAAAATTTATAAAGCTAGTTTGACTAACTGTTGTGTGTTTTCTGTAGGTGTTTACGTTGGAAAACTCTGCTGTGTCCTGTTCTGTCATGGAAAAAGTGGGTATTCAGTTTTCTGTTAAAGCAGTAAATGAATTCATGGCATTTCTGAGGCCAGAGCTTGATGATACCTTTGACTGTCCTTGCATCAATTGCTTGGAGGTTAAATCAGTTTAGTGAATGTATTTGATCATGCAGTTTGACAAGACTGTGGGAGGTGGGATATGTTGGCAGGGGAGGTGTTCTTATTTTTTCTTGGTATGTGTACAGAGCTTTGTGCATATTCTTGGAGGAGTACATCCCGTTGGAGACACATCCAGTCTCATCGCTTTAGCCACAAGCTAGATAGGCCACTGGGGTAGTTGAGCTGAGCAGAGGGAATTCTGGTTGCGTGATCTCTCCTTGCAGATGCCTGGTGGCTTGTCTGCTTGAGCTGCTGCTCTGCTGCCCTCATTACGTTGGTGATAAAAGCCAAGCTGCTTGTTTGTGATGATCAGTGGAATGTGAGGGCATCCCATAGCTTACACCAGTCTTACTGGGAAAGTAGCACCCAGAAGTTCTTGTCTTCCAGCTGAGACAAGCTGGGAATGCCTGCTCTGCTGTTTGGCTCTTAGGAGACAGTGGGTGTTAGTTAACTGCAGGCGGTGTTTCAGCTGCACCCTTGGGGTGGAGTGCAGGCTGCTCAGGAAAGGCAGCTAATGTCTGAGTGACTGGAAGCGGCTTCCTCAAGTCGTTGTTCAGCTGTAGCTGTTTCAGTTGCACTGTGTATTTTGAGAGAGGTCTGTCTCACCCTGCGGCTTAGAAATGCAAAACCGTGAATGGTAGGTAAATTAGGACACAAACCTGGCCTCAAACAGAAGCCAAATACGCAGTGTATAATCATTGTTGAAGTAACTTTTATATTTCTTGACTGTCCTTCCCATATGTTTCAGAGCACAAATGAATGAAGGTGAGGCAACTTTTGTGTTGCTTGCCTTTCCAGATACCTAACTGATGGAATATGTAGGGCATGTGCTTTAGTTCACTAGGTGTGATATGTTGGCTGTAAGTGCATGCACCCTTCAAGAATAGACTTGTATCATCCTGATGAGTTATGGCAGGCAGATTTTGTTAAAATTTCTTTGGCTATTGGTTTCTTTTTTGTTTATTTTTAATAAAATTATTATTTTGGTATGGGTTTGAGTCTCAACTGTAGCTTTAAGACAGTACACTACTTTTTCTTTTTTAGTTTTTTAAAGCAAATCATCTTGAAGATAAAATTAAAATAATAGAGGCACGTCCTGAGTTGCTGACGTCTTCTCATTTGGAAGATAAAAAGGTATGTTACAGTTGTCCAATACTGAATTTCAGCGGGGTGGTGGGGAGCAGAAAGTGAAAGTGAATCTTGCTTTCCTACTGTGCTCCTGTAACCACAATGAATTCCATTATATCCCAGTTAATATAAAATGTAATGAGTAGATGGTTCAGACCTTGTCCCACTAAAACTAAATGAGACTAAAGACTTGGGGGGAGAGGCGGTTCATTTTGTTTTTGAAAAGGTATGACTTTCCCTTGCTGCATAATCTACACCAGTTGTTAAGGCAGTTAAACTGTTTTAACTGCATATGTGCTACTAGGCTGTAACTCTTTCTCAAGCCACTCAGAAGATCGTACTCTATTGGAAGTACTAACCTCCTTAAATTAAAACCTTCCAAATTCTGTGGCTCTCATTACAAAACCTTCCAACCAAAACCTGCAGTATTTTCTCTCAGAATTCGTTGCAGGAAAATTAATTTTAAAATTTGCTAACTAAAACCACAAAAATATGTCTAGCGTGTAGTGTATGCAGTAATTAAATCCTTATGGAGCAGTAGAAGTTTTTGTCTAGATTACTTCAGTTGCTATATTACATTGTCAGCTACTGAAGATATAAACCAGCCTGTGTTACCAAGTTGTTGTTCTTTATTACAATGCTTTTTATCTTTTCCTTTCTTTGTCAAGATTTCTGTTCTTGTGGGAGAGCCGTTTTTTACTACAAGTTTGTTGCCGTGGCATAATCTATATTTCTGGTATGCTAGGACTGCTGTGACCGGTCACCTTACAAGTAATGTCACTGTCCTACCTCAGTCTGCTTCTTTGCACATGGTAATTGTGGAGTTTCAGGTGAGATTGTTTAGAATTATCCATTTGATATTTACACAAATCCACTTAATTTTAAGTACGGTTCCAGGATACTTCCAGGATAAAGACATGTTTACCTCATATTAATACTGTCCACTTCAATATGTTTTGCATTTACCACCAGAGAGAAGAGTATTTGAAGTCTTGAAAATCAGATTTGCTATTTCAGCCATCTCTTGTCAGAAAATTGAGTAATTTTACCATGTCAAATGAAAGGGCAGAATGTTTCAAAATACTTCTTTAGATTAGAGAGATACTGCTGTAGCATGTGAGAGTTGTGGTTATTTATAAAATGAGATATTCTGCACAATACCATTTTTTAAAATGCTGCTTTATGAGTATAAGACTGTAGGCAGGATTCATAATTGCATGCTCTTTTTTTTTTAACCTCTTGAGGCTGTGCACAGTTCTAAATTTGAGCACGTCTTAAAAATACTTCGAAAGCTTATCTTTTAGAAGTTGTACAAAGGTATAAAAGTTTATACTGTTATTAAGGACTTGGTCAGTGAAGATTGTGAAGAGTTTACCTACAATGACAATGGAAATTAAATAAATACTTTTGTAATTAATATGCAAAATTTTTGTCCGGTAGTGTAAGTGATAGAACCCTTTAGTCTGAAATTGTGTAACTAAAATAAATATATCTTTAAATTTAAAAAAATGCCTATAATCTAATGAATTTTCACATAAACATAATCTTTGGTTTATCTATTAAAAATGGGAGGTTTTTTCTCTGTCTTTTCTTCCCTCTGTCTGGTTCACCTGACAGTTTAGTTTTTTATCTGGGCCTTCTCTCCCTTAACAGTTTCCTTATTTGAACGCTCTTTAACCTTGTGGTCTTCTGCCTTTGATTTGTGCTTGTGAAAATACATGTGTTCTCTCTCTGTCTGGGACTAATCAGCTACGCTGCATGTTTTTACATACCTTTCTGTTTTCTGCAAAAATGTAGAGAATTTAAATATATACTGAGTAAATAATGTAAATCTGAATCTTGTAAATGGAAGCAGATGTTAAGACTTAATCAACAGTAATCAGATTGGAATAAGCAGTTAGTTTTAATTCCATGTTCTCTTACCTAAAGGATTTACTTCCCTAGAACTCAAAGCATTTTTGTAAGGAAGTAGACATTCTCTTCATGTTCTGGATGAGAAAACTGAAGCATGCAGACTGATGACTTAAGATTATTCAACATCTAGTAGCAGAATGTAGAGTAACATTCATGTCACCCAAACCTCAGTTTTACACTTTTATGTACAGGGTTCTGTTTGGGCATGATTCCACGTAGCTATTTTGGTAGAACATTTAACTTGTGTTCTATTACACTATTCCAAAAGCTGTTGCTTTGATTTTACATTTTCTTCTTTGTTCAGCGGTGAATATAGACTCAAATACTAGAATCTGTAGGGTTTTTTAAATAACCTCTGCATTTATCCATTCTTGATTAGACAGGAGCAGATGTAGTGTTGTAAGGTATTCTGTAGAACCGGTTCTGCAGGCTGTGCTGAGTGATATGTCTGTTCTGCAGGCTGTGCTGAGTGATATGTCGTTACAGTTAAGCAGTTAGCAAAAGTTGGATCCAAGAGAAAGAATTTGATTAAATTCTTCAGTTACAGACTTTTTAGCCAGTAAGTGCATTTAGGGAGCAGAATGCTACTTAACTGATTTGATAGTTCTATCTATTCAGAGATTCTTTATAGTCACACTAGTTCATGCTGTATTCAGGCATAAATTACAACAGCATTTAGTTAAATTTGTAGTAGTCCTGCTGCTGTCTTGTAAATTTGAGGTTGCCAAGTGCAACAATGAACAGATAATAAAATGGTCTGTCCACAGCTAGTAAATGTTCCTCTTCTGTTAAGAGACTATTAATGCAGTCTAAGAAAAGGCAAAAGTTGAACTAAATTGTTGTCAGTGGATTGCTAAGGTCAATGAGAGGCATAATATGAAGTAACTAAAACCATTTTACTAATCTCTGGAGTGCTGTAGGGGAGTATGGTAGTCCAGTGGGCTGTAAGATACTTGATGCAGCTGGGAGCACTTCACCTGTGTTGGGTAGTGGAAATAGCAGGGCTGTAAGGGTTTAATCTTGGCAAATCCATGCCTACTTTAAAGTAAACTTTGCATAGAAATAGTAGGAAATGTGGCAGATTCTTTAGAGCAGTTGAAAACAGTGGCTGAACAATTAACTGCCTTGCAAAATATTTTCCCAGAATTATACCATGTTCTGATTGTTGCACTAGTTATAATGGTTTGGAAATGTGTAGAGTGTAAAGAGTCCTTATTGTTATCAAATGTCTAATCTACAGCTAAATTATTTTAATATTCCCTTTAATAAAGCTAAGCAAAATCCTGTTTTCCTTTTTAGGACTTATGGAGAATCCGGAGTCCATGTGGCACCTGTGAAGGCTTTGACGTCCAGACTATGGATGATATGATTAATGTAAGAATACTGAAAGCAGTTTCAGCACAAGTCTCAGCAAAACAGAATAGAACTCCCCTTAGCTTAAAAAAGTATTCAGTGACTGTTGAAAAACACCATTGGTTTAGTTTTTCATCAGTGTGATGGCTCTTCAGTTCTTGCAAAACAGTAACTGCTGTGGCATCGGTTTGGGGGTTGGTGGTTCTTTTCATTTGTCAAGCTCTTCAGTACTTCGCACTGTTTTGAAAATACTTCGTGCAAAAAGACAAATACTCTTTCTGAGCTTGAAATCAGATCATCTGGGAGTTGTTCACAGGTGAATCCTGCTGCCCTTACTTGCCCTTGCGGGTACTTTTGAAAGAGAAAAAGGCTTTTTGACATCCAAGAGATTGATATGAAGGGTGAGATTTATTTGTATCAATTTCTAGAGCTGTATTGTCGATATCTGTATTTGAGTTAGCCATTTAAATTGCCTTTATAGTCACTGTGGAGGAGTACAGGCAGTTCTAGAGTAGAATTAGTCTCAAGGGAGGAAGAAAAGTTGAATGCATTGTATTTCAAAAGTGCCTGTTTCTGTTTCACTGCTGAGGACCATATAGCAGTACTCATTAGTCCATGCATGTAGTATGTGTTGTGCAATCCTGTCCTCTTGCATCGTTGTTGCTTAAATACTTTGGGTTCAGGACACATAATTAACTTGAAAACAAGGACTGTTTGCCTTTGGATTGTTTTCAGATAGTTTTATTACTTTCTTTCTTCAGAATTCTCTGAATTTTAGGGAATCCAAGGAAGCAGAACCTCACCCTCTGTGGGAATATCCTTGCAAGTCACTTTCTGACCCCCAGGAAGTTTTGATATTTGACTTCAGAAAGCCTGTACCACAAGACTGTCTCAGCACAGAGGGTTCTGTAAATCTTTTACGGTGAGTTTTCGTGTTGCAATATTCTCGTCATTATCCATTTTTTTACTTCATATTCAAGCTCTTTGTGTATTACAGTTCACTAGTGGGAACATACTTGACAGTTCTTAATAATGTGACCTAAAGTAATGGAAGTTGCTCTGACACAGATTTCCTGTGGCTATTCACAATAGGCTGTAACAATAAGGGTAATTTCTCACATAATATGCCTGTATTTCAAAAATAACATTTTTCTAGAAGTCAGTATTATTTAAAACTTAAATAGTTTATAGTTTGGAGAAAATAAACCATTGTCTGGATGTTTTCAGTCCTTCTGTTTGTTCTCTGTTGCTGAATTCTTGCAGGAAAGTCTCCTATTTAGCTTTCCAAGCGATTCTGTTTAATAGCTTTAAAGTGTATGCTATTCCTCCTTTTAACTGGAACTCTTGACAGTCATCTTGCTATTTGTCACATGTCTTCTGAGGTATTTTCCACCATGATTAAAGATTGTACTTAATTCTGTTCAAACTGGAAATGCTGTTAAGAAAAAACAGGGGAAAGTTATTTTTAACTATCTAGAGCTTATGCAACTCAGAAACTGCTGTAATTTTATGTTTCTCTTTGTGAAACAAAATTCAAGGTTTCACAAAATCCAGAAACATCTGCATGAGGCCTCTGTGCCTTACAGGTTGTTGTATTCATATGCAATGCTAGCATGACCTGTGCTCCTTGTGGAGCAGACACAGTGAGATGGTATACGTGGTAAATATTTCTTCAGAATTCAGAAACTACAGAAGTCAGGGTCTCTTGAAGGAAGTACTCTCCAAATATGTCATATAATCTGTGCCATGTTATCAAGTGCCTGTTAATTGACTGTGGTTTTGAGCAGATTTAGTTATGATATAGTCTCCTTTTCCTTGTCTCTTTCAGATTTTGTATCTGCAAATACTTTAAAAGTTGCTACCCATTTACCAAATAATTCAGCGGTTCAATTTTTTTTTCAAAGAAACAAGTTATTCATGCTTTTACAGCTCTCACCCAACTTAAATGAGGAATGAGGGCAGCATTTAAGCCGTCAGTGTTGTGTAAAGTAACAGGTTTTGATCCTCCCCAGGAAAGGAAAGAGCCATGGAGCAGTTCTGTGGATGGAATATCATCTTGCTGCTGATATCTCTGTTAGTACAGGACTGATGCAGATTTCAAATGAAAAGGTATTTCTTCAATGTAATTTGTTATGTCAAAGTCTATAGGATTATAGTGCTGAAAAAATGGTTTCTGTTGGCTGTGCTTGGTTTGCATAGTGCTTTTTGTTACACTGTGTGAATAATGTGTAGACAGAACTAGTAGAACTATCTGTTCGTATTTTTGGGGAGAACAGGACATGTGCCTTAAAATGGGAGTCTGAATTGGATGCAGATGCTCCCATAGTTTGGAACTACATATCAGAACTTAAATATGATGCTAGCTCAAAGTAGAATTTATTCTTACAAATCGTTTTCTCAGCTTAACAGAAACAAAAGTTTTGAGGGAAGGAGTAAGTATTTTTGGTATTCTAAATACTCTTTGACCAAATCTTGGTTTTTTCCTCTATGACTTCACCTGTGCAGTGTAGCATATGATATCTCAAGTTCTGTATTCCTTTAATGGAATGGGTGGCAATGGAAGCAATAACTATCTGGTCATTGTATACTGAACTGAGAACAAGAACTCTTACTGCGTTATTACTGTCCAGTAATAGTATTGTAGTTCTGACTGCTTTCACTTTTAACTCTCTCCTGTAGGGAAACTGTGAATGGAATCCCCACTGCAAGCAAGCTGTCTATTTCTTCAGTTCTGTTACTGAACCAGAAACTCTATCAGACCTTCCTGGTGCCATCACATACACTATAAATTTCAACACAAAGACAGGAGAGATTGCCATGGATTTTAAGCTACTGTAAAATACTTTCCCTTGTGTTCCTAAATTGTAATAAACTTATATAGTATTTTTTGTATGGCAGAGGGATTTTTTTGTTGTTGTTGTGCTCAAAGAGCACACTGACTGTTTTGAAATATACTTTAAACTTTTTTTGGTTTTGTTTTCAAAATATATAGTTGGGGGTGTAGAGAGGAACCTTTTCTTAAGGACAGGTATTCCTAACAGGGTTTATATACATATACACACATACTTGTTACCATCTGTTTCAGTGTGAAAGTCTGGTATTTTGGGGGTTTGAATAATGTTATGGAGCTGGAAAACAGTTGACTTTACTGGTTATTGCTTGGCATATCAATGAAGACACTAAACCTTATGCTAACATTAGATAAAAGTGAATTAAACGCATATATTTCTAGGCTTTGCTTTTGTCACTGTAAAATGAATGGAAAGTAATCTTCAGAGTGCACAAAAAGAAATCCCATGTCAGGCTACATATGTGTATTAGTGCACTTAATAGTGAGAAGGAAGCCGTTTAGCTGCTCACAGACTTGTGTAAGTTGTTGCTAGTATTAAACTGAAATGATGAACTGATGTTCAGGTGGAGTCTGAGACGCTGCATTTTTCTGAAGAGACATTGGCCAAACAGGGACCATAGTCTGGGAAAGCGTAACTGGAGATTTGAAAATGTACATAATCAGGGTAATTGGAAGTGACAAACTGATGGTAGTCTGACTAGAAATGAAAGCAAGAGCTGTAGTCTAAAAAAATTTGCAAATCTTTAAAAGATATGTAATATGCATTATATGATCAAAAATGTGGCCTTATTGCATCAGAGGTCTAAGTAATATCTGCCAGTTTAGCTAAGTTGTATGTTGTTCTGTAATAGCTTATGTCCACAACTGAAGATTTCTTAGTTGCGTTCCAAATCATGTTGGCAGAAATTGTAGTGTGTGACCATACGTGTGCAATGAATTCTGCTTTAGATGAACAATCAATTGGTGCATCCGTTTTGTATGTGTGACCCTATTAAGGGAAATAGAAAATCAATGTACTGCCTGTCCTAAATTCTGTCAGCCAGCCACAGCGGTAACTGCTTACCGAAGCTACTCCGATTTCCTCTGAGCAGCAACTTCAGCGTAGTGAAAGGAATGCCATGAAGAAGCCATGAGGGAGAAGGAGCCTACTCTGCTTTGCTTTCCTGGTCACCATGATGCGTAATTCTGGTGAGTAGGAATTTCTCCTCTTTCTCTTCCTAAGAGCGTGATATTTATAGACCTGGAAGCCATCTGAAATATTCCTAAATTTTTCAGAGCTGTTTTCCTGATGAAGGTCTTAATAGGTGTAAGGAAGCAATGAAATACATGACTGATGGTTTTCACTAGAACAGAAATCTTGCAGCTCCTGCTGACATCTGTGGATTGCACTTTGCAAAACTTTCTTTCAAGATGCCTAACTTCAGACTCTTGTTTCTTATTAACATGGCTGGAATATGGAGGTTACTGTTCATGAAACAGTTGTTCCTAATTTTGCTACACTGTGCCTAGCCCACAGGAAGTATGGTGGCACAAATCTGTTTGTTACATGTTGGGAACATAAGCTGTATGATTTTAAAGGGAACAATAATATGGCCAGGCCTTTTAAATGGTAAAGGCCCTTTATTTATTTTTTTTAAAAAAAAGGCGGGGGGGCAGGCACACAGAGGGCACAGAGACAGTTGTGCAAGTCTGAATGTGGAACGTGTAAGGCTTGCATGGAATATCTTCTCTTCTGGAGGAGATGACACAGCAGAAAAAAACTTAGATGCTGTGTCCTGTGTGTTTGCTTCTGGCCTGACACAGAAAGCACGAGGTGCTGTTCTTGTTCTGCAGCAGGAATAGCTGCTGAAGGTGCTTTGCATTTAACTGCACAAATGAGTCTGGGTCTAACAGAAACTTCTGTGTTCCCTTTGGAACGCTGTCTCTAATAGACAGCAATATATTGGAATTTATATATTTGAAAACTAAAAGTAAGATAGAACAAAACCACAACTGTATTTACAGTATTTTAATGTCTAGTGTTAACTTTCTCAAAATGTATGTGCCTGAATTGTACTTCCTAAGAAAAAATAAAACAGATAAATTTGCTAAGATGCCAAAGGGAAGAAATCCACATTGATGGGTGTCTTGGTTTCAGCTGGGATAGTTCGTTTTCTTCTTAGTAGCGGTGCAGTGCTGTGTTTTGGATTTGGTGTGAGAACAATGTTGGTAACACACTGATGTTTTTAGTTGTTGCTGGGTAATGTTCATACTAAGCCAAGGACTTTTCAGTTTCCCAGGCCTTGCCAGCAGAAAGGCTGGAGGGGCACAAGAAATTGGGAGGGGACACAGCCAGGACAGCTGACCCGAACTGGCCCAAGGGCTGTTCCATACCATGGGACATCATGCTCAGTATATAAACTGGGGGGGTTGGCTGGGGCCTGCCGATCGCTGCTCGGGGGCTGGCTGAGCATCAGTCAGCAGGTGGTGAGCAGTTGTGTTGTGCATCGCTTGTTTTGGTTTTTTTCCTTTGGATTTTTTTCCTTTCCCCTTCTCTTTCCTTTTCATTGCAATTATTATTATTGGGGGGGGGGTGTCCTATTTTATTTTAATTAATGAATTGTTGTTAATTCAGCACTGAAATTTTATGTTCCTTCTCAGTTCTCCCCATCCCTTGAAGGGGCGGGGGAGTGAGTGAGCAGCTGCATGGTACTTGGTTACTGGCTGGGGTTAAACCACCACAATGGGAATTTGTAATTTGTATCAGTGTTATATATATATTGAGGATATGTGAGCACTGCAGTAGATAGTACTAGGCATGGTGACTGAGAGGTGTTGTTCTTCTGCCCTTTTGGTATTCTGAGGCTTGGGACTATTGAGATTCTCAGAGGTGGGTGTAGTGAAAGCAAAGGGCATGGGCTAGATGTAGTAGCTAGCATATCTTCAGAACTGTGCTTCCAGAACTGAACTGTGGCAGTTAATATGAATCATATTACCTGCGTGTGAGGCAAAACATCTAAAATTTCAATATACCTGGAGTGCTAATTATATTGCTGCTGTCCAAAAAAATAAGAAGGTTGGAAAGCTGGAATGCTGAGCATATTTTAGCACCTGTGGGTTCTTCAGAGAACAAAATCAGATGGATGTACTCAAGAAACCTTGTGCATGTTTTAATTCACTGTGAGTGTGATCAACATTACTAATGCTTGCTGGTTATGCTTATGCATTTAGACAGGCACTGAACCTGCTTTGAGGATTTGGTTAAAACGTGCTGGAAGCCGTTATGTTGAAGCAAACCCTTATGATATATATGGTTTGAATGTTTTCATGTAAGTCACCACTCATTAAATTCTGGTACATACAAAACATAGCTGTGTTGATATGAGTCTGGGTGACTTGGGGAAAGATCTGCTCACATGTAATTAGGAGTATTTAGTGTATGTATTGGTCTACCCTGGCTTCTGTGAATTCTTCATGTTGGACTTAAAAAACTTTGTGTGATCTGTAAATCGTGTGGGAAAGAGCTGCTTGTAAGGGTTATAGTGGCTGTTCCTTATACATGTGTGCAAAACCAAAAAAAGTACTTCTGCCTCTGTCCTCTCCCACGGGGCATTTGACTACAAGCACACACGTGGGGGAAGAAAGCCACTTTATCAGGAAAAAAACCCATTTACTCAGTAGCAGCCTTCAGACTCCTATTTGTTCTCAGGCCTGAAAGAAGCACTGCGATGATTTGCTGAGTTGGCAGGGCTGCTGGCTACCGGTATCTTAGTAAGCAGAGCAAGACTCCTATTTTTTTCTTGCAAGGAACTTACTCTGTGTAACCACCACAGGCAGGTTTTTTTCTAAATGGCAACAGGTATGATCCTGACTAGGCCTGCAGGCGTAGATGCATGTTTTAATAAAAACAGGATCCCCTGCCACTACTGACCTAATAGTGTTACAGTTCATATATTGCATGACAGCCAGTGTATAACTGGCAGATTTTTTTAATGTGGCACAAGAGATGCTTGCGCTAAAGATGCAGGTTTTATTCGGGTATTAAAAATAATCATAAACAACCAAGTTTTGCTGTTCACATTTAACTTTCCTATTGTAGTTTTGCTGCAGAAGTAATAACTTTTCTGTAGCTCTGAACTGTAATGAACGTTTTACTAGTCCTTGGTGGTTATCATACCACAAATCCACGAGAGGGTGCTGAGAATCCACTTTTAATTTCTAGTGCGTTTTCAAATTGTGTTTACTTCAAATAAGGAAAAGTGTGCGGGTTTACAATGCAGCTGTCTTGTGCAAATAAAACGCTCATTTTGTTAGGAGATACACTGTGCATACATGCACGGAAGTGGAAAACCAGTACAAAAAGTGACAACAGCTAGTAAAACTAATTTGGACTTGCCCCTACCGTAAAAACCAGGCAGGCAACAGTGTCTCATGCTGAATACCAAGAATGAGTAATAATCTTAGGACGGTGAAATCGTCATGGTCCTAATGAAGGACAAGTCTTGCATTTTAAAGGGTGTTTTCTAAGTCATGGCAGCTGCAAGATTTGTTCCTTTATTTGCAGAACTGGTACCTTTTGTCTGAAGGCTAGGCAGTTCAAGGACTAAGATCCTCGAGCTTGCTTTTCTCCTTCATTAGTCCCTTTGAAACTGCTCTGTGTAGGCTTCCTGCATTTAACAAGATAGAGGATGCAGTTCAGGACTAATTAATTTAGTCACTCATCTTTTGTATTCTATTTGTAGTTACAGCGGGTTGTTAGGCGAGGAAGAGACAGCTTCCTAGTATTAGATTTTTCTGGTGACGACTGTGAGCTGAATACAGTGGGTGCTTGCATTGTCATTCTACCTTATTGACTCCACTGTCATTGCAAAATATTAATTTGGTTTGGTACTTAATCATTTTAAATCTTCACATTTCCAAGCATTTAATGCAGATTAACGATTAAGATGCTTCTCAGAGAGAGGTATGTTGTGTCATCCCTGGGTTTTTAGATGAGAAAAAACTGTGTGCTTTGTGTGGGTGTTCAAGTATTTCATCTGCCCCAGGCTCGCTATAAGATTAGGGCCTCAGAGCTAAAAATGACTTGCTCAAGGCCACGCAGAATAAACTAATCCCCTGACTCCCTTGCTCTGCTTTAATCATTTGTTTTCTTAGCACAGTGTGATTTCAAATGGAGCCTTACCAGGTTTGACCGAGATAGAGCAGATAAAGGCTGAGAGGCAGCAGATCCTTGGATACCTCAGTAATTAAAACCATGGGCTTTTTAACATTTTTGAAAAAAAAATATAAATATATATTACATACAAATTATATTTTTAATCGATAATAAAGATGTATTTACAAGGCTATATAGGGCTTTGGTTTTGTCTTGAAAGGCTGTCATGAAGATGACCCACTTTTATTTAACTTTTTTTTTTCCCCCCCAGCAGGATTCAGTCTAGGATTTGAGAGCCCTGAAGATGCCTTTTTTGTGGACAAGGGCACTAATGAAAGAATAAGAGCTGATTATCTTCCTGCATGCAAAGGGAAGGCCCTGCAGTTGCAGCTGTGATGGTGCTCTTCGCAGTGGCGTGGGCACAGTCCCAGGGTGTCTTAGCTCTGAAGTCAGGCACGAGAGCGGCCGCGTAACCTCCTGTTCTGCGGGGGTTTGCTGGAGCGCAGCTGTGTAACTGTTTGCTCGGGTTTTTGTCTTTCGCTCCTGATTTTTTTCTGCGGCCTCTGGTCTTTCTTGCCTTGCGCATCCCTCTAGGTGAAGCATCGCACTCGCGCTTTGGAAGGAGTGGGTGCTGCCGTTTGCGGAGCGGATCCTGCTGGATCTCTACTCCCATAAAGTGACTGAGAGAGTATTGGAGAAACCCATGATTCAGAACGCGGAGACTCGGCAAATAAATCAAGCTGCAGCAGCGAACAGGGTGGGAGGGACGGGCCAGCAGCCTTCACCGCAGCGCTCGGAAGTGCCGTGTTTCTTCTCCGGTGCGGTGGTTCTGGGCGCGCTGAGGCGGTGGCCCGGCGGCCTGCGGGCGCGCTCCGACAGGCAGCCGCAGAGCCGCTGGTAGCGGAGCGCTGACGGCGGGAAGGGCGCTGAGAGCAGCCAGGTTAATTAGTAATAAGCCGACTCGCCCGTCGCCTCCCCGGGCGGCCGTTTGGCCGGGGATGCCGAAGGACTCTCGGGGACCGGACCGGGCGCGCCCCCGGCGCCCCCTTCTCTCCCGGGAGCGCGCCTGCCCATGCCCGCCCGGGGCGCGCGCCCCGCTCCTGATTGGCCGAGCCCCCTCCTCAGGCGCTGGCCGCCATTTTGGCCTCCCGCCGCCTCGGGGGGGGCAGACATGTTCTTCCCCGTACCCCCCCACGCCGCCGCCCGCCGCCGCGCCGAGGGAGCAGCCGGTGTGGGCAGCGGCGGGCGTCTGCGCCGCGGGAAGGCCGCCGTAAGCCGGGCCGGGGAGGCGTTGCGCTGCGGGGACGGCGGGGCTGGGCTGGCCGAGCCGCGGCGGGCGGCCCCGGGCGTCGAGCGGTTTGCGGGCAGGGCCGGGCGGGCCCGCACCCGGGCTGGGGCTGGCCGGGCGTCAGCCCTGGCGGGTCTGCGCCTCCCAGCGAGCCCGGTCGTTTCCTACATTAAATAAGTTGTGTCAGCACCTGCTTCCAAAGTCCACGGGTTTGCACGAGGGAGCCAAAAAGAAAAAAAACCCAACCCCAAATAACTTAAAGCTGAGAGGCCTGCTTTGTTACGTAACTAGCAGTGGGACTTGAGAAACAAAAGTTCGTGTGTTGAGTGTGTCTGTGTGACTTTCGACTGAGGAAACCAAGTGTGTGTATGGGTAGGGAGCTGGTATAAAAAGAATATTCATACCATATAATTTTGCTTGGAAATTTGCCACGTGTACATCCTGGCATGCTGGGACGTTGTACCGAGCAGTGGGGACCAAGGCAGTGGCTTTAGTACTGAACGTTCATGACCCTGGTGGTAATGTTTAGGGTCTCTTATCTCCTCATCTGATGTTTAAGAGCTCTCCATAATACTTCTCACAGCCTGTTTCCTGTGAGTGGAGCCTCTGTCCTATGGCCTTTTAGTGGAAACTTAAGCTTGTGAAGAGGAAAAAACGTTTTGAACACACTTAGCCTTTTTCTTTAGAGGTATAAAACATAAGACTTAATTTGTTTGTTTGTTTCTGAGCTTAGTTGCTTTTAGGTCTAATTTGCTGCAAACTTTATTTTTTTCTTCTGGAAATGTCTTTACAAATAATAAAATAGGTCTAAACAGCAGTTTTCCAAACAACGCTGACCAACAAAAAGGCCGACAGTGTGTAAGAATTTTTTGTGGGCTCTGTCCCCTTTTAAGATACTTTTCTGTTACAGCTACCGTTTATATCATAGCTTTCTTTGCCCTAGTGGGAAGAAGGGAAAGTGGGGGATAAAAAAAAAAATAGTTGCAGAGCCCAGTTTTGGGTTAAATTTAGTGTTAAGTTTGTTGTAAACTATAGACGCAAGGCTGAAAACTCAGGGGAAGGGTTCTTTATGTTAAAGTCTAATTGTCCCTAGCTTGTTTTAAAGCATTTTTTCCCCCGTTTTAAAAACAAATGATCATAGCAGCTTTGTCAAACCTCTGTTAAGTGACAGGGATCAGCTGCAGCTGCCTACATCTACAGCTGCCTCCGTTACTATGTGTCTCTGGTAGCATCTTCGTAGAGTAATTAAAATGATCTTTGGACTCCAGATCTAAGAGTTTCATTCTGTTAAGAGAGTTTAAGTGATAGTCCCTTAAGTGACCCTGTTGGCATTGCTCCTCACTAAGCCTCAGCCTTGTTTAAAAATCAGCGGCCATCTCTTTCATTCTTCCAGCCTCCCTTACGCCCTGCCCTGTTGACCAGGCAGTCAGTCCTGAGAGCAAAGCGGAGTTTGCAGAGGCTAACAGAAAAGCAAGCCAGGAAGTCTCACAATTAGGCAGGGATTTGTACTTGTCTGAAGGCACTGATGAGGCATGGGGGAAAGTGCGGTAAGATTGTATCGCAGTTACCTTGTGCAGCGTGTGTATCATTAGAGAGCACTAATCCTGTGTCTCTAGGCGTAGTATGCCAGAGGATGAAGATCTTGGTGGAAGTATATGTTAATACATTGTGGTCTCATGTTGAAAACTACTGGTATATTGCATTATGATGGCTTAGTATGTGTTTCTATCTTGTATGAAACCATTAGGGAAGTTGTATCTCTTCTCCTTTATGCATTAAATAAATAAATAATATCTTTTTTTTAGATTTCTCCCCCTGCCCTTCACTTTTCGCATAATACTGGCTAGTGCTCAACAAAAACTAGCACTTCCTTCTGTGTTGCACAGCAGAATAAATGAACCATAAGGTCAACTTCTACATTAAATGTTACTTTTTCACCTTTTCTTGCATTATCTTGGTGTGTACTGTGCAATATACATTAAAAAAGCTCCAAAAAGGGAAGAAGGCAGACAGCGATCTAGGAGAGATCATGTGATTGTGTTCCAATACAAAATAGGCTTGCTCCACAGGTTTCATGGGTATAAACTCACAAAACATCTGATATTTGAGTGTTTTGTTTATGCTTGCCATGGACAGGAAGCTCTTCAAGGCCAGTCTCTTACTGGATTTGTATGCAATGCCTGCACTGCCAGGCTATGGGTTTTATTTGATGTTTATAGACTATATGAGTGAAACAGCCTGGCAGAGGTGTAAGTACCATTTCCCCTCCAAAAGGGGCACCAGCACCTTGGATCTTCTAAGCAGTTCTTCCTAAACCAGGTTAGTGTCAGGGCTGCATTATGGAGAGTTGAACTTCTCTTATTATCTGTTGTAGATACGTTGACATACAGATGTGGTTGGCAGCATGTGCCGTGTTCCATAGTGCGGTAAGGATGTGGTGTAGTCTTCTTGGGTGCTCTTTAGCCCATTCTCTTTCTTTGAAGCCTCCCATGATGACAGAACGTGTTCTTGTTCAGGATGCTGCCATTTTTGTATTTGTCTGTGTGCCAGTCAGCTAGGCTGTGTAGTCTGCCTGAATAAATAAAGGTATTTTCTCACAGGAGATCATCTGTTCAAATCGATGCACTGCCTTATATCCACTGCCAGCTTCCTGCTGCTTTCTTGGATGCTGCTGCCTGTATCCCTTTGCTTATGGGGAGAATATTCCACTTGTGTCTCTGCTTCCTAGCTGGGAACTAGATACACTGCTCCATTGTTTACCTCCCCTTAAAAGCTGAGAGCTTTGACTCTCTTTTTGAGACAGTCTATATTTGCATTCCCTGGGTTGGCTGGGCAACAGCTAATCAAATAATTATGTTTAAAACAAGATTTAATAAAAAAGCATCTCTAAAACCAAAAGCCAGGTGTAGTCATGCTTTTCACCAACCAAACTAGTCAGCAATGTAAATACTGTGGAATGTTTCCCAAATAACTTAAGGGCCATTTAATCTTTCTTAATGTTCTTCACTTTTTTTTGTTGCTGCGTTGTTGTTTTCTTTCCTTTTTAGATGCTCTCATATCTTTGTAGTGTGTCTGCAGTTTGAGTGTCTCCTCCTTCCATTCCGTTTTCTTTTTCCATTCCACCCTGCACCCCCCCTTCCCCCCCACTTTAAGTACAGTCTTCTGACCTAGAGCCTTGACAGGGAGCTATTCATACTTGAAGAGTTTCTGCTAGTAGACACCAGTTCTGACCATATTTAAGATGTGTATAAAAGTATCAGGGTTTTTTTAAAAAAGAATAAACTGAAGGTCCAGACAGATAATTATGCTTGGGCTTGTAAATAATCATAACCCAGAAGCAGAAAAAATTCTGTACTTTTCCCCTGTCCTCAAATCAAACACAGGACTGAGTGGGACCTTCTGGGTTGCCCTGTATAGTCCCTTTCTGTAGTAGGGCTTGTGCATAAAATCTCTCTTTAAAAATACATCAAACTCTTATTTTAAAAGCACTGGGGTTTCAGAGAGGAATTTTTGTTTGTTTTGCATTCCATTGTGGTCATTTGGAAGCTGGTTTTGAACTTAACTGGTCTCGTGGTCAGAAACCACCTTCTAATTGTCAGTCCCTGGGAACCCAGCCCTGGACAAGGACCTTACACTGGGTGTGGAGCCACTGCCCAGCACTTAACCAGACTCAGCATTTCTTTCTGTCACTGTATAATAAGTGCTACATTTACAGCTTCTAATTTGCTCTAACATTGGAACACACAGCTGCAGAACGGTGAGGCCGAGGTTTTTGCAGTGAGGTGGAAGGACACTCAAGGTCAGCTGTGGGCAAGAGGGGTCTCACTGCGGTAAGCACTGTTAGTTCAATAAAGCTGCAAAGTTCCAAGAACACCAGTCTGATAATTAATGAAGTAGCTGCAGCATGAACTCCTTCTTTTGTGCTTGTTGTGGGGTACAAGACACGTTTTGTTAAAAGTCTGCGTTTGCTGTGGTTATAAATAACTTTCTCGGCAAATGTGGAAAAGAGAAATTATATGTAACCAAGGAGTAACAGAAAATAGAGTTTAAATACCTGTTTCATAACCGTCTTATTTTTTGGCTGAGATAATGGACCGGGCTGCATACTGAGAATTAGTTTATCTTATGTGATACACCTTTCATTAGAAATATATTTAGCGTAGTGCTTGGCACCATGCTAGGTTTAGGATTTTTTTTCAGTTGGTGCCTTGCAGACCTTGCAGCTGCCTTTTGTTCCTTGATATCCTGAAGGTCCTTACTCTAAGCAATGTAAAGCACCCTCTGTTGGCTTTGCTGAAGCTGGTGACGGTGTGGCCGGTGACTTCAGCAGAAGTTTTTAATTGTAGAGAAAGGTCCAGCTGGATTTTGCTGGATATTCAAAATTCTGGAGTGGCATTTGAGAGGTATTCAAGAATCTGTTGCAGCAAAACACAAAGGAGGTAACAATTATACCTAGTTAGATCTGAAAAGGTAGTGAGGTTTTTACCCAAATTGTAGTAGGGCTGAGGTGTTCAAAGTCGTCTGCTGATTTAGAAGTTCATGAACCTCTTTAATGAGAACAACGGTACCAAATTACATGTCATCTTCCCCTCATTGTGCGTGTCTCTTTCTGTTCATTGCAGTGGGATCTGTTCAAAATATACTGCCCTTGGGTGATTTCAGGTTCTGAACTCCCACATTGCTGCTTTTCAAATGCCACAGTGCTTGGCGGGTGCCCATGCAGGCGCTGTAGCATGCAATGCTGTGGTAGTGTTGGAAACCCTGCAGTTGTTTTTACTACATCATCTAAAATCTTAACATTACAGAAGTATTGTTGTGGAACAGAGCAGTTTTTACTGTAGTTGCATCCTGAACTCTGTAAGAGTCATTCTGTTAGGCATTTGTGGAATCACAGCTCACAGGTTGAATGTGATTGGGGCGGGGAGGTGTCTATGTCCCCCCCCCTTCACAAACATGTTGTTATCCTTCCTACAGGCAGCTCTGTTTCTCTGGTGCAGCACTGCAATGTCTTAGCCATCATCTTCCATTTTATGTTGTTAGAGCAGAAGGATTTATACCAGTTACCAGCTAATACAGTGCTTAATGTGTGTATCTGTGAGGCAGATTCCATTTTAGTGGGTGGAAAGCGGTCAGAGATATCAATATTCAGTATACTAATGACAGTGCGGCATTCAGGATCACATTAAGGTCGCTATTGAGCTCATCAGACTGATGCATCTTGCTGGGATTTGGAAAAGTCAAAACGTTTGCGAATAGGAATGGGACTTTAAGGCTTCTGGTTGCTTTAGACATGCTGCCATGACTTGAAGAGCTTTAGCAGAGCTTTGCAAAAACACTGTTGTAACAGATGTAGTGTAACAGGGAAACTACTGTGAAGCTTGAGGCTTTTGTTGCAGTGTTTATACAGATAAAGGATCTTGTGATGCAGCTGGCTTACCAGCTGTGCTGTGGCACTTGAAGCAGTTTGGAGTTGTTCTGCTGGGTTTGGCTTTGGAGAAGTCAAAGGTTTACTTAAAAAAGGTAAAGAGAGGGGGGCTTGGCAGTGGTGGAAACTTCACATGGGTGTTGGCGAGTATGAGATGCTCATGTGGGGAGTGAGGGAAGGTGAAGCATCAGCTTATGGACTTTCCAGAGGAACAGAGTAAGCAGGTGCTCTTTTCTAGAAATGATGCAGTTTACAGACAGGAAAGCCATCTGAAAGCTAGTATGTTAATAGGAACATGTCCTTTTATTTTATGTGATTATATTCAGTTATCTTATCCTTTAAAGCACACAGGAAGGCTGTAGCATTTTTCTACTACAGTTAGTCTCCTCTTTTGTTTAGTTTAGTGTTTAGATGTTTCTTGGTGCCTAGGGACCATTTCCCTTGGCTGTGTAATGCTGGGTGCTGTATAAAAGACAGGGCAGTGACACGGTCATGTGCCCCAAAGAGCCTGTGTGTCAGGCGGGAGGAGGGTGAGGGGACAGAACATGGTGCAGGCAGACAGGTCGGGCTCATGGGTTGAGAGGCAGGTGGTTCCAGCGTGGGCACCGTGGCAGGCGTAGGGCTGAGCACAGCCTCAGCAGCCCATATGATTTGCAGTACAAAATGTTCGTCAGACCTTTAAAGGGGTTTGGGCACATCTGGGAGGAGGAAAAGGGAATGAATTATACGGCCCAGATCAAATGTTGACAGAGATTAATCTTCTTTAGGTCTGTGTACAATGTGTAACTATCCTCAGATACCTTTTTCTTCTAATCTTACCTGTCATTAATGCCTGTTTCTTCCTGTCCACATTTAATGGTTTTAAAGGAGCAGTTGTTAAATCTGCCATTATGTAAAAGATAAGAAAGGGGATTCTTGTTTTCCTGCCAGTCTTCCTAGCAAGTCCTGCTCACCAATTCAGAAATGGCTGCTTGGAGCCTACCCTAAATGTCAGGGAAAGTATGGAAGCAAATGGGCGTACAGCTTCAGGAGCAGTAGACGGGAAATCTGGAGTAGTCAAAAACAACAGTAGAGAGTAAGAGCACGTCTTTTGAAAGGCCAGGAATACGCAGACAAGCAACTTGAAAATGCAGCAGCAAGGAGAACTGGTACATCAAAGTATTAAATAGGCCTATTAGAAGAAGAGGGCTAGAAGATGAGCAGTTTCAGCAGCATTCTGAACAGGAACTTCAGTTGGATAGGGAGGTCTGTGTTTTAATAGGTGCTTTGCCAAGCGAATCTGTAAAACAGCCAACAAGGCAGATGGCATCGCAGTTACAGTGCTGACCGGCAGGCAGCTGTGGGCATCAGTTCATAATAAACAACACTACAGCTCCTGGGGCAGAGGGAGCAGGAAGGAGTTACAATGTTCTGTACTTTCTCCTCTTGGTTAAATGCCTGGAAGATGCAAACTGTCCGAGAAATGATTGTTTTACATCTTGTGGTCCTGTGGCGCTTCATGGAGCGGAACCCGCTGGTGAGCCACTCAAATAATAATGTAAAAGGCAACAACAGAAGAACAGATGAGGTACTGCAGGAGAGGCACATGCTGGCCTCCCACCGCTGGACAATGAGGTCTGCCAATGTGCAACGCAATGGTAGTGTCAGCACGCAGACAAACCCCACCTGTACAGCAATGGAGGAAGCTACAGAGCTCCACCTCTAACATCCTGTCTCACAAGATGGAGCGGTTCCTTCCTGAGCTAATGACAAGAAGCTTGTGTGCTGTGCTCTTCCCTAATCACTTGCATTCCACCAATTTCCTCCTCTCTGCTTGTGGGAAACATAAATTCTTCCAGGTGGAGGCTGCTGTAAAGGGCTCTGAGGACTGTTCAGAAAGACTGAATCAGTACAATGGATTCTTTTCCCTTGACATGGTTTTGTTAAATCACTGGATTTCTTAAGGACAGATGTATGGGAAGGGAGTGAGGGTTTTTTTTCTTTTTTAATTATCTTTGATTGGGCAGTATAAAGATGAAAACCTGCTGTTCGTTCAGAGACTGGATAACCGTTGAGATGGTAAGAGCACAGCTGCATAGTAAGAAACTGTTCTTGTGGCCTTGGGTCAAATGCTAGCAGGATGCAGTGCAGGGCGGATCTCCTCATACCCAGAGTGCGGACTGGTGTGAGATGCGGGGTTCAGGCATGCGGTGGGCACTGCCAGGGCTTGGGTGAGGGCTGCAGGCCTTGCAAACCGAGCGGGGTGCATCAGTGCAGGGGGATGTCCACTGCAGAGGCCACAGTGGAGGGCGGGCAGACGAAAAGCACTGGTTTCTTTCCTTTCCTAAAGCACCCTTTATTTCCTGCAGATTGACCAGAATAGGCATAGCGCAGTGAGACCGTACTTGACCCACCCACTAGACTGCATCTTAAGAGTCAGATTTCTTGTTAGTGACGTCAGACTCCACATCACAAAACCAGAAAAAGTGGACTGGACAGAATCATTCGAGCCTTAAAATTTTATTATCTTGTTTGCATCAACCAGTTATTCCTTTCAGCACCAATAAAAGACAAAAACCCCTCCCTGTTGTTCAAAATACCTTGTTTCTATCAGGTCTGAGATTGTGGTTTTCTTGCAGGTAAAGAAACCAATGAAAATATTTAATTTTTTCTTTAATACATTTATAACAAAATGTCAGAAGGTGTGTGCTTACCATATAAAAACATTAGGTTCCATAAGGATACAATACCGAAAAAATCATTGAAATAAAAAAGGTTATTCTTATTATAGGATTTCTAAACCTCAGCAATAATACAAGTCTTTAAAAGCATCAAGATTATATTTAAAACAAGATGGCATGGAAAAATGAGACCTTCAGTAACAATTTGACCCTTACTGGAATGGATGATAAAATTGGGAGTTTTTCAAAGTGCTTGAATTGTATTTCTGTTCTCATCCTGTAGTGCCAGGAGGAGGTAAAAACGCTTCGTTTCTGAGCTGATGATATGTGCTGACACTGCTGTGCTGCTGTGTGATCCCAGGGCAGCTCAGGGACCAAACCAGGGACAGTCAGATCGGCTTAATCTGGACCACCAAACAAAGGCCGTTTAAAAAGAAAATAATTCTTTACTGGAATTGCAAGTTCCTTACATCTTAACTGTCTTACCCAGTCAGTAGGACTGAGGGTGTAGCCAGGCCAGCTGAGAGTGCTTCAGGGGCAAAACCTTGTAGCACTAGCAGGAGAGAGGTGAACTCGTTCCCTGGACAGCAGGCCGCAGGCTTCTCCTTGGAGCCCATCAGGTTACGTTTGCATGCTTTAGACAGTGTCAAGTTAAGCATCCAGTTTGTGATGGAATGAAACTAGTTGGCCACCACGTGAACTAGTTCTAGTAAACGCTTTTTCAAATAGCACTGAGCTGCACACTAGGCATTACTGCCCTGGTATTCAGGGACTGAGCTGTGGTGCAAAGCAGGTGGATCATGTGTCCTTCAAACAGTGCACGGACTAACTGGATGTGAACGTGCTCGAGGGGCTGTGTTCTGTAGGTCCTGTTTTTGAAGTGATCTAAAGGTACCAGCTTGGTAAGGACCTGATGTCCTTGAAACTTCTGGAAGTTCTTAGTTTTTGGCTGTCCTCATTTGTGTCTTTTGTTCACTTGTTCTAGAAGTGCTGTTGTAAAATGCAAATTGAACATGAGAAACAGAAGATGTTACCGAGCTTTTATAAAAACAGATGACACTTCATCTACAGTATCCCTGTTGAGCAGCAGCTATTAAACCAAGAATAGCATTACCACCCACTTCTTGAAGATACCTGAAATTGCTGTACAGAGTGGGGTAAGCATAGTAGAGTAAGCTTAACTCATATTTCTTATAAATAACATCCTACTAATAAACGGGGTCATGCTGTCCTTAAGTGAAGTGGGATTGACATCTGAAAAGGCTATCCAGGCTTCGGTTGCCTGGGCATGTTGTCACTCCCTCACCCCACCCCTCTTTTATTTAAATGCAAAGACTCTATTACGTAGTATCTGTCTAAGGCTTACAATGATTGATATCCTGCGGTACAGGCGTTGCTTGAATGATTCGCTGTGAGACAGTCTGTGGAGCTGTGGTGGTAGTGTAGACAAACCTTGTTTTTCTCCAGGAGGTTACTCCCCTGGGAAGGGAAGCCTGTTGGTTACAGTTCACCGGTACAGCCGCTCTCTGACTCCTGCAAGCATACCAAGGCATTGGAAGGCACAGGATCAATGCAAAAAAGCAAGGAACATCTGTACAATGGTGCTGCAATGCTGTACCTCCCAGCATCACTCTCTTGCAAAGTTAGATCCTTAAGACAGTAAATTAGTAAGAACTACCTCAACTGGTTAAATGTATGTGTATTGTTTAGAGAGAACACTTTACGACTGTTTCTTGATCACTGAGAATCTTAAGAACATCACAATCTAAAACGGTCTACTTCAGATTTGAAAAAATGTTTCTCAAAAAGTTGACAAAAGTGCCTGGTTTTTAGTCAGCACAAAGCCACAGAACTGATTTAAAAGTAATTCAGACCTTATTAGTTTTACTGTAAATAATGTAACATTGTTTGGCAGTAGGTTTACGATTAGATCCCACACAGTGTCAAATTCAGCTCCTGCAACTGATACTTGGTGAAGTTGATATCAAATTGTAAATTACATTGTTAGGAAAGCTATTAAAAATACTGTACCTTATATTTAATCTTACTAGTGAGAAATAGCTGCTGGGCAGCACACAAATTGCTACTGATACTGTTTGGTTTTTTTAAAAAGGTTAATAAAATACAAGCAAGGTAGAAAATAGGATTAAAAGCACTGTTTCAGGTACAAGTTTTTCTGAACTGGGTGAGAGATAAGAAACCAGAAAAACACACTGCACATATGTGCACCCTCTGTATAAAGAGAAACGTACAAAGTGGGAAACTGGTGGTGCACTGGGATAGTACACTGAAGTCTCTGATGCTGTAAACTTGAATTCCGAATTTTATCAAAAAGGGGAATTGAGTCTGGTTCCATTTTTGAGTCCCCGTGGGTTACACTTGCAGACTACCCCGTGGTTTGGCACAGTACACTTGGAAGAGGCAGTCTCTGCTGAAGGGACGCTAGGACTGGAAGAGGAGGCGTAAAACATGTCAAGACCGGGTGCAGTGGGAGAGCGTGAGCAGTGGTCTACTACCTACTGGGAATTAGCCAGCGCTGTTGGCCTGGTACTTTCAATACTGGTAAGAGTTTTCACTACTTGGAAAAATCAGGCTGATGTAAGTAAAAGTTCCGTTGTTTACCGTAGCTACTTAAGCCTGTACCAGAGGCTGTGCAGACTGGGATTCCTAATTTAAATCTATTCTGATTTAGCGCAGGCTGATTCCTAGCAGGTGTAAACTAAACCACAACAAGAGCATCTCAAGGAGTTTGTGGCCAGCGTAACTAAAACAGTTGACTTAATGGAGTAAGTATTTAGTATTAGATTAACTCTTCTCTTTTTTAATACAGGGAATTTGTCATGTAAGAGGTAATAATCCTAAAATGGAACAGGAAGTAGGCAGAAGAAACGAAGTATCAGTTAAAATGCAAGGGGTTACATTGTTACATCTGCAACACAAACTGGTCTGATTTTAAATCCCTAAAAAAAGGCCAGGTCTTGCTATGGACCCGAGTCTCAGCATTTTCTCAGTTTTGTTAAGGTTATAGAGGCTGGTAGGTCAGGTCACAGGAGTAAGATGGCAGAAGGGAGCCCCACGTTTGAAGAGCTGCAGTGGAAAGAACATTATGAATTAGATGGCAGGACTCCTGTTAAAGTCTGTGAGTGCGTAACAAACAGAGAATTGTGTCTCACAGACATTAAACAAACCCTCTGCTCCAAGGAAGTAGCCACCGAAGGCTGAGAGTCACAGTTCTAGTCTCTACTCTAACTAGCCATGCTACACTTCCCCTTTAAGTGTACCGATTCCTTTAGGAAATTGTTAGGTTATCCTGCCTTATCCATCATACACTGTTCTACACTTTTTTTGCCCCCAAATGTCACTTATGTTTATTTTAACTCTAATATCTAGCATGCATTTTACAAGCTATTTCCCACTTACTCTTTCTAGCTAAGGCAGAATGTTGGCTCTGGTGTTACCAATGGTACTACAGGAATCTATTCACTCTACTGTAACATACATATCATCCCATACCATAATTCAGAACTGCCCCACATATGGGAAAGAAAGAAAAGACATTACAGGGGAACTATATTTCTTCTTAAGGGAACAAGTTGCGCTTAGAAAGCTAAAGGCCTGATTCTGGAGTCATTATTCAGACAAAACACTTCATAGTTTCAGTGGGAACACAGCTGGAATAAGGGTAGAACTGCATTCGTAAAGTCTTAATTCCAAATCTTTTAAGTATCCTTAAATTGGACAGGAAGATACTGGTCTGCAAATTGAATAGAGTGTGTGTGTGTTTGTTTTAAGATCTATCTGTAATGACAGAAGGGTTTGCCAGTCCCAGAATGCCTTGCTTTGGCTGGTATCTGATTTTTGAACTCACTTCCATTCTGATATTCCCCATGGTATCTTACTATTTTATCTCAGAGTGGCATGCAGTGCGGGCGCATGCTACTGATGCAAGCACGCTACTACAACTTTTAACAGGCTAAAAAAAGAAAAAAAGCTTTAGCTTCTTAGTTATACAAAGAAATTATGCAAAAAACCATTGAGCAGCACTAACTCACAGACTAATTACAAACTAAATTGTGCTATATATTAGTATAAAAACATGTTTTAGTAAGAATGGCACTGGTTCAGAAGGAATTAGGATTTCCATCTTGGTTCCGTTCGGTCCACAGTGAAAGCATTGGAGTACAGGCCTGCCCTGTTGCCTGAGCAACTTGTGACAGTGGCTTTGGGCCACAACCCCTTCGTTTCTCTCCTTTTTATATCCGCCACTGTTGGTACGTTCTGGGAGTAGCCCGGGTCAGGTCTGGTCATCTTTCCTAACGTGGTACCAGAATAGTTCGTTCTTATCCTCTGATATTTTCTTAATATCGTTAAACGTTTCCCTCTTCTAAGCTCTCAAAGCTGGTCCGTTTTAAGGGTCGTCTTCTCCTGTAGACACCATGAGGCGCATTGCTACTGGTAGGTGGTCTGTCAAGCCTGCTAACTGGGTAATAAAGCTGAACTCTTCCACTTCCTGCAGAAGGAAAACAAAAGTAAGGAGGAGGGAACTGGAAGACTGGTCTGTGATACCGCACACCAGGACTCAGCTTTTATACCTCTTTTTGGTTTACTTTGAACTGTTTCAACTGTATTAGTAGATGTACGGGCCCGGTCCAGCTTAGCTGGGCTGACGGTGAGCTGTCTGCCCCACGGAGCATGTTAGTGTGTTGCGGCGGATGGGCTGAACCGTCCCTGTGACACACGGCTGAGCTACCCTGGATGAAATCTGTGGCACCTTTGCTTCCCACGTACGCTAACAGCTGTGTCGTTCCAGGCAGACCGATCTGTAGTGCTGCAGTAGGTACCTGTGTGTGAGGGAGGAGGCACTCCCCTGGGAGGAGGCGCTGGCCACACCGCGCCATTCAGCACGCAGCTAAAAGGGAAGCCTGTCCTCACTAGATTGAGGTGTTCAAATTGGTGGGAACTCCAGGTGATTGGGACCCTGCTCCTGGTGTCTCTGAGTGCCAGCTTTAATTCTGGCAACACTTTGTAGGCCAAGTTAAAGTTCTATAGGAAAATACCGTGTGCTTCCCAGCCTCGGAAAGCTGGATGGAGGAACCCTGACGCTCACCTCTGCAATGTAGTTGTTCCCTCCTACAGCAGGTGCTTACTTTGCCGGTCCTTTGGGAAGTGCTTCCATGAAGCACAGATATTTTAGTTCTCTTTATGCTGCCAGCATGAGCCTTGTCAACGACCTAATCTGGGTCAGAACCATTCAAGTATTGGTTTTGCTGCTGTTTGTGCAAACCTAAGATGGGTTTACCATGTAGATGCACCCTGAGCAATTGTGCATCTGAGACGGGAAGCCTCAGAAGAATTTATCTGCTAAGCTGCTGCGTCCACAGAGTGCATGCAGACAGTGCAGACTGCGGTGTCATGCCCTGAGCTATGCTGAACTGCTCTGTTGCCGCAGCTGCGACAGGGTACGGTAAGTGTGAACTAGTTTCTCATTTTCCTCATGGAATTCTGTATAAGGCATGGCCCTACACCAGGGAGCAGACAGTGCGCTACAAGTTCTCATTCTGTTTGGCCCATGTAAAAATCTGCCTGTGTATCGCAGGCTTGTAACTGAGCTTGGTTTTCATAGGCACAGTAAGAGCATCCAGACACTTGAAAAGATAAAAAAATATTCAGACTGCTGGCATGGAAAACATTAGCCAAAACACTTGGTCTGGCAAAAGTTTAAGGAATGAAAACAGGGATTTTTCTTTGGTTTTGAAGAGTGCTGCATCTACCAGTGTTGCTACCAGAATCCCTGTACTCATCTTAATTTTGTTTATGCACTAGGTTTACAAACTCAATACTTACATGCAGAAGCAGAAAATAGCAAAGCAGCAAGCTCTCCTTGGAGTATGAATTTGATCCCAGGCAGGGCAGGCTGCAGTGCCATCCAGACAAGTTTGTTGTGTGAGTTACGGCTCTTTTTTTGCCAACTCTGAAACTCACCACTTTCCACTCCAGGTAGAGACCTTCTTCTGTATAGAGCATATAGTCGATCCTCCTCCCGTTTCCTTTCAGTGATGCCTTCCTCCCCTTTTGACTGGAGCTGTGGTTCTTGCTGATGGGATAGACTAAGTATCCTTTCCTTCCTTCTTCACTTTCCAGTACTCTGTTTCATCAAAAAACAAAACAAGTGCTTTAAATGTTTGCTCCTTCCATCCCTTTGTGCATTACGCTAGCTTGTCTCAAAATCCCTGGTAAAGGTAATGCCTGTCCAGAAGGACTGTGAAGCTCATAAAGCACATCTTCTTCCAGACGTGTTTTGCAGTACGAGGCTGTACTAACTGCTGACAGTGCTCTTAAAGCCTCATGGCGGGTCTGGCATCGCTGGTGCTGTACTGGTGGACCTACCCTTGTAGCCTGGAGGACACCTGAGGTGAGGCCCTTGCCTGCCCGCTAGCTGCAGTATATTGCAGCCCACAGCCCCTGCGCTGGTTTCCGCTGTTGCTGCATCTAGCAGACTGTTTCATGGGTTACTGCAGAACAACCCTGAGCGCTCCGATACAAACCTCTCCGTTCTGATCAGAGCAGCTCCTTCAGAAATGCAGACAACCAGGTTCACAGACAGGGTACGGATGAGGAATAGTTTTCAGGAGCAGACATTTGGGCGTGTGGTAGTTGGTTTTGTGCAAGCCTCAGCATCAGATTACTGTGGTTTGGACCCTGAGCTCTTGCTTCGCTAATAATGACAGCACAATTTGCTTGATTCCTGTGTGTGACACCCACTAAACGCCTCTACAGAGCTGCACTTACTGGGTGGGTGTGGTAGTGCTGCCTCCATTTTGCAAAGAGAATATGCAGCCCCAGACCATATACAGAAGCAGTCAGAATGAAGAACCAGTTTTCTAGGTACCAGTCTTGTGTTCAGCAAACAGTAAGCTGCAGCTCTCCCACCAAGATGTTTAGTTTGGGTGCTTACACCTTAACAGTAGGTTTTATGCTGGAGACTATTAAGGCCCTGAGGAACTCGTTAGCCCTGCTTTGAACGTGACTTTGGACCAGATAACCCACAAAGGTCCCTGTCACTCTATTTTTACGATAATTCGATGTTGCTGTGCTGTTCTGTATTGTTTTGCTGTTGTGCTGCTTTAAAAGGAAATTCTGTTTACCTTCTCGTATTCTATTTAAACGACGTACCAAAAGAACGCTACAGGCAGCAGGCACAACTGCGCATGCAAAAGCGGGAACTGCCCCTGTAGGGCGTTACGCAGACAGGTAACTATCTAGTACAACCACAGCTGGTTTGCTGTGCGCAGAGAGGGACAGCTTAGGTTGTGGTTTTGCTGTCTGGCTTGAAGCATGAATAAAGTGCTTTCAAAACCACCTCCCTGAAAATTATTCTCCTTCACTTTCACTTACCGGCCAAAACCTGAGCTCAAGGTTCTGTGGTTTCCCTTGTAAGAGTTGATTATGCCATTAAGCTGCTACATCAACTGTCGCAGGAGAAACACTGAGCCATGAACTTGGGTCCTAGCAGGTACAAAGCCTTTAATTTCACCTTGGAAAAAAAGTAAGATATTTTTGATCACCCAGTTCTTAAGACTCGACTCTGGATGAGTTTTATGGGGTTGGGTTTAGGAATTTTTTAATGCATGCATGTGAGCACACAGAACGAAGGAAAAACAAGAGACAAACACCAGACTCTTGTGATGTGTTTTAATGTTTGAGATTCAAATGGATCCTTTGTCAAATTTTGTCTCTTGGGAATGATCTGAATGGTGGCAGAGAGGACACAGCACATGCTACAGTCGTGTTACGATCTGTAAGTTTGGGTCAGTTGATATATACTTCATGTGTCTTCAGAAGGTGACAGTGACAAAATTCTGGTCATGTGGGTATTTATCAGAACTTTTGTTAACCCTCTTTGGACTTGGTGAGGGTCTTGAAGGTTCTCAGAGTTTACTGTAACCAGTTGATGACAGTAAGTTTCCTTTTATGTATTACTCAGTTTTAGACTGTCATCTAATAACTCACACTAAATTAGGTTACGATCTGCACCCCGTTTGCAAGCTACAGAGAGCTACTGCAGATGATTCGCTTTTTTTTCTAGATTCAAGAAAGCAAGCTCTTTGATGGGACTGACCTCCTTCAAAAACTGTATTTATATTTGGCAAAGCTAATTAAGTAACAAAGTAGAAGAAACTGCTGATTAGCACTGCAGTACTACTGCAAAAAAATCTGATCTGCATTAATTTAAAAGATGGATTTGTTTTAGCTTCAGTTATGTCCTTTTAAAAGTCTGTGAACGCTGGGTATTCACTTAACTTGCACAACTGCTCATGGAACAGAAACGTTGATTTCAAATACATGAGGAAAACAACTTCTAAATGTGTGCGCATCTACTCCTGACTCAAACTTGTAGCACCTTACATGCAGTGGTTTGTTGTTTGTCTCTACAGAACTAGGCACAAGTACTGGACATGTGGCTATGCTATGCTAACAGTTAAATGCTAACAATTTAAGTGAACATAACTAATTGTGACTGAGTTGCACAAGTAAACGTGAGTTTTGGCAGTGTAATTATGTTGATTCATAGGACACAAAAAAAGGGAGGATAAAGAGTAGTTTGAACTTTCTTTTTTCCTTGAAAGGTTTTCAGTCCCAAGTAACTCTGAAGTTTAGACGTATGACAATTCTGTCACACGGCTCTGTGGCCAGCAGCTGGTTTGTAGTGCTGACCACAGCTGCCACAAGCAAAGGACACGAAGGGCAGCATGTGTAAGGGAGCCATGAAGCTCAAGCGACCAGCTCTCACTTAGGTGAGAAGCACCTGAGCTAAGGAAGACTTCTCTTCCTGCCGTTGCAGCCTGGTGCCCAGAACTGTGAGCCACTGCCCAGCAGTGGAGACTGGAAAAATGTTGCATTTCCAGCTTGTTTCTTAGCTGTGCTGTAACGAGCTCTCCCGTGCCAGGCTCTGTTCAGGGTTCAGGGATGAAAACAGGCTTATTCCAGTGCTTTGCGTGACGGTGATGATGATCTTTGTGAGATGAGATTATTTGTGTGCGTTTCATGAAGCCTTTCTGAACAGAAGCTTGTGTGGCTTCCAGCACTGTGGCAGGGCCCAGATTGTTACATCTAGCTTATTAATTGTTCTATAATTATGACTTGCTCATTATTTGTACCGAGTATGTTGTTCTAGTCTGATGTTTTACGTACACTGTACTTAACATGAAAGAGATATTTAAGTACTAGTTGTTCTGCTGCTTTTATGGCCTAATTAGTTTAGTAATGTGAACTACTTAATTTTATTTATAAACTAGAGAAGAGTGCTGATGAAGAAATAATACTCTGGATGGCTTACGTTGCTGATTTAAATATCTGTTTCAAACGTCTGTAACATTTTTTCAAGATTTATTGAAAAATTTGAGAACAGATCAGTTTTAGGCTGAACCCTGTTCTGCTGTGTATATGTATGATACCAGTTAGCTAGACAGTGCTCCACAGCTTCTGTGCTATTGAACATTTTAATGTCTTTAAAGCCCACAATCCATGAATGGCTTTAAACTTTACTGAACTTACTGGTAATTTTGATGTTTACCAGTTCCTTGGAGAGATGGGAGGCCAGGCTCTCTTGGCCGCGATGGTTTCTTTAATATATAAGCACCTCTACGTAACGTACAGATGCAGGTCCCTGTTGCCCTGCAGAGCTGTGTACAAAGCTAGTGGGATTTCTGGTCCAATAGAGTGTTTTTTCATCCGTTTGAGAGAATTACAACGTATTGCAGAAAACCGAAAGCCACATTTGGTAGGCCAGAAGTCTTACGTGTATTGGGTTACCAACACTCAAGAGTGTTTCCCAGTTGTCTCATACTGAGGTGCTGTACGTACACATAGGTAGTAGGAGTGATACTCTATTGATCATTTGATGGCTTTTTATCCATCAGTCATGTATTTGTCAGTGGAACTTAATTGCTGAACACAAGTAGCTCTGCAGGGAATAAAACAAAATACCCCAAAAGTAATTTGGTGACAGATTGTCTTAAAAGGTGGTTTGAAAACGCAGGGGCTTGGGTTTGTTTTGGGGTTTTTTTTAACTTATTTTTTTAAAGAGCTCCAAGCCTGCTCTTGGAACCATAAAATAGAATGTTACACCCACATACAGATTTGCATTTGCAAACTTGATTGTAGGGCCAAATTACCTTACTTTTGCTTTCCAGAAATCCCTTTCACATGTACCAAATTCACGTTTTCAACATGTGAATAGAAATGCCTGAAAGTTTTGCAGGCTCTCAAACGTGCAAAGCGTGACTTGCTGTAACAGATCCTTATTGAATATAAACTAAGCCAAACCTTATGTCTACAGTTCAGTTTCTTTGTTCAAAACAGATACAAAGATGACTTCAAGGGGTAGCCTCAGCTAATATATTCAACTAAGTGTCTGTGCAGTGTACTGAGTGAGTAAAAATGCCAACATAAACTGTGCCTCTATAATGTACCATTTCCATTATGTGTGTTAACTGAAGCATCTGCACAGCCTCATTAACTTTATTAACTCAAATAACTTTACCTCTTTAGTATATTTTGTTAACAAACAGCTAGAGCATCTTTTATAGTTAGTCACGCTAACAACATACTTAGTCCATTAAACTAGCCTTCAAGGTCGAGAAGGTGCAAAAGGATTACTATGTTAACTAAATAATTAAATGCTGCTCTCAAATGTACAAAGCTTATTGATTTCTCTCCACTGGCATATTATTTAACAAACGGTACAGGTATTCAAGAAATTTACCTTAAGACTTCTGCAAATTAAGTTGTTTTCTTATTTCTCTGAAGTCCACTAGCTGAAACCAAAGATACCTGTCTCTCAATGTCAAACACTCCTCAGAAGCAATGCTGGTCAAGTATCACTAACAGAAATTAAGCTATAGTCCTAGTTACATCTGAAGTGCTATTTAATTCCTCTCTGTATTTGTGAGCTTGCGTTTTTAGGTCTATCACATTCTGCAAGCATTCTAGAAATGGGTAGTTAGTTTTTGAGTTGGGGGTGGTGTTTTACACTTTTGGGTTTTTTTTTTATTTGAGGAATACTACCTTTCCTTTTGTTGCTGTTCGTTACAGGGCTGTGACCAGCGAGCTGGCTGCCTGCAGAAAGACTGAGACAAGCTGTCCACGTACCCTTTTCAGTAGCGCTTGGAGTTTCCTGTCCTATGGGCCTGTCCAGGTAGGACCAATTCTAAAGACAAAACCACTGACTGCAGTTGCTCTCATCTTTTTACCCATTGAAGCCAGTTCTGTTAGACTGAGAAAAGCAAACACTTCTCCTTCCCTTTTTTTCCTCTTCCCCAAGTACCCCTGAGTAAAAAAAATTGTTTGGTGGTTTGTAGGTTATTTTTAACAGTCTTTTTTTAAGGAATTTTCTAAAGCATGTAAGAGTTTTAGGAATTGCGTACTTCTGTAGGTTATCTGGAGTGCACACTTCTTCATCATATAATCCTTCGGGATCCAACAAGGTACCTGTAAACAGAAAGGGAGATGTAACTGTCCCAGCATATGTGACCTGCCTCTCCAGAAGCTTCTGGGGGTGGGGAGCTGTGACGGCAGCATCCGTGCGGGCAGAGGGGACTGCTCGGAGAGCGCTTTGTGTTCCCTTCCCCTCTATCCTGACCTCCCTGCTGCCTGCCACCCTTCAAACCGTGGCCTCTGCCCTTCCGGTTTCTCAGCCCCAATACCTGATTATTTTTTTTTTTGTTTCTCTGCTACAGCAGAGTAAAGCCACGTTATTAAACAGTTCTGCATTCTTGCCTTTACTATCTCAGTTATAATTGCTCCACTAGAGGAAGTCTAATTCCCAAGTTAAGATTTCACCAAGTTCAGCTGAGTTTCACCAACTATGAATATCTTGGAGTTGCATGAAATCTTTTACAAGATGAACCCCACAAGTTCGTAGCGTTGAATTGCTTTGTTACATCCTCAGTTACAGTATTTATAGAACACCACATGGAACATTCTGATCAAAAGCTGCAGAAAGTACAGAAACAATGATTTGGCCTCCCCCCTGCCGCCAAAGTAATCTAGAGATTATTGTTAAAAAAGCAGAACAGGTGTAGGAAGGCATTCAGGCAGCTTGATACGCAAGTTCTAGAATGTGGACTGAAGTTTGAGATCTCTGTTTGGTTCTTAATTAAAACTCAGCGAGACACTGTTAAGCTTTATAAAATGTATGTTGCAGAAATAGCCCTTGTAAATATTTGGTGTCCACCAAATTCTTACTGCCAGTTAGCTGAGCTACCTGCTGCTTCCAGAGGTCGCCTGAGCGACACGACAAGTAAATGTTCACACACCGATAGCTCAAGAAGGTCTTACCGATTGCCCATGGTTTATCCTCCCCAGGACCAATTCGACATGGGTCTTTGTAGTGTGTAAACAGAGAATGCTGTTGCTCCAGCTTGTCCTCTGCAGGGAAAGAAGGAGCCCAAGAAAAGGTGCATCAGCTACATGTTGTGAACCTGTGGATAACTGCGTGTTCTGCCCCAGCAGAAAAGGCAAGTCCTCCTTCCTACTCACTGTACATATATAGTATAGGTTACATTTGAACTGGTTCAGTAGTAACTTTACTGCACAGCAGTATCTCGTCTTGATCAGAAATTTCAAGAAATGACTGCTAATGACAGTGCTTTCCTGCAAAGTCTTTCTATGACAGGCATTTTTTAATAGTTTCTAGCTGTGAACTGAAGTGACAGTTCTGCAACGTTTCCTCGCCCTGCCACTGACGTCGCATTGCTTACGCCCAGACAATGCTTTGGTCCAGCTAGCTGACACTACGGCAGCGGAAATGGCTGTTTGTGGCTCGGTAAGTTTGAAGATAAAAGCTTGTGCTTTACTTACTTCAGAAGAATTCCCTGACTCAACGTTTTCCAAGCTGTAATAGATAAGAGAAAGGACATGCAACTGCTAATTTGCTTGGGATATTGTCTACAGCATTAAAGCCATTCTAAACATCATCAGCATGACCTATCAATTTTAAATTAATTTCTTCCTAGATGCTGCTGTGAGCCTTGCATTAGATACAGTGCCTCAAGCTCCTAGGATTATTTAGTAAGCTAACCTACAAAAATGTATACATCAGAATTTCAGATGCTGCACAAAGAAGTTAGTCAGGCTCTAGTTCTGCACGTGCTGTTTGATGCAGCAATCAGTATGCCTGGGAAGCAAGTGCCACCAGAACTTGCAAATACCACCTGCTACAATTCCATTTTTGTTACATGGTAAGAAACTGGCAACAGCTCCTGCTACCTTTCTTTCCTGCAGCACTTACACCTTTTACAAGGTTAAAACTTGTTAGCAACACTTGAAGACTCTCCAGGGATGAGCAGAATATTCACCTGTTTGTCACTGCCTATTGCCAAGACAACAGACTAGGTAAGTACGCATGCAAACAGGTCCTCTGAAGTCAGAACTGTCACTGTTGTATCTGAGACATTGCATCTCCTTGTGTAAAACACTGCTCTGGCCAAGTGAAGCAGCTGTTGACCTCTCCCTACTAAGAAGGAAGCGGAACACAGACATGGAGCACAGCAGTGCTCTGTTCATGGCACTTTTGCCATGTTATTGTCAGTAATACAGCTGGCTGTCCTTCAGCTGCTGCATCCACACCAGCTGATCTGGCTCACGACATCTTTCTAGTTTCCCCCACCTCCCCACCAGCCTTGTCATTGCAGGGAGACTGAAAACTCCATTTGCCAGGGTATCCTGGAGTGGGGGCAGAGGCTCGGCGGCCTGACCCTCCCTAGGATGTGCCACGTATGCAATACAGAGAACTGCTCTGTCTGTCTGAAAAGCTGTGCAATTGCTCGTTTCTCCAAGTTTTCCCTTGTTATGTCATACATCTACAAAATTTCCATCAAAACCAAGACAGATTAAAGTTTTGTCACAAGGTTAATTTGTGACTCTGGCACTGACAGTGACAAGTCAGAGCTGATGAGACAAACTTAACCCATCTGACTGGAAGGCTTTTCAGCCTGCGCTAAAAGTCAGTCCAAAGCAACCTGACAGTAACTTTCTAATGATGTTCCCACTCATTGTGAATTCACTGTACGAATGTTGTCACAATGTTCTGTAAAGCTGGAGGGGAAAACAGAGTTGCAGAAAATTTCTCATAAGCATAAGGTCACTCATGGACCTGGAGATCTTTGAAAACTGTACTGGCAGTGCATCTAAGAATAGAAGCTTGATATTCACCGAAACATTAATTACTTGCTGTATCAGTCTGTGGAGTGGGAAAGAATACAGAAAATCATATATAGATTACAGGAAGCTGATTACTGCTGAAGAAAAACTTAAGATGTTCAGTTCCCTATAATGCTAACAAATGTCCCTAAAACAATGAGTAATGTAAAAAAGGAGGAGAAAGCTTTAAAACACTGCATTAATCTTGCTCAGTGCATAAGGAAAGAAAGTAATGTAAAAAAACCAAAAAATGAAATAGCCAGCTTAATTTCAGCTTCCAGGCTGAGTGAAGTTTAAAGGAGAGTGGGACATAAAGAAGCAGCAGAGATAGAAAAATTAAAATGGATTTCTATAACCTACTTTTCAGTTCTCTTTAGTAGTCGTAGATTTACAACTGTTATTTACCAAAGCAAGTAGTTGGTTTTAATTTTTCTTTAAGAAGGCAAATCACAACAGCATTAATTATATACTTTGTGCTTCTCATGCAAGATCTTGGTTAGGGTGCCAGAACTCCTTAGGTGGAGGATACTGACCATATGTTCTGCCTCACCGCTTCACTCCCCCCTCTCCCTCTGCGTGCTGCATAGCCCCATTCACTTTTCAATTTGCGATCTGGCCAGGCACTCTCCCCTTCGGTCTGCAGCAGATTGTTTATTTCCTTGGTGGCCACCTTTGCCTCCAGGCCACTCCGACCATACAACAGTATTGCAAGTGAGACAGTCAAATCACAGCAGATGTGTCGCCTCCCTTCCCTCCTCGGCCTGTCTGGGCAGCAGCTTGGCTAGCTGAAGACCTGTTATTCACCACATTTCTTCCTTCCTTCCCTCAAACTCTCACTGCTGCTGTTGTATTTTTTCCTAATGCATGTTTAACTACACTATTCTGTAGCCATTACCACTTACTGTTCACCTCCATAGTGCCTAATTGATTCTTCTACCAGTTGACGGCAGTTGCCAGCACCTGCTCAGACCATTTTGCAGTTACTTTGGATCATAGAGTTGTGACAGATTCATTTTTTTGTACATATGAGCTAGAAGTGAACAACAGAAGGGCTGTGTTTTGGGTTGATGGTCTTTTCTACCCAATTATATGTTTTTCAACTTTGAGAAAATCTTCCATTGTAAGTATCTGATACAAGTCATGAGATTAGAGAATACTAATGAGATCAGACGATGCTTGCTTTTTGTTTCTTAGAATTATTTTTGGTACCGTTGTTGCTCTCAGTCTCAGTTACCTGGGCTTCTTACGAAGTCTACAGAATTCACGCTGGATGCTGTTCACAAATCCACTCATTTATCCACAAACTCCGGTCTGAATTGCTCAATGCCACTTCAACCGCGGCAGCCTGAGCACACCTGTGCACTGCCCCTCTCCCCGGTGATGCAGCACAGCCAGAATCCCTCTGACGACCCCCCCTCGCTGCGCCAGCCTTGTGCTCTTTGTGCCTCAGTCCTTCCAGCCACCAGCCTTGCGGGAGGCTGGCCGCTGGCCACCACTGATCCATGGGCCAGCTCCAAACCGGCAGAGTCAACTGCCAGGGTACAAAGCCAGCAAGGACTCTGCTGGATGAGCCACACCGAGCAGGAGGGCTGAGAGGATGCACAAACACAATGCTCTGCGCTGGCAGCTAACTGTTAACAGAGCTTAGTGCTTACGTTTGGAAAAGGCTCCCATCTCTGTGAACTCACCACCCGTTAATTAGAGTTTGGTGGAGTTGTTTTTCTAGTACCCTCAGCATACAAATCTAGAAAAGTAAATATTAAAAATTTATTAAAATAAAAAAACCCCCAGAAGTACACAACATCAGTTATTTTTTTCCAAGACTGATTCAGCAATCTTTAGTTCTCCCTGCAGCGGTGATCTCCTATGTCTGTGTATATGCACCATCAAATTATTTTTAAACAGCATGAATTTACTACTTTTTCTCCACAAAAACCCCTTAACATTACAGGTATTTCATTAGTAACTAAAATTCTAGGACAGCAGGTGTCTACCTAATTGAAGTACAGATAAACCACTGGATTTGTCCTCATTATTGCTACCATCAGTCACAAATTATCACCCTTTGTGCCTTAAAAACTGTCATGCTTCATAACTCAGCAGAGTGCCTAAGTGTGAGCTTCTCTCCTCAGCTCAGCTCAAGGCTGGTACCTCTTTCAGAAGCAGCTGTAGCAATTAGGTCTTCCCTTGCAAAAGCCAGTCACTCTCTAGTATATTTCTGTAGTCCACAGGAATCTAGAGCCTTCCTGTTTCTTTTTGGAATAGGTAGACACCAGGAAGAGGAAAACCTTGTCTTACCAGAGGAGCAGTTATCGAAGTTGAGATCTCCGCAGATTACATCAAAAGCCACCAGCTCCTCTGGATTGGCTGTACTGGAGGAGGAGGTAGATTTTCTGAATTCAGACAGCCAATCTTGAAGCATATCCAGCTGCTCACATCGAACAGTAGTATCTCCTGTAGCAAATAACGAAAACAAGAAATAAGACCTCCTTTTAGCATGTTACTCAGCCACATGTGGATTAGTTGCTAAGCTACTGCTAGACACCTTGAGAAAAAGGGTGCAAGATAAAAAATGTGTGGCGAATAGTATCCTCAGCACATAGTGCTTAGCCCATTATGCAGTTCATTAGGAACCACACTTTCTGATGACCTGCGTATCTCCTGGAATCGATCGCACTGGGCACATCGGAAGAAATGAGCAGACAGGGCACCTGCTGCAGCCGGCCAGCCAAGGTGATGACGTTTCGATGATGCGCTACACGTAATCTGGTGTTCAGAGTTAGAATCCTACTTCAGACAAAACCGGACAGCCTGTTCTGGGGTAAACCACCTGATCTTTCTTTCCTCTGCTTTCTCATTTTTAAAAATGAAAAAATTTAAGTTTCAAGTGTTTCTAGTAAATACACATCAATAGTATATTTACTACTATTGCTCAACACTGCAGTAGTCCCCCCGAGGAAGGGTTCTATTTATGTTCAACTAAGAGTGCCTGAACTGGAAGTATTTTTTCATATTTTTACAGGTATGTGTAAGTACAGGTTTTGGTGGGCAGGACTTCAGCAAGAACAAACCAGATCCTGTTCACCAGTTGCAAGGAAGTTACACCAGGCTACGTGTGCTGTGGATGTGCCCCCGTTCATGGAAGTGACGGGAGAGGGTTGAGATTGACTGGTTGCCAAGTATTTTTCGTTTGTGAAGCCATGTGGCACACAAAACAGCTTTTTAATTACAGCAGCTAACCACACTTAATTTCAAGCACATTAGGTGACATGAAGTCTAAAAAAAAAAATTAATTACTGGCTCTCTTAAAATGATTACAGCAAAAGCTTGATGTGGGGAAAGGAGCATGAAGAACATATTCTAGAAATAATTGTTTACCGTCTTGTCTTCCCTTTCCTTTTGTTTTCACTGTACTTACAGTTAACAGTTTTGCTTGTTTCAGATTTGATATCTCAAGTCAGAACAACATTACTTTTCTTCAAAATAAAAGGTTTGTTTTCAAATGCCACAATCGGGAGAGCAGCAGACCCAGATGACTTATTCTGACTACAGTTTTATTTTAACCTGATTTACTGCTTTGTGCTAGCTATTACAAAGGCGTAAAACGCAATTAAAAACATCAGTTCTGTATGTCCAAAGCTGCTTTCAGTGGCCACTATGGAGATGGTGAACATTTAAGTCTATATGCTCCACAGCTTGTTAATCACTAGTCTCAACCGCTTAAATGTGAGCTCCGCAGCACGCTGTAACTGTGTTAGTGGACAGACAAACTTCAGAGTTTAGGACTTCACCTTCCTACGGTGAAGGGTGGGATTTTCTAGGGAGTAGAGGGGTAAAACAACAGTTAAATACAAACTGAATCAGAAATGTTCAACCAAGCATGATTTGATACAATTCTCAATGAAAGAAATATCGAAAAGAACACGACTAGGGATAGAGCGAGCTCTAAGCAGGTTCTGACACCAACTTACCTCTTCAGGCTGGTAACTCCCAACAGCAAAGAATCTTGGTGTTTTTTTTTTCTTTCACTCGTGTTATTCCCAACAAATCTTTACCAGTTGGGCTGTAATATAAAAGCAGCTACAAGTGCTTCCTGGATCTATTCCCCAACCTACAGTTTCTAGCTCCTTGTACCTCCAGTTCACGCAGTACCCCAATCGCACAAATCCAGACTGGTGTATTCTGGGGAAACCCCCTTGCTACAACAGCACAAGAAAGCCCTACCGTGAAGATGTAGCTAGACAAAAGCACAAAAAATAGGTCATGTGGAATAATACAGCCCGGAGCAGGTGACACCAACCACAAAAGGTGTGCGTGACTAACATATACGTTCTGCTTAACTCAAGCTACAGATAAAACTACAGGTTCACAGAAAGCATGAGCTTGAAAGGGAGCGCTGGAGATGGGCTAGTCTGACCCCTCTGCTCAAGTGGGGGCACCTGCAGCAGGCTGCTCAGGACCGTGCCCAGTCAGGCTTTGAGTATCTCTATGGCCAGAGGCACCATAACCTCTGGGTAACCTGTGCCAGTGCTTAGTCACCCTTGCAGTAACAAACATTTTCCTTTGTTTAAATGACATTTCTTGCATTTCAGTTTGTGCCCATTGCCTCTTGTCCTGTCACTGGGCCCCACTGGAGAGGCTACCTCCATCTTCTGTACACCCTCCCATCAGGTATTTGCACACTTTGATAAGCTCCTTCCTGAGCCACCTCCTGAAACTGAGCAGTCCCAGCTTTCTGGTGAAGCCTATTTAAAGTCGTGGACTACCCTCCTTTGGCAGCACCTGAATCTTTCTATCCTACCTCCTGTCCCTAGGCCAGTACTTTCATCCAGCCTGCCTTTTTTTTCCTCATAACAAAACTTTTAAGCATGGTGCTTGCTGACCACAATGCAGTAGCATCTTCCTCCCCCCACAAAGTCCTGAATATATGAATTGCTTAACTCTCTGAGACTGACTTTTACACATCCCTGAACTGTCAAGGTTTTTTTCATTTTCGGTGAATTACCCATCTAGCATGGCTTCACTAGGATGAATGATAAAATAATGCAGCCGTTACCATATGGGCATAAAACTCAGGCAGCAACCTGTCACAGATCAGTGTGAAGAATGTAGCAAACCCACTGAACTGAAACACAAAGGTAAAATTCTCTAAAACAGAAAACTTGAGAAAAACAAAAGACGGACAGGCAAAAACATTTTAGGAGGATATTGTGAAAGGTGTCTGGTAACATGCATTGCTGTTACTGAAAAAGCATGAACTTTAGCGACATACATGTCCCTCGGTAAGAATGCTGAGCCCTTGGAGGAGCAGCGTACACCAGATAACCTCAGGGCTCTACAGAAAAATCGCAGCCTTGGAACTCCAGAAGCCCATGACACTTACTTTCATGTCTTTGGAGAAAAAGTGCAGACCTTTTGATCGTCTGGCATATCTGATTATCCCCACTAGAGGTCATAGAAGTAATTGCACTTCAGTACACTGCGGGGAGCGTGTGCAACGCAGTGAGCTACATTTCCATGACAAACGGTGAGATCCTCTACTGCGACTTGAATATAACTGTTCTCTGAGATTAATATTAAACTACCACTACCCAGATCACTGCAGCTACACAGCAGGTACTGCATCTGTCTGTATGCAAAAGTTACTCGTGAGACTCAGCATCTTACCAACTCCCAATGATCAGTAGCTTTGGAGATGAAGATAACTGAACTAATCAGGCACCTAAGTAGAAGAGAAGCCAAACCTGAATGCAGAACAGTCAGGGGAGTGGACATTTCAGAAACTGCTGCTAAATGAAATAGCATCAGTATATATTAACAGAAGAAATCTAGGTACTAGCTCCCAACACTAACATTCAACTTCTCTTTCCAGCCTTCAGCTCTAATTAAACATTCAGATAGAATCACCGATCTGACTGATTGCCACCAGTGATTAACCAGAGAATAGAGATTTGTGCTAATTGCTCTACACTCTTTTAATCAGTAACTGGCCTGGAAAAATGCAAATAATTGTGTTGTGACTGGTTCCTGCAGTCAGTATTTCTGAATTCTTTGCAACTTCCCTTCAGCTTCAGATTTTGTGGAAGGATGAAAGGGTAGTGTGGGAAACCCCAGCCAACATAAATACCTACTTCACCTTTGTTCGCTATATGATAATCTTGCTTGCCCTTTCCATTCACTTCAGAAATAAGTGGAATCCTGGCTTTAGTTAGAACTGTGGGTAGGTGCTACACACCGAGGAACTGTTCTGTCCTGCTCTGAAAGACATTAGAAGCAGCACTGTGGTGGCTGAGCAAAGCAGCTGACAGGCCTCATCAGAGGAAATTAAAAGATCCAGTGGAGGTTTTTAAAACCAGAATTCTCAGCACTGATAAGCACTACGGGATATACTGGCAGGGAACCAGGGGAAGATGAGCAAAAAAAAGCTTGTAAAATGCAGGGTGTAAAGCCTAGTCACAAGGAAAAATTGTTCGCAAGACACAGCCAAAGGCTTTGGTCTAGCCGTGAGACGGGCTGCGTCACACCTGACTGTGACAGATGAAGCAGATCCCTACACTTCTAACATACTTAACCCGGGCTAGGCTGGGAAAGCAAAACAACGTAAAAACAAACCACCCAAAAAGCTGAAGCAACAAACCCCCTTCTGTTCTGCTAGGTTACCTTTCAGCCTGGTCAAGTCCCCCCGTCAAGTGCAACACAGCCCACAGCCGCTGTGTTAGCGCAACTGAGGGCAGGGGGCAAGGCCAGGCTGCCGCGCCATGGGTACGGCAGCTTTGCCAACCTCAGAAATGTACGCGGAATTGCTGTCTAAGGACGCTGAGCGCTCACGTTCCTCCTGATGGCACCATCAGAATTTCAGACACTGAGGGATCTCTCTCATTCCTGAGCTGAGTTCTGCTTAAGCTGCATGCAGGCTTGTGGAACCTGAAGCCGGTGCTAGAGAAGCCTGCACAGCCAGTGCCCGTACTGCTAATGACTAGGCTGCCACTGAACACAGAGCAGGGAGGTGAACGAGGTTATGAGATAGCATCCATCATGCTACGTCATCCGGACCTGGGCTGGAATAGCTTGAGGCTTACTCTGTTCTGATGGCTTGGTGGGCTGCCTGGAAGCCATGACTCAAAGGGACTTGGGAGCTGGATGGAGCCTAGGCAGCAAAACCTGTCCAGAACATTAATCACTGACTTAATTGAAAGACATAAAAGAACCATGTAAACTTAACAGCCCCTTGAAAATAATTACATTCAAGTCTCATTAAAGGATCCCTTCATTTGTCACTGAAACGCAGCTATTTCCACAGTGGAAATGAAGAGCTGCTTCATAGCACCATTCAGTAATAGGCAGAGATTGAGAGGATGAGCTGCATCTAATTCTGAAGTTTTATTGGAAAAGGAGAGTGTCAGGTCTGAAAAAATAGTAATTGCTCAGAACAGAGTTGGGCCAGCGCACCTCTTGAGAAGAAGCATCAGTAGTTGGTCCCTGACCGTAAGCAGTTGGATCCCTTCACTTCATACTCATGCAAGTATCAGACCTGTCAAGTGTAAGTTTATGTATCCTAGAAGGGAAGCCAAATTCCACTCAGCCACATATGACAAGATGATTTAAACGGCTAACCTTTTAAACAGTACTTGTTTTTATAGATACCACATCTTTACATCGCTGAACTGGTTCTTGATTAATTTTTTAAATGTGTGAAATGTTATGAATCAGATGATACAAATCAGAAAGCACAGCTCTGCCAAAGTTATGAACTTTAGTTTTCCATTTCATTACATAAACTAATATGATATATCAAAGGACGGTTAGACTCTTAAATCACTGTCTGCTCTATTTGAATGTAGTTTGAACCAGATAAGCCTAAAAATATAGAGCAAGAACATAAGTAGGAAAATGAAAGGTTGCATTTTACCCTTGACTGACTTTGAAAATAGAATTATTACTTCCCCGTTCTTCTTCTCTCCCCCCTCTTCCTCTTTAATATTTTAGGGATTTCACAAGGTGGTTATCAAAGACTAACTAAGAATACATGACTAGGTAGTAAAAAGGAACAGAACTAAAAATGGAGGTTTATAACCTAAACTAGAACAGCAACAAATCTCTGCTCTGCAGCAGCAATCTCACAGTACATAACCATAATTTCAGAGTTAAAAATAGAAAACCAGAGAAGGACGTTACATTGTTAAAATGTAGCTGAAAAATTCATGAACCTTCTTTAGAACTAGCCCGTCTCTCTAATGTACTTCAGGGACTGGCAGTTTTGTTCCCAAGTCTGTCTGTCTACAACTGAAGCACTGACAAAGTGGAATGAATGCGAGCTGCCTGACTGGGTTAACCTGGACATGCTGCAGCGCGTCGGCTCGGAGTTCTATCATTTATAATACATTACTGTCTTTCCTCAGTCCGCAGCACACATGCTGCCTTCATGCGCTCTAGGAGGGCTGTGTCATGCTCCCCAGCATGCAGGAGCACAGCAATCGTGGTTGCATCAAGTAAAACTATGGCTTTCCATCCCTCTGGCTAAGAAAGTCTGATCTCGCACAAAGGAAAGGTTTGTAGATGTAGCTTTTACTACTACAACTGCTCTTAAGTACAGAACTGATAGTGTTGATGGAAAAGGTAGGAAAGCCCCATCCCTGGAAGAGTTCAGGGCCAGGCTAGATGGGGCTTGGAGCGACCTGGTCCAGTGGCAGGGGTCCCTGCCCACGGCAGTGGGGTTGGAACTAGATGATCTTCCACATCCCTTCCCGCACAAACCCTCCTATGATTCTGATTTTTTTCCATAAACATCCCAAGAATTCCAAGTATCGGTCAACTTTAATTAATGAACGTTCAGGTAAACAGCTAAAATGGAGAAGCACCTTGATTTCAAAATGGAATAAACAAACTGACCCTAGTATCTATAAAAGTTACTAACTTTTTTCCCCCATTGCTTCCTGGACTTGGGTTGTAAAATGGAGGTAAGGCCACCCATCTACTGCAATCTTGCTCTGAGTATTAACATTAAAAGAAGAGCTGGGTGCTGAGCTACTATCATTAAAAAAGGTCATAAGATGGTTGAGGAGGCTGAGGTGGATGGATGTGGCTCTACCACAACCTGACAGAGCTATGTGAAACTCCAGTCTGGTTATGGGAAGCAATGGAGTCCACGTATCTCACAGAACCAGAAATCTGCTATTGAAGAACATCTCATTGTTTTCTAAGATTAAAGTTGAAGTGGAAATAAAAAAAATAATTAAAAAAAAGCCTTCCACAGCCTGCTAAGACATTTTGCACTTTATATATCTTTAATGGCCTTAGAAAACAGTTTCATGAAACACAGGATACACAGCGTACTGCGTCCTGCTGTAGTAAACATAATAGTGGAACTGCTTTTAAACACAACCAAGAGAATTTTTCAATGAGTTCATTAACTTGCAAGCCATTTACGTATGAAGTTTACAGGTCAAAAACCCAGGGAATTCGGGCTGCTGATTTCTGGTGGAAAAACTGTCCCAACTTGCATCTTCTGATAATCCCCAGTTATGTACAAAGAAATTATAGTTTAACTGCCAATACAGTATGGGTTGCTGAATGCGTTGAGTGATGATGATAGTAATGTATTCGCTAAAATAACAGTATTTGGTTAAGAGGAAGCAAAGAGAAGAAAAGCTCTCAAGGGGTATTTTTTGTGTACCAAAAACATGAAGGGTTAGGGATGTACTTGTCTGCCTTTCACTGGTATTTGCAACACACACTGCACTTTGTCAGAAACACTGGAGGAGCAGTGCTTGCTACTTTTGCAGAAGAGTATCACCACAGGCCTAGGAACAGTGAAACACTAAGGTAGGGAAATGAGGACAGTACCTGCAATAGCTTGCAAGTGAGTGCAGGAAATGTATCCCACGATTCTTTGGTCCTGAGGTGTACTTCCCACTTGCACCTGGAACGGAAGGAAGAAATGAGAAGGTGGTTAATGGAAGACCTTGTACAACTCCACTTCCAACCCCGGCTGCGCAGCCTCTGTGCGCAGTACTGGCCTTGTTCACCGCTCCTGCCTTCTAGCTCCATTTCGAACCCACGGACACACAGAACCACCAGAGACATGCGCTGGGGCTCACTGGGGCCCCACCTGCTGCTAGCACAGCGATTCCTTCCTGGCCACCACCACTGCACGTTCTGATTCTGATCTGCAGCACGTGCACAAACGTGACTTTCTCCTGCTCTTGGCAGTCCCAGTGGTTCTCTGGCCCAGTTGCGCTGCCACCCTTGTGCGTCACAGCTCTTGTTCATATGCAAGATTCAGGCCCACCGAGTGCCGTGTAATACTTATTTCATATGATTATATATATATATAATACTGATAAATATTATCAGCGGTCTAATTCTTGGTGTCTGTGTAAGACTAGAATGCAGAAGCAAAAAATACCAAGGGAGTCTGGGGAAAAGGATGAAACAGGAAATAAATACTGTGTTTGGCCATGTTTTCTCTACTCCACAGCAAGTTTTGGATTTTGATGCATTTTTTACATTCTTCTTACAAAGTCACTGGGGATTTTTCCTATGTCTCAGCAAAGTGTTTATATTCTTCAGCCCACAGCAGCAGCCCCCATGTCTGTCAGCCAGATGACAACACAACATGCACCCCTGCCCTTACACATGGAAGAAGCAGGGCTTCCAGGGAAGTTGGAATGGAGCATAATTCCTCATCTACTGATCTTTTACAAATATATTTGCTGGTGGACACACAGGCAAATTGGAATCAAGTTCTGATTTAGGTTTTCAACTCTGTTGAAGGTTTTGGCAGTTCAGGACTTGTGCAGCTGCAGACCAAAATTCCTAATGATTTGAGGATCAAGATTTGGAATGAGGCAAGAAACCAATCTGAGCATATGTTTTCCCTGTTGACAATTGATGTGGCAACATTGCATCGACTACTTAAGAAAATGCCCACAGAGGAAAGCTGTACCCAGGGCTCTGAAAGGAAAACCACAGATGACTCCCTGACACAAGGCTAGGCTCAGATTTCATCTGACACCTCTACATAACTCGCAGAGCTCCATTTCATACAGACAGAGCTTTGTCAGCTTGGTTGGTTTTCTCATTCTTCAGCTATCCAAGAACCATCTGATTCACTTTATAACTGGAAAGTCAGCTTTGCAGTAAGTGAATTTAGAAGTCGCTTGTACTCAACAATGCCTTGTTAACTTTCCGTTTTTGTTCCAGCTAGAAGAGTATGTAATAAACAACTTACATTATTCTGTCCTCAGTCTGTTCAGTCCTCTTTTAGACAGTTTTCCAAATGGCTATCGATGGTGTTCTTTATTGCTGTTCCCATACAGTTAACCTGCTTCAGGGAGGGTGAAGGCAGAGGAAGACAAGGAAAATACACGCAGTCACTGGTGGATCTACCCCTAAGCCAGAGGACTGTAGCAGAGTCTCAAAGGACATGCCCATCTGCTGCGCGGCAGATTTCCTGGCCCCCCGGCCCTTCAGGACTGCCTCCCAAGGGACTCTGCCCACCAGGCTTTTAAACAGGCCAAAGTCGGCCCTTTGGGAGTCCAAGGTAGTGGTTCTGCTGAGCCCCCTTCCTTACTTCTGCAAGAATTGAAAACTTCATCACCTCATGATCGCTATGTCCAAGATGTCCTCCGACCACCACATCACCCAGCAGTCCTTCCCTGCTGTACATCTTTCAATGCCATCTACCGTAACCACGCTGAAAACACTGCAGGTAATTTTTTCTGTCTTTATAGCAAGAATGTACTGCTTATAATCCTCTTATTGACTAAAGCAGATGGAATCATTTTCAGTGTCTCTATCCAAAAAGCATAAAAGATTTAAGTCTAAAAGCTGAACATCCAAACATAAATTATTGTCAGTTGAGAAAAAGAAGTCAACTCAAATTGGCTTTAGAATTTCCTATGCAGACTTAATGGAGTGCCTGACAAGGCCTCGTACCCATCAGCCAGTTTATGCATGGGATCGCACTCATTTCCATTAGTCATAAATAAATACGTATCTTACAGTGTCCCTGTGTGCACAGATCTATACTGAAACGGACTCAGCATCTTCCCCCTCAAAAGAATGACAAGAAATGGCCTGGAAGAAAGACTGACGGCCACTATACACACGTGGGTGAGTGCAACAAACGCCCCTCGGGATTGCCACCATAGGGGAACAGTGCCCCTGGGCTGCTGAGCACTTGCTAGGAACAACGGCTGCTTTACACACCTCCCCCCAGAGGAAAAGGGAAGGGGCCTTCATAAGCACTTTGCTAATTAAAAAGAAAAATAAATATAAAAAAAAAAAAGCTCCAAAGCAAGAGCTGAAAACATTAACATAATTAGAATTTCCTTAGAAAGTGCCAGCATGGAAGTACATCCAAAGCAGCTTGTCTCCCAGATTTCACAATTTGTCCAACTTTTTTGTCTTGTGGGATTGAGGTGTTGGGTTTTTTTGAGTGGCAGTATTGATGTAAACCGCCAAGCAGAGTCATTTTGAGTATAATAATCATCATAATGGAGGCAAATATTTGTGACAACTACTAAGAGAGAAGATAAATATCCTTGCAGCCTCCTAGTCAGTTCTCAGCTACAGTAGAAGCACTAGTGTATTAAATATGGTCTGAAATAAAATAGAAAGGTCTGATTATTCAGTCTAATTTGGTATTTCACAGATGAACAAGGTCTATGGGATGTGCAGACAGGAAAACTACTTGACCTCTGGAATATTACAAGCCCTGTAATTCTGCATAAAAACATTCCTTTGTGTGGCCAAATACTGTAGCTACTTTTAGACTGTTCCATTTTCAAAGGTATATTATATTGTGGTGACTCGGCCTGAGCAGCGACGTGGCAGCCCTGCAGGAAAGCAACACTTGAGTGTTCTTTTCAGCCTGCAACGTGGATCTTGGCAGAAAAGTTCCACTTCCGCCAAACCAAGTCAGCACTTCACACTAAATGCAGAAGAAATTTCTAAATTCACATTTACGAAGAAAATAAAAGTCAGCAAATAAGCCAGAGTGGCTCCTTCCCCAGGAGCCTGACTTAAGTTCACCTCACCTGTTCTACCTTTGTAGCTTTGTGTCAATTCACAGGGTAATTCACTGAATTACCCTTCTGTAGGGAACTACTTTCGATACTGCTTTCTAAAAATCATTGTATAGTGTTAGTTGTGTCATGGACCACTCTTCTATGTCTGAAAATTTATATGAAGGCAGTATCTAAATATATTTATAAGTTCCCAATGTTTTAAAACAGGGTAATTATTATAGGAGGAAAAAGTTGTATGTGATACCCTGTTAAACTCTGATGTTACCTAGAGGTAAAGTTAAAACTGAGAGAACATACCTGTGGTTCTTAAAATTATGTAATTTTATATATAACTTAATAACTTTTATAACTTAAAGTGTCTTAATTATATAATTTTTGACAAACAAATCAATGTTTTTCAATATTATGCTGACATATGCAAAATATATTCCAATTCTCAGTACATCTGCAGAGGTTAAGTCATCAAACTAGTCAAACCTTCGGAGGCTAGGAGTGGATCCTGATCACAGTTTGTTACACCTCTAACATTTTGTTAGCTCTTGGGGTGCGAGGGTATAAAAAGCTCATTACAGATGAGCAAGAGGCTTTCTTTTGCAAAGAGGAAAGCCTGTTAGGGTTCTGTTTGAAATTCAGAATGCCAGTTTCTACTGCAACGTATTTACATTTGTCCCCTACCTGTAAATTAAATAAGTGCAAAACTGACAGTTCTGAATTTTTATTTTCAGTTAAGAGCACTGTGTGAAGTACACAAAAGCGCTTGACATCAAGTACTTATAATAAAGATGTCACTTCTATGCCATAGCATATTAGTACAGTCTGTTGAAAAGACCATGCTGATACTGTGCAAAATTGTCTGCGTTCCTGGAATTGTGTATCAAAAACTTGTCCTGTCTGGACTAAAGAGTGGTATGTCCTCCAGTTAGACTGGTATCAGGGAATAAACGGTGCTCATGAAAGAAATCAGATTAACAAGGCTACAGCAGAAAGATTCTTGTTGGCAAGAAAAAAAAAATTAATGAGAAGCAACAGTTGAAATTTTAGAGCTAGAGTGAAGGCAATAGGTTTGAATTCAATCGCATTACTTGCTATCATGGGAATTGTCTGAGCTAACTGGAAAATCTTGCACATCTCATGTTTACCATACTCTGGTATAGTAAGCATACAAAGCTGCAAACATGACAAATGTCTTTAACAGTTTATATTTACACCGTTTCTATTACATCTGGATGTCAAGAAAAGCATCAACAGATACTTAAAAACACACACATACACAAAAAAAAAAAAAAAAAAAAAAAAAGAAATGCTACCTAAATAGCAGGGGTATTTCATACCAGCTTAAAAACCAGCTTCAAGAATGTCGCTGCTGTGTTAATAAATCATCAGCTACTTGGAAGGAAATGTTCCTCAGTGCTGAAAAATTTGGGCCATGCCATAACATGAGAAACCTCACTCAGTTAAAGAAAATAGATTCTCAAAGCTGACCAATAATGTGTAGACAAAACCAGAAGGTTTGCTACAAAGGTTAACTTAACCTTTTAGTGACATTTTCTAGAAGCTTCACATTGCCAGGAGGTAGCCATTCCAAACAATCCTGAATAGACAGTTTCTTAAACATGTACCCTCCGATCTAGGTACTACAGTCTAGTATATATACATGTCCAAGCACATGCCACTGCCACTTTCTTCATGGGAAGCAAATCCAGGTGTGCAAACCAGAAGAGAGCTAAAATTTTGGCATACTCCTGGAAAAAGATCTCCAGAGTTTATCACCCCACAATCTACATGCGGTCAATAAACCCAAAGTTGGGAAAGCTAAATAATCTGAAAGCCATGTTAAGAATCCTTCAGGGAGATGGGATGCTATGCAGAATCGCTCTAGCTTTGGCCATTATAGTTTAATCACTTCTCGGACTGTAAATGAGCAAAACCATTCATTTCATCAGCTTAGTTGTCCATGAAGGTGTCAATTTCGCCATTGGAATAAATGTGCACTGTAGGACCAACTCCTGCATTATTCTTTTGAAGAGAGTATGTCTCCAAAGTATCCAGCTCTATGGCAAGCAAATTTATGGTGATGACAACAACAAAGCTGATGATGTCCATGTTTTGAAAAAGAAACGAGCCAGGCTGAAAAGCACACCTGCATGCTCTGTGGGGAAAAAAACCTCTCTCTCCTTAAAAACGAAAGCATGAGCACTGCATTTGCGAAGAACATCATCTAAGCAGGGGCCTTGAGTTCCTGTTTGTCTTAGAAATAAACTGCCACAGACAGACATTAAGAGCAGGGCACAGAAACAGACTTTACAGTAGATGTGACAGTGACTTACTCCCACAGAAATGTTTATCCTACCATATGTAGCCAATATTGTTTAAGTTCAAGGGAAGCTCCATTAAAAATATAGCAGCCTAAGATTCAACTGCATTACTGCAAATGAAGCAACTGTACGTGCAGAAGCAGTGGTAGCTGCACACACTTGTCGCTCAGACCTGCTGGCTTTGATGCTGAGACATGCCTGTAACAGCACACTGTTTACACCTCTCTGTTTTGACCACTGTGGGAATATCATTATACACATCCTATGTAATTATGACAAGCAAATGATAGAGTAAGGAAGATAAAAGAAAGCAATGGAAAATACAGTTTGCCTTTCCAGTACAGCTTTTCCATCATCTCCCAAACTGTATCCACCCTTCCTTGACATTTTTTTCCCATTTCAGCCATTTCCCAAAACAAACAGGAGTCAGCACCAAGAAACTAGCTGGAATAGCCGGTCAAACCGTGTGCCCAAGTCCTCCTTCCTGTTACTCTTAAGAGAAGATGCCAAGGAAAACCTGCAACTACTTACATTCACAATTCAAACGTTCCCGTCACATGAGGATGACTTAGATTAGCAGTAACTTCCAAGAAAGATGTGTTTTATTCCTGTACTTTATGTTCTTTGTAGTGGTTTTTTGGTTAGCTTAGACATAGTGGAAAAAGATTGATCTTACTTTCAGTACTTTGACAGCTCTGCCTTTTGCCTTCAGGCTTATGTAGCAGCTTCTAAAGAAGACACATTAGTTAAATTATAAATACGTTATTTAAGCATATTAAGTAAAGTAGTTTGAAATGTTATAGAGGTCAGCTCAAAATTCTGTTTGGTGCTCTGCAATTCTTTCCAGCCACATCTGCACCTGATGATTTTAGAATTCTGTTTTTCCCTTCCTACCACATGACAACAGTTACTGTTCCATGAACTCAGAGAATTAGTTATTTGGCAAAGCTCCATTAAACTTACATGTGAGGGGAAGCAGCTGTAAATTGGTGCTGTGAACGAGGGGCTCATCCTCTTCTGAAGAGGAGCAAGCCCACAACTCACATTCTCTCAAATCTGTATTTGATTCTGCACAACAGTTTTAATTTGTCCTCATTATGAAGGAGAAAAAGACCATGATTAATGACGAAAAAAGACCGTGATTAATAACATTAATTATATCAAGGTGAAGGAACATGGTATAGTGCCATGGTAGGGTCTTTTTTTTTTTTTCTTTTTTAAAAAAACATCTCAGGCAGGTTCTTGGACTCTATCCAATTCCTGCATTAACATTTTATAGCAGAAACTGAACTTGTGGAAAATGTTTAGGTTACCCTCCTGACTTAAATGGCACAGCTTTAGAGTTACCTAAACAAATCCATGAACAGCACTAGACATTTTTTTTTATACATCTTGGGATGACTGTAGATACTGGAAAACTCATCAAGGACAAGAAAATCTAACGACTGAAATCTCTAGATGATCTTTTCATGGGGTCAGAAAACAGCCATTCCCCTTTTCTGTGGAATCCTTGGACAAAAAAAGCCTCCCCTCAGTATACTGTGCCACTGTACAGCAGAAGTTGCCCCTTCACTCTCAGCCACAACACACTGAGTTGGCACGGGACAGCGAGGACAGCTTACGTGACCCAAGCCAAATGTATCTGCATCAGTAACAGCAAAAAGGAGAACCACAGCAGTTAATTCGGGGAACCCTCATTTTGTCGTACAAAGCAGGCACCTCGAGAGTAGCAAATAGTAAAAACTGTGCTTCATAGCAGTTCTGCAATTAGAGCTACGGCTCCTTCTGCCATCTGTTACCACCGTATCAGCTCTTTTGGAAGCAAGTGTAGCTTTGCACATAAAGCAAAGGTTGCTAGGTTTCCTTTAAGCGATGAATAATATGTTCTCTACACAATTACTGTACTCCCTGGGAACAGCATTAATTTTCAGAGAATTTGAAAAGTAAATCTGTTAATAACCTTAGGAATTACTATTAATTAAACACAAGTCCTTTCAGAAATTTAGCAAAAACCACAAGACATATTTTCTCCTTCTGATTCCTTTTGATTTTGTTAGAATACTATTAGCTGTTCAGACTTCCCACATCAGACTGCAGTTTAGCTTTTGCTCTATGTTCACATACTGTGTTTTAAGCAAGAATTCTTATTTTTGCTGAACTTATCTCTCTGGGCAGATGCCAAACCCGAGAATAATTTCCTCCTAAGAACGGTAGGAAGAGCTGCCTTCTATACAACATACTTCCATATCTCCCGGTCTCAGCGGGAGGAAAACCACTCCAAAACCTCTCCTCAGTTAAGAACCATTTTGAGAATGATGCCTCTTTTGTTCCCTTCCCTACCCCAAGTATGCATTTACTTGTCTTCTATGGTTTAGATCTATATTGCAGTTACAGCTATTACAATTTAAGGGTAAGAGAGAGGCAAACTTCTGTCAACAGAATTGACAGTTTTTATTAGATTGATACATCTGGGAAAATATGGACAAGCTCTCTAACTCAGTAACTCATCAGGGCAAGTTAAGGATGTTTCCTGCTTTCATTGCACTACTGTCCAAAACTTACACAAACATCCCCGAAAGACAGTGTAACTAAGGCTACACACTAATCCCTCTATCTAAAAATGAATGTTGACGTTTTGAAACCTCCTAGTAAATTACAAACAGGTGATGCATTACACAATTTCTGCTCAGCACTCATGGATACCTTTTAAAATTGATTTGACTGCAAAATCATCATCCAGTTTCTGAAAGGGACATATATTTTACAACTCCCCTTTAAATCCATCAGAACCACTGTGCATTAAAATTATGTATGTGTCAAACCAACAGCTGCAGAGTAACCGAGGCCACTGCAATCTGCATCACGTTATATACGGATACATACAAGCTAGCTTTTTTAGTTTGAATCCCCAGCACCGGCTAGCATCTGTGTCAGTCTCACTTCCCTCCTCTATCTGCAGCACAGCACCAGCAAGAGACAACTGAAGTGATAAAACCTGCAAAGCAGACTCAAGGGTTTTCTTAGGCATTTTAAATTAATGTGAAATGCAATGCTAGAACAGAGAGTCACGGCAGAGTGTCCCAAGGGCCCAGACTGTCAAAGTATGAAAATGGATTGGCTGATTTATATATTTGCTAACTTCTCCTCTGAGTCTTTAGCGGCAACTAGGAAGAGTGGTTTAACACTTGCATCTAAGTGACGGTTTCATTTCCCCCCCTTCTTAAATGCTATTTTTTCTGTGCCTGTGTCCCTCTTATGTCCCAATGAGACCCTCAGATTGGAGACAGATACATTGCTAGAGTCTGAAGAGATCAAAGTGCTGAATGAAAATCAGTTCTCCTGTAACACAGAAAACGGGCTTTATACAACGGCTACTCACAACTATGTCATCCTCATGCCTCCCGCCTGATCTGGAAAGCATCAGCCCATACAGATGGAAAAAACGGTCTCTGATCTCTGTCAGGAAAATGGCAGCAGTGGCAACTTTCGTGGCAGACATTTTTAGGAAGAGAACAGATGAAGGCTAGCAAAATTCCTTTGAACAGCTCTCCGGTTAGCATTTGGGTAGCATGAAATCAGTAGCATGAAACAGTCTTAAAAGCCTTTGTAATTTACTTCCAACTTTCCCTTGGCTGTGACACCCCAGGTGTTAAGCCACAATCAAATCACTTGACCTTCCTGTGCTTTAGTTTCTCCTTCTATTAAGCAGATATTGACCTCTCTTTACTATGCACTCTGCGACATATGAATGAAAAGTAGTATGTAAGAGTTGATTGTTATTATAGCTACTAATAATAACCGCTGAGCTCTCTAAGTCTCTCAGGTAAAATAGTTCCGTATGACTAAGCAAATCTCTCAAATCCTTCCAAATCTCCACTTGAACTTCACAATCTAGATGGCGAAGGCAGGCCAGGAAAGGGGAGGGGGGGAATATGGAAATGGAAAATAATTTCCACTTCTGGAAACAGAACCTATTCCAACGGGGAAAAAAATGTGTGAAATACCTGTACCCTGGCAGTAGGGATCTGGTTTGTAACCAAACTCCCCCAAAACAGTTTTGCCTTTTTGTTCAAAATAATTAAATTTTCATTGAATTTTTAGTTCTGAGATCTTTAATTTATCTCCTTAACAGTTACATTTATGGTAAGGATACCAACTGTACTCATTAAATGAGAGCCATTTCTCTGAACATTTTTTTGAATTTGGATGTTGGATCCTTCCTGAGGTTCAGAAAGATTTGAATAAAGGCTTCATCTTCCTCATGAGTGGAAACATTAAGTTTTATTTATATTTACTAAATATACAAATCTTCTCCTCTGATTGCTTTTTACAATTGTGGAGTTTTTTTGAAATAATAGAGAGCAATTGCTCCTTTACTCAGAGGTGCAAGCTACGCAAGGGGAACAGTCTTCCTAGGTATACTTCCAAACCAAACTGAACTGATGTCTTTTCGACTTCAGAAATGGGAATGCTGTGCTTTCCACAGGAGTCAGGCACTTAAAAACACGGAGTTTGCATAGGACAGAGAGACTTAACTCCATGCCACTACTGAATGGAAAGCAATTAGGAGACCCTTGTTCTGCAAGGCTCTCTCTTCCTGTCTTCAAAAGCACACTGAGATTAATGCATGACTAGATCGTGTTATATACATACAAGGTCTTTTAAGAGGCAGTAAGTTACCTAAAAGCAGTGATACAAGCTGTGCATTTTGAATGACAGAGTACCTTGCGTTTTAGCAATGACACCTTCCAACCACAGTTCCGATAGCTTTGCTAGCTTGCTGCTGTCCCACCGTAAGACCTCAAGACTTCTGAAGGTAATTAATTAGTTCTCACTGACTTCAAAAACTAACAGGCTTTTACTTACTGTAGCTTTTGTCTCTGGAGTCCACACACACTCAGTTGCTGATAAAGCACTTCAAGAAAAACAACCTTTAAACCTACTTTGTTTCAAAGCTAAAATTAAACCGATCATTCCTACTTTTTGTTGTTGTTGTTGAAGAAATGACCAATGATCACTTAATGTACAATTAAGAAAGGCAGGCACTGCATATCAGGACAGACTTACTCAGAATGAAAAAAAAAAATAGGTATAAAGTACAGTATGTCAGAATGACACAGACATAATGAAAAACAGCCTTTTAGCTGGGTCAGAATTCTGTCATATTTAGAAGAATGTGGTAGTCTTCAAATCTTCATAATAATTAGTCCCTGCTCAACTGTAACGTTATTTAACAACTTGGATCCATAATTAAGTTCATCATCCCAGTGGAATTTTGGAAAGAGGCTTAATTTTCTCCAAGAGAAATAGAGACATCGCGGCCTGCCTAGCAGGTTAGTAAATCAATGACTCAGCATTGGGCAGCTGAAAGCAGATTGTCTTTAATCCCCTATATATGCATATGTTGAAGGGTAGTTTTGTGACCCTGGTAATATTGGCATGTTTAGGGTACACTTCCTCTGACCTATTTTAGATACCTACAGTAGGAAGAGAGGAATCCTGCCCCACAGGTGGCTGGCTGTCGAGGAAGCCGGGGATGACCAGCTCCAAAGTCTAAAGTACCTACATTTGACCACAGAATTCCCATACTTCGTAAGTACTTAATTCTTTGGAGTGACTCGTTGCAGCGTCTTAGTTTTACTACACAACATGTATGTTCATTGTTGCATGCAGCACTTTAGGATAGAAAACCCAGAATTTAGCTGTTTATAAACAGAAGAGTACAGTACAGAAAGCTTAGGCCCAATTTTTGGAAACCTGTATATAGATATGGATAGGCTTTTGTTTATGTCAAATGTATACAAAATACTGAACTATTATCAGACTGCAAATTCTAATATTTGTGCTTTTTATGCAAGCCACAATACCAGAAGTTTTTGCTTTGTTGACAAATTAGAAACAGTGGGTACAAAAATCCTCACTGATCCTTATTAACAATCCATATTCTTAAAGGCTATTAATGGCTTTTGTTGAGGACCTGTGAGTGTATGGCACTAGAAAGTACGTGTGATCTGAGCACCTGATGTATTTGGCTAGCATTAAGAAAAAAGTTCAGGTTTGAGTTAGTGAAACCCATTCCAAAGTAACAAAATCACAAAATCTGAAATCCAGTATTCTAGGAGATTTTCAGACGTGTCTAAATTTGCGTCTCTGCGCAAAGTCTTGGTTCTTGATTAATCACAAATTAGCAGAGCCAGCTTTCCAGTTTATGAAAAGCACGGCCAGATTCTCCCAAGAATTAAGCCTGAACAGCCACCAGTCTTGGAAAAGCAAAGCATTGCATGAAGATTTCTATTTCTGTTTTTCATGATAAACAGACATATAACCCCAGGCTTCCTGTTCTACCATTACTTCATTTAAGTCAACTGTGTTTAAAAAGCAAAAAAAGCTCTGTGCTCCCCAGTGTCCCAGGCAGGTGGTTGTTTGTTTGTTTTTTTTTTGTTTACTCTTCTTTGCATCTCTCTTTAACAATTGTTGTCTTCTGCAACCAAGACAAAGGGATAGCCATGCATTTCATTGCAATTCTTTCACTTCTATTCTACTGACATTTAGACTTTTGATTGTCTTTTGATTTCCACATAAATGCACAACATGCATAAGCTGGTTTCCAACAGTAATGCCCATTGTACTATACTCATGTTACAAAGCTTAGAATTTGTGCATTTTATTAGAGATAGTTCTGTAAAGAAAGAAATTAAAATTACATTAAAATCACTTCAAATTTTGACACTTGAAATTATACTAAGTTTACCTCCAAAAGTCCCTCATTATTTCACGCACATCCATCACTAACACAGCATCTAGGCCACAAAACCATATATATACGTTGTATCAGGTAGTCTGGATCTCAATATTGACTCTTTGAACTCTTAACAGAAATGACTGAGAGAAAATAACATAATTTATAACTTGTCATGTATACAGAATCAATATTTATGGCTTCAGAAAGGCTCTTACCTTGAGAAACAAGGCTCCCTTGGAAGCCAAGGAGTCTGTTCCTCTTCCATTGGGGTAACAGTGATAGGCAGCATCCATAACAGGATAGCGGCTGGCAAAAAGGAGACCACTGTTCACAAACTTAAAGCTACAGCAGCCATGGCAACTGTAGACCCCAACATCATAGACAATGTATTCAAAATAGTGATGAAGCTGCTCTTTCAATTTCTCCGCAGCTCTTTTGTCAAACACTTCCTGCAAACACAGAAAGTCCAAGTTGGCAGGGAAGAAAGCAGAGATCTCATGATCAAAGGTCTCATCCGTATGTTTCTTTTTCCGCACTGAAGTCTTCTTCATGATTGAAGCCTTGTAGAGGAGCTTGTTGTTGACAGTGCTTTGGTCCACTGTACCATCTCCAACACGCACTTTAACTAAGGACTCTCGTGAGGCAGAATAGCTGTCTAAACTCCCAGAATCTCCTTCCTTCTGTTTGTGGTTAGGTGTTTTTGAGATCTCTGCATCACCTTCCGGTGAGGGCTCTGCTGGGCCACTGGCATGCGCCTGGCCATTGATGGTATCTGTTTCTGTGTCTGACATGTGGCCATTATCCTCTCCATTTATGCGGACAATGCAAGTGTTCTCTTCTCCCTCGTTTGGCTCTCCAGCTCCACCTTTATCTTCTCTGTCCTCACTGTTGTTTGAGCCTGAATTGTCTCCTTTATACTCCATTGATGTTGTCCTTTTGATGCCAGCATTAACAGTACGATTAGCGCTATCTCCACCCTGGGGGGAGACCAAGCTGCTAAAACTTGCTGCACTGATGGATGTGTTGGTAGGAGAATCTATATATATTTTGATCTGTGGTCTGCTTGCCCCATTTCTGATCCTCCGGCCAATCTCTTTAGCTCTAGCCTGTGTATTGAAAACATTATTAAATCTTGCCAGAGAATCTGGCAGCAGGCAAACGTTGGCACTGCCGAAGCAGAAGCTTTTCCCATTCCCTGCAGCCTTCCATTCAGTGAGCAGTGTGGCTCCATTGGCATGGTTCTTGTCTTCTAGCCTGGAGTAGATATATGGCCTTCTGGCTGACTGGAGCGGGGACCATAGCAAGAAGCCAATCAGAGCAAAAGGAAGAGAGGCTACCAACAGTGCCAAGTAGATGGGAGTGGTAATAATGATGCAGAGTGCATGAAAATAGCACGGATCGTCTGCTCTTTGACGTTTTTCATAGGTGGTTGGAACAAAAGAGGCCACAAGCCTATCTGCTAACCAGTAACATGGGAAAATCAGGCCCCAGGAAAAAGAATGCAGAACCGACAGAAAGCTGTTGGGAAATGGGGAAGTGTATAAAACCATTGCAACTTAATTATGACAACACTTCAGGGCCTACTACATGATGTCACTGTATCAAGCATCCATAAGAACACTGGGCGGGGGCTGGGGAAGAAAGGTCCAGTCAGGAGTTTGTTTTTTTCCAGTGAGAGTCAATAACAAAACTTTAAGAGCACCATTTCACTGTGTTGGAGTAAAAATGAAACAAGGCCACTGTTTTCGTCTGGCTTTTTGGCATCTATATTTGTCGAAGGATGTCATTGTTCACTGGAGGCTGCCATAACGAAACACTCCGGAGGCAAAAAGGAAATCTGTAAAAGCAAAAGCAAAATATAAATTAATCATGATTAAGATTATTTAAGATTATTGGTTTTAAACTGCAGATTTCAGCTTTGAAGAAAACAATGCTAATTGAATATAGCAAATAAGAAAAAGTTTCACATTTTTGCTCTGAAGACAGACGAGGTCTTTCAAAAGTTGTCTTACCAGTTGAAAAGCTGTCTTACCAGTTGGGAAATTCTGACCCGAGGTATTTAGCAAATGTCATGATTAACCAAAAACATTCAAACTGTCAGGGGCCTGATCTTACAAAAAAATGCTTGGCAGTATACATACAGCTTTTTTCTTTCTTTTTTTTCTGTTCGTTAAGTAATTTAAGTCATCTCAACAACATCATAATTTGAGGTTTTAACACTGGTTTTGGTAATATGAAATGCAGAACATTTAAAAAAAACAAGTACTCATATTCATCAAACTGATCAACCATTGGTGATGGCATCACCAGTGAACGCAATGTCACCCTCCATAAGCTTAAGCTGTGCTGTTACCCTTTAAGAGGAGCAAAGCTAGATGGCTGATGAAGGCAGAATTCCCATTGACAATGTTTCAAGTTTCAAACCTAGAATGTAAATTAAGCAGCACTGGATAAAAAACATTCACCAAATACGCAAGAGAGAGGATGTACATTGGCCCATGCTTTAAAACCCATCTTTATTTTTGACATCTTGGAGAGATGAAAATTACATACAAATATTTATTGGCATGAGTTCAATTAAAATTTGGGGCACTCAGGTGGTCAAAATTAAGGAAGTGGCAGTTTGATGTGCATTTTAAACATTCTGCAGGGCACCCAGAGACAGAAGGCTATTTCTATTTAATAGCAAATAAAACAATTATACGGGACACAGAAGAAATACCCTTTTACAAAGCAATGTCACCTTAGAATAAAAATGCAATTCTTCCATTTTCTCTCACTTTTTAGATTTCTGCTTCTTGAAACCAAGCCCTTGCAACTGGTTTATGTTCCTACTCTCAGCGCATTTTTTACCTGTGGTACACATGCAAGACTGACAACACAGAGTATACTGTACAGGTCAAAAGTGGTGAGGCAGGCATTAACATACATGGCTTAACTAGCTCTCTTTTTACCACACATATTTTTTTCGTTTATTAATGATAAGAAAGTTCTTCCTCAGACCAGAGTCCCAATCGGCAGGACTGACTCCTCGTAGCACATCAGATTTGCAGCCATACAGTTCTGGTAGGCACCATGGCACAGAATTTTTTAAAAGGAACAGATGAAGATGAGATAGTTTTGCAGATACTTCTTCCCAGAAGTGAAACACAACCCTGGGGCAAGCAAGCAAACATTAGTCTGAAAAAATCTAGCAAGATGGCGACAGGGGCTCCTAAGAAAAACTGACTGGAGATAGGAATCAAGTTCTAAAACAGAATGAGAAAACCCAGGTTGGGTGGGGACAAGACCTTCAGAAGTGAAACCAAGCAGTTGGTTGGTACCCAAATACTATAGAGAAGGAAAAGTCAGGAAGTGCATGCATTAAAAAGGATGGCAGTACCACAACAGAAAACGGCATTTAACTACTGTGTTCTGGGCATGAAACATGGGGGATAGAAGAAAAAGGAGCTGGTTTACTGCAGCAACACACACCTGGCCTTCCAAGTGTAAGAATAACACCCCTGTAACTGCTCACAGCCAGCTGCACATTTTGCCAACGCTATTACATTTAATGGAATATACAGTCCTGTGTATTTGCACCTTGACGGTACTGGACACTGGAAAGGTGGGATTAAGGGAGGTGGGGTTTTTTTTTGTTTTAATTATTAGCTTAGCATAACTTCCACAATCTTATGCAACATGTTTGAGTTTAAATAAATGAGTGACTAGTCAAGTGCCAAATAACAAATGCTTGGCATTTATTCATTGCCAAAGGCATTTTGGAATGTTGATAATAGGGGGAAGCCTAGCAGATTTGTTTTCCTGAATGATTTTTAGGACTCTTTAATAAGAATGTTCAAAAGAAACTCTGGCATCTACATATCAGATAGAAAAAAATAACTTAAAACCTGTCCAATTATGTAATTACCATTAGAAAAGAAAAAACTGTAAAGAAGCTATTTGGTTCTATTGGACGCTTAAAATGCTTTATAAAAGCGCTGTCTATTTACATAATCACTCAGCACACCAGAAAGGTTCTTGTTTACAACGGTGCCAAGGGTAAACAGAACACTGTTGTTTGGGGTATGTGAAATGAGGACAGACTGCAAACCTTATATTCCAACTTTCAGGCTAATAACCTTTCTGGTGAAACCTGCAGTTGTGTTGCAGAAGATAAGGTCGATTTGACTTTGACTATTTAAAAATTACACATCAGTAAAAATGCAGAACCATAGTGGACCCATAACAATTTGTCTAATTAGGTCTTCTATAGATAAGTATTTTCTTAATTATATGATGACAGGGTGTTACAACTCCTAGGGAAACATGACATCAAGTGACAGTTCTGTAAATAAAGTAGTCAACGCCTGCTCGATGATGCGATGAAGTAAAAAAATCAATCCAACATAACTCATGCTGTTTCTGTTATGGACTGCAGCATCAATAATCTATGAGATAAACAGCTGTCCAGCAAACCATAAGACACTCCACTAAAATGGCTTCACGAAAGCAATTATCCAGATTATGGGGGCATACTAAATCAAAGGGATTCATGCTTACTGTGGGTCCAGTATACTCTCATGTGTATTAGTAAAAAAGGAAGAAAAATGAAGGCAATCAGAAATCCTTTCACAGGATAAGATTACAGACCAAGTGCCATAAAGCAAAGCAGTTCAGACTGAGGTCTGTTTTAACAACATTTAGCAAGAATGTAATCCTTTATAAACACTAAGGACTGAATGATGGTTCAAGGCCACATTGGTGACTTGTACATTTCCTCTGCCTTAAACAGGGATAGTAGCTTTGAAAAGCAGGAATTTGCTGGACAGTTTTTGACTAGGTGCCAGCTGCACTCCTCACTGCTAGCCTGCTCAAGTGGGGAGGCAATGGGGATTTGAGTATGGAGACACATTCCATCCATTTTTCGATGAATTTGTATAGAATTCTCACAACTAATGATACAGAAGTACAAAAACTCCGATACCACAGCAAGTTTTGGACTATGATAGCTGGAGAAAAGGGAGGAGGGAATCACAGATGTCCTTTAAATTTTTGCATGGTGCAGACAGAAGACATCACCACATCAAGGCCCAAATGAAAAGCGCTCCTCTTGCAAGTAAAATATTATCTTAATTTATTAATCTTATAGATGAAGGAAATAGCACAACTTGCCAAAGCTCTGCTACAGACTCACTGGCGTGCACACGAACAAGAAGTTTCCTACTCTTCTCTCTTGGCTACAAAACCAGATGCGTGGTACTGCCTCAAAGCCATCCAAACCCAGAGAATTAAGAGAGTCATGAGAGACATATTTTATCTCAACAAGATCTTGAAGGGTGAGGGAAGGCACCATGTGAGTCAACTGCGACTTGGAAAACATGACGTCAGTAACATCTCTCCTAATGCAACGGTTTAGATGGAGCCTAAAGCTAAAGTGCCTAATTCCTTGTGATGAAGGGTATTACTTGGTAATCCAATGCTTTATTCATAGGGGTTTGAGAGATTAAGGGAGAATTTAAGATATTGCAATGAAACAGATATTTTTGTATGCTACAAAGACGTAAACTGCAGTCTTGTTTAGTTGCTTTTATTATTTTCTAAATGCTTGAAGGCTAAAAAGAGAATTTATTTAATTCTTTTTTTATGGTGGAACATCTCTAACTTTATGGAGCATCTCAACTTTAGTGATAACAAGACATAAGGTGGAAAGGTTTCAAAGATTTTTATGATTATAATTATGCCCAGAAGTATGCTAGAGACATCATAGATCAAAAGAGATGTTCCTCGCTCCAACATCACTTACAAACTAAAGGACAATACAAGTCAACAAATGATATAGAAGAAAAACAACAAATGTTGCAATAATAAGGTTATGCAGACAGTCTAAAAATAGAAAAGTTTTAACTCTCTTTTCTTAGAGAACTAAAACACACTTTCAAATTCAGGTAACTCAAATTTCTTCAAACTTACTAACATCTCAACTGTATTTTTAAAATACTTGTAAATCACTACAAGAACAGCTGTTTTTAAAAAACAGAATAGAACTGTTACAGTGACTAACTGATTGGGAAAGTTACTCTATGGGTAACCTCACATAATAATTTACATATATTCATTAAAACTAGGTTTTCTTGAATTCTGAAAATTACTTGGTCTTCACTGAAAGTCGTAGCAGTATAAAACTGGATTCTAGGAAAGTAGTTTATTTAGACTGTGTTGACTTTGTTAGCTTTATATCTTTGTCACTGTAATTCAAAGCAGACAAATACAGTTTACAACAATGCTACTACTATGCCATGCAAACCAGCAAAAAATCAGTGTGTGAAACTAAGAACAGGTGAAATTAAGATCTGAATGGAGAGAGAATTCTTACTCAGGCTCCCATCACTGCTTATTAGACAAAGCACAACTTAATTTCTGCTTTCCTCCATGGTCTCATCTGATTTTGCTCCCACACACACTTAATAAAGTCTTTCTCTCTTCATTCAGTCTATTTCCCCTGATTATTCTTATAGATGCTTTTAATTAGTCTAGTTCAACAACTAACTACCCTTCTGGAAAAAAAACAAAACCCAAACCTGCTCCAAAAGGCAATATACATGTGACCTGTTTTCCATTAGGCTTGATTACCTGACTGTAATTACAGAGATCCAGCCACCTCAAGGTGTCAGTGGCTCTAATGGAGATCCTTTCTTGCTCCCTTGACATCGCTTCACAGCCTGGTGTTTTAACTGAAATCCCGCCATCCTGACTCATTCCATGAAGCAGTTTAAGATGTATGGTAAGGGAATTTAAGTAGTACTTACTGGCTCATCTTAACTTTCACTTAAGTCAGTAACATTTTACAGCTTATGAAAATCTTAGTAAAAACTTAGTAAAAATGTGGATCCACTATGATATGAGAAGTTGAATTAGGTGTATTACTGATACTGATGAATACAGCACTACTCATTCAAACTAAGGATTTGTCAGAAGGAGAAGGGAAGGAGGAAAGTGTTTTTGCAGACATGCATCGTGATGTTAATTTTCCAGTTTCTCCCTAAACTTTCTTCCTTCTTTCTAAAGAAGGTAATCAAACATCGCCTAGCTGCTCTGCAGCTTGTCTCTTTTATGTCTATAGGCCACCATCAGGCAAGAAGCCATTATAAACAAGATGTCTAGCTTAAATGAACTAACCTGTAAGAAAATAAAATATTAAGAAGTGTGAATTTACAAGTCTCAGTGAATACGAGTGATGTCAGCAGTTAAGTACATGTCTGCAGGGGAAAAAACACCCCCACAAGTTCACACAGCCTGCTCAAGCCTCTGGCGTACTTGGTAGGGAGTGGAGTTACGACAATGCAATCTCTGTTCAAAATATAAAGGCATCAAACACTTGGGCTAAATGTTCAAAAGGAGCCTTTGGAACCTCAGTGATGCCTCTTGCTGAGTTGCTGTAAAAGCTGCACATTTAGGCAGATACGATGCTGTTATTAACCACAGCCCTGGCAGCTTAAGGGACCTATGAGGTCCATCTACTACTCGGAGCATATCAGCCCTTCTGTAGCGGAGCCCACCACACTGCGGTTGGATGGGTAGTGGTAGGAGGTAGTAATCATGTTCATTTGACAAAAGATTAGCTGTAGCTGGTCTCCTGATCAGTCATCTTCAGAGAAAAGCTAAGCTTCATGCTGGCATGGTATCCTACATACCTCCTCAGCCCAAATGGGAGTTTTTCTATCACAAAGCTGAAACTTTGCTGATGATCAGCCTGTAAAACTTGCTCTGTGCTTTACAGTTAAGTGTGGCATGGCAACAGATTCTCATTTCCAAAAGCAAGTTGTCTCAATTTGGTAGTCCCAGATCATATTCCTAGGCCAAAACCCATACCCACACACCTTCTGCTACCTAAATTAAATTGGATTAAGTGTTAAAGTTAATATTAAAATATAAATGTAATTATGTTAATGTATGGAAACACACATTAAAAATATACCTAAACAATTCTAACTAATTGAAAAACATGACAAACATGACATTTTTTTCTTTTTTTCTTTCAAAATGGATGGAAAATCGAAGCTGAATTCATTACTGAAGAAAACAACCAGCTTTTATACTCCAGCAAGCAACCTTGATTCCACCCTGACACACCAGGTATCACTTGCTTAAAACTTACATCTGGAGTCATAAATGCAGAGGGGATATATCGTATCTTTCAACCCTTGAAGAGTTTTACTCTTCACATGTACAAGCTGCAGTTCCAACAATGAACAGATAAGATAGTTGGTGTGCCTACCTACACACCAGCTGTGCTAATGGCCCTCAGCAAGCCCAACCCAAACACAAAAAGCTTCACCAGTCCAACTCCAAATTCTAAACTATACCTTGAAAACTTTGTGCATTCAGAAAACTGTGACTGTGAGTGTGCCAATACCACCCTGTGAACATATACTGACTAGGCAGATACATGCCATGTGGGAACTTTTTTAATAGGGCATTTAGTTCTAGTTAATAGGGCACAAAGATCTACAAATCTGAACTCCAGAAACTTTCATCAATTATTTTTATCTTTGTGGAAACAGAAGCAGACTGACAGTTTCTTTTGTATTTTGGAAGGGCCAATGGCACAGATGCTTCTAAAAATATTATTGTTATGCAAACTAAGTAACACAACAACCAATGACAGTTACTATCAGCAAGGACACACTTTAAAATACAGATCTAAGCGCACCATTTCAGTAACTTCTTCAGGAATTCAGAAAAATAATCCTAATCAGCAAAACTGTCTCTTCTGGTACTAGAGACAAAATCACATATTTGCAAATTATCCACTCATATTCATGGCCTTAAGAGTTAGTAAGAAGTAGCATCAACAGCATATCTAATGGCTGAAAAAACCCAGCAAATACTTCATACAGCTTTAAGTTTTCAGAAAAGCTTTGCTATTAGGCAAGATTTAGAATGATAAAAAAAAAATAATTATCTGACCACTTCGTGATCTCACTCAGTACCTGGAAAGCTAAACATTCTCTATTTTGAGACCTTATTTGGTGTACTTCAGTAGTGAGACAACTGCAGCTTACAAATGCATGAATCTGAGACACTAAGCTCTGTTTATACAATAGAAGTGGAATGGGGTCTATTTACAAAATCAGCTTTTAGTGTGCTTTAGCCCTCTATTTTACAGGAGCTGGAGTAATTCAATAATGGCTAAATAAATCTGATCTTTGTAATCTGATCTTTGTAGATGGTTTGTTTAACAAATCTTAGTGAGATGGAACAGTATTACCTTTGGGTGCCCAAGACAGAATTGGAGATAAAATTTTTCCTACTCATCTTTCACCATCTAAAACCTACCGAGGCCTGACTGCAGCCATGCCTAGTCCATAAATTGTCAGGGGTCATAGGCTCCCTGTAAAAAGAAAAGCTGTACTTTCTCAAGCAGCACTCAAGCCTTCAGACATCTGGTTAGTCCAATATGGCTCATCAGATAGATTATAAAGTAATCAATTTTTCCCAGAGTGGGTATTTTTATACTGTTGAAGTTCTTAACAGCTGGCAAAGAACAGTTCTTTTAGCCTACAGTAAATCCAACACATTCCCTGCCAATAAATATCTGTTCTTCTATAAAAAAGCTCACCTACAATTCTAAAAATACTTTATAAAGAAAACTAAGATACAACACAAATTAATTAAAACACAGCTACCCCTACAAAGAAAACTGAAGTACACTTACTCATGTACTACATACAGAAAACTGGAAAAACAGAGCATTTGTAACTTAAGTAAGTTTTCATAGAAACCCTGAAATTAGACTCCTTAATTCACAACCTTCTGCCCTACCAACAAAGGTATATTTCCTCAGGGTTCGTAGGGATCTACTTGTATGGCGGAGAAACATAAAAGAATCAGCGTTACTCAAAACTCAAGACATAAATACTAAACCTTTCCCCCAAAACTTGTTACCATATCAGCCTCTCTGACAAAAATGCAAGAATTCAAACTAAAAATTCTTTTAAGATTAAATTTTTCTGAGATAGGCTGAGTATTTTTGTTGCGTATTTTTAAACAGCTAAATATAAGTCTATTAAGATTCTGATTAAAGAAAAAAAAACAACCCAGAGCACTCTATACTTTTGACTTTCTAATGTGGTAACAAATTCAAGCAAAAATACTTTGTCTGCTTATTTGTAAATCCATTTCACTGTAATACCCTGGTAGACTGAAGTACACCCCCATCCTCTCAAATTTTAATTCCTTCTTATAAAGTAAGACATAAAAAAAGGCAGTTAGCAGTACTTTTTTTTAAATAACCCATCCAATCAGTTTGTACTTTGTCTAAGAGAACATTTGTTGCCATCTTTACATAAAGCATGGCTGAATTTTGCCAAGATACTACAAAGCTATTCATCTCTCAAATACTCGTGAATGAAATATTTAAAACCACAGAATTTTTTTGGTGATTTGTCTTAAAATCACTTTTAAGAAAGCAGAGAGAAGATTTTGTGCAGATTTATTCTAGGAATGTCCTCATGCCATGTTGTAACTACAAAATCTTCACTGTCTACAATGGAGTAACATGCTACTCTTTGTTACACTGGGTACCTCTGGAAAAGCAGTAAGTTGTATTTTTTAAGACCCATGCCAGGTACCTACTTACCATCTAACTACATGACCGCTTCTACACATTTGTAGAGACCCCGCAGTGTTGGGTTTTTTTAAATGTGTTCACTAGGAAAATAGCATTCTTGAAAAAAAATATCATATAGAGTCTCACAAGAATGCAAACAGAAGGACTGCAATATGTTTCCCACTCATCCTAAAACTTATTTCACTTTTTATTAAGCTTTGGGTTATATAGAAAATGCTGATCCTTCCTCTTGCCCTTCCGAGACATCCTGACAAACTGGAAAATGCGCTCAGTGTGTTCTGGACGCCTTACTGTTACAGCACAGGAAGCAATGTTCAGTCACAAAGCATCCTTTGAAGTCTGCTGACACTGCCTCGTAAGAACCAGGTTTCTGGCACTCTCCACGAAATTGCCCGAGTCTCCCATATTTTCTGCTGGCAGAACAGATCCTGGATCACGTCTGGATGCTTCCAACCTTTGTTTCAGAGACTCTTACTCCACATACATCACTGGTTTTGTGCATGAGTTGCAAGGGGGATTCAGTAGAGCAAAGTGAATGAAAAATGTAGGTGGGGTGGGGGTAGGGAGAGGGAGAAACTTATTTCTGAGTCAAAAGATTTTATATATCTGTGGAAAAACAAGTATAAAAGGGAAATCTCATTTTTGTACTATGGACAGCACGATGTTTAATCCATAACACACCCTGAAATATCAAAACTGTTGTTGTTACTCAAAGCAGTCCATGTTTAGAAAAGAAACAAGAGAAGCTACACGGAACATTCTAACACTTCTACCACTAGCTTAGAGAGTAGCATAAGCCAGTAAAAGAACCTGACAAGAATTTTAAAGGAAAAAAACAATTAACAAGTGAAAATGAGCAGCTACTTCACTTGCGCATGTATATCTGCACACAAAGTTCATCTTACTGTTCTGTGGACTTTTATTTTCTGTAAAAATACAGGAACTGTTTAGATTTTTTCTGTTATTAAATACATTTGTAAAGATCAGGACAATCTACAGGTATTTTGTTTTATACCCCTGATGCCCATTTTTTAATTACTCTTGCAACTACAATGAAACCAGGAAGTTTTCTACACCCAGAATGAGCAGGAGGGACAGAGTAGTTTATTTACATATTTAAAAGGAATCCCTGTAGTGTTCTTGTATGATCACCAACAGATGATGCATACTAGATGCCCCTCTAAGCCATTCGCAGAAAAAAATTGTTTAAATATTTAATACGCTTTTAAAAATTTCTCCTGACTCAAACCATTACCAGTTTTTTTCATTGTGACTGGAAGTAAAATGTTTAATTGAAATAGCTGTTACTTAATAAATAACCAGAAGCTGTGCACACAAATGCATAGTATTTCCAGATCAGATCTTCACGCATACTTCATGCATGTTATTTTCCATATGCTAGAATATAAGACAAGTCTAAGTAAGATCTCAATCCAAATAACAAAACTTTATAGAGAACCAGAGTCACTGACTCCAAAATAGACCTGGGTCTATCTCTTGAATAAACAACTTGATCTCAGGAATACATTTAGGATGCAAAGCAAGCATCCGAGAACCTCACTGCTGCCTTTACTCAGTCAGGTAAGCCTTACTGTTGGCACTGTTTAGCAAGAAGACAAGATACTACAAATAAATACTGCTATTCCAGGGAAGAAAAAAACCTGACTGCATTAAAATCTGGTCAAAACATGGTCAGGAAAACAAAAGAGTGGGACTTAGTTTTTTTTACCAGATCTCTGATTCACAGTGCAAGCAACTAATTTTAGCTTCAAAAAGGTTGGGTTTAGTAACCTCTATGCAGCCAGTTCTACCACGGCAAATTAAATGGGTTTTGGCAAATTAAATGGGTTTTGGTTTAACCTGTGTTTGTCAAGTTTGTTCCATGGACTGACTGTGCAGTCCACTATTTTCAAGGTGCATCCTCAGACAAGTATAATACCTGTATAAATTATTAGGGTTATAAAAGTGCTAAGAAGTACAGCACTCACCCAGCAGAATTTTTAATAGCGATGCCTAACGCTGGAAAGACTTTTGCTACATCTTCCAAACCAACAGTCTCATCCTATTGTTAAATAAAGTCACTTTACACTGTGATTCACTTCAGAATTCAATTTTTAAGAGTCATTTTGTAGAGCAGAAATACATTCCTACAAAATTAAATTCTCTTTACTAGAAAAGCAGGCCTTCATACATTGAATGCTGTGATCTTGGAACTGAAGCTCTTCAGCACTGAAATGAAATTTATATTCCAGTGTAAGTTTGCATTATCTCCTGCATGTGACAGGACAGTGGTCAAAGAAAAAGGGGCAAGTCATGGAATGCTATATTTCTGATACTTTTAATCTCCTTATTTTAGGATTATCTGATCCCCACTACATACCTGAACTTGTCACATACTAATATCTGTGCCTGTGTTATGAATGGTACAGCTTCAGTGATGAAACAGCAATATTTTTTTTCCAGTTACCTTTATTAGCTATAAGTTGCATTTCTACCTCTGCTAACTGCTCCTTGCCTATGCTACACTTTGCAGGACGTACATTTACTTGAGTTTTGCAGGCAGAGATGCCATTTGTTTGCTGGTCATGGCTTGTACTCCTATATTGCATTTAAACAGGACTACTCCCTGAGATAAATTTGCATTAGTAACACATACTGGAAAAGTATCACAGAACTGTTCGACAGAATAACATTATTTATATAATTCTGATTATTATTCACCCCAAATTTTGTATGATTTGAAATGATGTAGAGGGAACATACTGTTAGTATCCTACATAAAATTTATCCTGATCACTCAAATAGTTTCTTAAAACACCATCCCCTGGATGCCTCCTTTTGAAATGTTTAACGAGGTATACATAAAGAGGGTAATAATTATAATGGGGGTGTAATGAGCTTCACTATCAACGGGAGTCAAGTACAGTAGATTTTTATTTCAGATAGTTATCGCTATGTGCAGTAAACACAGCAGCAAAACCAAAGAAATACAGCCTTTGAATTACCTCTAGTGAAGGGAATTCACAAAAGAGAGCATTAATTTTTATTCTTAATTTGTTATATGAATCTGTCAGGTGTTAAGCTAATAAATCAGAGACTGGAAGCCTCATGTACTGACATACAGCTACATAGTACAGCACACAAAGTAGAAATTCGAATTCCAGTGTGTCATGGCTACAGGTTACAAGAAACCACTTGTGCCTATGCAATTAAACATCAGTTTCCACACCAAAAAGACAACTCCTTGTAATACGATCAAGAGAAACAACTGCCTTACCTACTAGCAGCAGACCGCGATCACAAGAGATACCCAGGGACCACCATAATACACGAGCTATACAGTTACCCTAGAATGAACGACCTTTTCCTAGGGAAGACAAGACATTTATTTACAAGCCATGTTCACTCACTCTCGAGCCCTACAGCCAAAACAACTGCACAGTTCCTAAATGCTGCTGATGCATTTTGTAGTAAGTGTTGTCAAGCTGGTCAGGGCCTGGGCTGAGATCTCTGAACTCGCGCAAGACACTGAAAGCAGGTACCACCAGCTGGTTACACTGCTCATTCTGGTTAACAGGATTATTGAACTGTTCTGATGGGAAATACTACTGGGCAAAAGCCATAAGGCCAGTATGTGTAAAATCAAGCCATCTCAACCTTCCAAAGATAAAAAACTTGTACTAAAATAAAAATGTTTGTGCTCTTGTTTTTTGTTCAGTGTTCCATTTTTCCTAATGAGTAATTTTTCCTTTGTATTTCAGTCTCATGCATTTAAAGAAGTAATTTTGTAGCTGAGATTAAAATTACTCTCTGAAGTTATTATCCTGAAACTAATTGAGAATTACGAATGGCACCACTATGGCAAAGAAGTCCAACTGGTAAGCGGTGAAGACAATAAGCCTTTACTGCTCACTCAGCTGATAACACAACTCTACTTTCAGCATTATGAGCAATTAAACAAACAACTCATGCTGGTCAGTTTGAAAGCTCCAACCTAATCTCGCAAAGCTATTCTGGTAAACCACAAAGCTGTCAAGGTTCCTTCATATGCTGCTTAGCATATTAATTATGTCATTATTATACTATGTTTTTAAATACACAGTTGATACATATCAATGAAATTACAAGGAATTGACAGAAGAAAGGAAGGTATAAATACAAGCTAGGTAAATTCAAAGCAAATTCATTTAAGTTCCAAACACACACCTTCAGTATGAAAGTCATTCTTTAATGTCAACTTTTATTTAAATGCTGTCTTACTGATTATTCTTTTCCTACATCCCAAGATCTTCTGTGCTGCTACATTATCTGTAAACAAACAAAGCAGAACAAAAACTAAAAGCACTAATTACACACGAATAATTCTCAGAAGCCAAATAGCTGCCCTGTTTTACCACATACATCCCTCCTTTCAACTGCAAGAACTCTGATGAACAAGTTTTGAGGAAACAACTGCTTTTGTAATCAACATTGATCTTCACAAGCAAAAGTGTATTGGCTGTTCCCTGTCTTAGGCCTCTAGTAAGCTGTTATTTCATGTTCACCAGCTACATTACAGCTACTTGATACCGTTATATAACACATACTTATACTTTTATTTAACATGTATGTACTGGAAACTGAAGTATTTAAGTCAGGATCCACTTTTCAAGTTTTTCATTGAGTCTACCTACAACAGCTCATACACACTGATCTACACAACTGATGTGCAACAAGTAATTCAGCCAGGTCTAAACATTTTTCAGACTGCAGCTGTGGCATTTCAAGCACGCCATTCTGAGCACTAACTCGCCAGTCAGCTACAGTCAGTATCAGTCTCTGAAGAAACACAACATCACTTACCTGTGGCAACACCCACGTGAAAAAAGTACTTTGAAGCAAAACTTGTCTTGGTTGAGGAAAAAAGATCAAGAACCTCCAACTTTGCATTACTCTAACAGCACAGATGCTGATTAGCCTACATGATAGACTTCAACTCAAAACACTTCTCATGCTGTGTTGCACTCAGTAGAATATTTGAAAAGTTGAAATAACAAAGGTTTATGGGCTTTCTGGGAGGAAGCATCTATAAAAAAAATCTTAAATTTTTTTTTTTTTTTTTTTCATGACCTCCTACCCACACATGTACCTCCTAAGCAACCTCCCACTGGGGCTCAGAACAAGACCTTCTTTTGTAATCTTGGGATATGCTTGAAAAAATACATTTGAAGACACAGATTAATACTCATAAGTACCAGTGGTACATTTTAAAATAGATCTCAGAGTAAAGGGCTTGAATAACACTGAATGCAGAATGCTCACTTTCCCTTTTATTACTACACACAAAAGGCGATGACACCTGAAAATTTAGTTAATACCACAGCAGCTGAATGCCAGCTTCTGTCACCAGGACACAAGGGACCTGGATACAGGCGTCAGATGCCACAAACGCCTCCAAGGGAGATCTCCTATTACTGACCTTTTCTTCCTTAATTCAATTGCATTTCAAAAAAAGGCATGTTAAAAACATCATTAGAAAGGCTAACAGAGTAACATGCTGAGAAGTCAAATAGATTTGATTTAAGATAGCTTGTACCTATCACCTGCAAACCCAAACACAAGGAAGCACTGAGATGAACGACTCGACTCGATCCTTACTTCACTAGGTTTTGGAACTCTAAACGCATAGCAATGACTCATGAATGTGAATTAAGAATTCACCTATAAAGACCTAGGCTTTAGTAAGCCATACTACAAATAGAAATAAAAAATTGCCATCAAAGTGCACAGAAGGCTTTATAAATGAATTGAGGTGATTATGTTCCACTAAGTAGAATGACCCTTTCCTAAATCTCATCACTGCAGCAGTCATCCACATGGGCCCCTGCTGACACCAAGAGATAGCAGCATTAGATTTTAAACTACACTGATCCAAAGACTGGACATCATGTTCACTATCCTGGATGTGTTCCTGACTGGAAACAGGACATTTGAAAATAAATTACTTTTGCATGCATATATTTGGCTCAAAGAACCACTGTGATTACTACCTTACACAGAACACTGTGATTACATACAAACCTCTGGCTTTATGTGAAGGGCAGAGTGATGGCACATTTTAAATTGTGAAAGCTTAGAATGCCACTGATCATGTGTCAGCTTGCTGTGTAAGCCTAAGATTTTAGTGTCCAAATGCTTTCAATAATTACCAGAAAAACTGCATTACATAATTTCTGAGATAATCAGAATAATCAAACTTTAGTTACCAACCGTACTGATATCTTGGTTGCTTGGTACTTTTTTTTTAATTCAGTCATCTCTCCCCATCACAATGTAAAGAGAAGAGAGCTCTGGTTAGTTCTCTAATTACATCCTTGCCTCCTTTTACAAAATACACAATGCTTCATGCGTTAGCAGAAGAATCAAAACAGAACTCTGTCACCATTAAGTAATTTTTATGATACGTAAAAACTGTATTCCCTTAAAAGCTAACTTACAAACTACAGACTGCAGCACATTTCCCAGACAGGCACTGAGTAGTCAAACTCTCAAACATTAAACTACGACTGTCTTCAGTATACACTGATTCTTAAAAACGAAATACATTTGTATTCCAAATACCCTCAGTCTGAACTCTCCAATTACCTATAAAATACTTGGCCTCTGTCTGAAGCAACACACTTGAGACTTCCCAGGAAGCACAACATACAGTAGCAGTCATCAGCTGTAACTCTAGCAACCACAGGGAAGAAGAGTTGAGGAGGATTATTTGATATTGTGCCTCATACAAGGCAACTGCAACCTGATGCTTTCAGTTTCATGCAGTGAGGCTAGGACAGACTTTATGCTTTAATTCAATGAAAATAAAAAAAATCTCTTATTTATAAATGGATAATCTAGGCAATGTTTCCATCAAATCCTCAAAGTAATCATAATGCAGGATGCGTGACTTTATTTTGTTTGATCATACAGACCTGTTAGCCCTAGTTTTTAGTGATTTACTAGTTATTTTTACCATTTATTTACCATTTTTACCATTATATTACCATTTCTTTTTCCCTATGGTCTGTGGCCACATCTTTGTTTCCCTCAGAAAAATCCTTTGAATCACTTCTATTTCGTGAGGAATTATATCTGTATTATTATTATTTCTTTATGGAAATTCCTAAACCAAGAACAGGTTAGGTATACCTACACAAAAAAGATCATCACCAACCAAAGACTTAGCTATCACACAGAGGGAAACCTGAATCTTACAACATGCCTTGTTTTTTCCTGTGCCTAACACTTTCTATGTCGCAGTTTTAATGCACACAGACATGTTAAGTACCATTAATACATCTTGTTTCTACTCACTCATAGTTACACAGCATACAACTGCTTTTAAGGTAGCACTTTTACCTACTTTTAGATTTAAAACCCTACCTTCAAGACATGCTAAATTAAAGAGAAATATTACAGGAACGAACCAGAGATGCATCTCTTGTCACTAGCTTTCATATCGAAGTGGTAATGATGGAATTAAAAACTAACTGAACTCTTAGGCCAGGACTAAAGGTTGAGCTCCACAACAGAATAACACTGTAATTCTAAATAACTTGCATTACTTTTTTTAATTGCATCAGGAGGATAAACCTGATGATCAAAGTAATGACCAGGTTATGGCAGCCAATATAGAACAAAGCACCGATTCACAAAATTCTAGACACGTTTTACTGTTTCTGACACCTCTGTATCATCCATGGTCCCAACTCAAATACTGCCCTGCCTTTGCCTCTTTGCCACTGCACAACATAAGCAGCTGAGACATGGTGATCCAGAAACTGGCGAGCAGGAGCTGGGGCAGAAACCTAAAGCAAAGCACATTCCTGCTCCTGCACCTGCCACTGGCCCCTAGGCAAGCTCTTGGACCTCAGCGTGCACCTCCTCATTCGCTGCCCAATTTCCCAGGCCAAGCTGCCTTCCCTGCTTGAGTTCTGTGCTGTGTTAGACCTTGAATTTAGGCACAGATTGTTAGGAAGGCACCACACTGATCAGGGGCCCAACGAACCAGTGAACCTGCAGCCAGTAGGCATATCAGAAGACAAGCTGCTCTCTGAATAGACAATTTTATTCTTTGAGGCAACAATCAGCTGTGCAATGTTAGTCAAGCAACTTTCCCCACTGAGATCACTTGATTTCTTGCCCTGTGTCTCACCCCTTCACACCACAAGCTTTTAGAAGTGCGTAACTGTCTCTATCTTGGCGTCTTGGATGGACAAATTATTATTCATTGTATAAGATTTCCCATCATATATATAAAAAGATGTATTTCATACTCATCACATTAAAAACTGACGCATTTTCATCAACATAATTAATGTTTGTTGTATTATCACTCAAATAATTATATACAGTTGTGGTTCGAGAACAACACTCAGCTCTGAAATAGCACTCCATCTGTAGATCAATGCAAATGCAGCTGGTAATTCAGCTTTTGTGAACAGGTCATCAGCATGACTAGCATATTAACATCTCAGCCAAGGAGCAACACTTAGAGGCATTCTTTTAAAGGTTAATGAAATGGCTCAATATGTACTTCAGCAGTAATTATTTCCAAGAAACTGGTTAAAAGCAAATGGGCCTCACTTGAATTTTAATTCAAATTATAATTTTAATATGAACAGTTAATATAGGTGTTGACTGGTTGTTATGAATATATGCTTGCTCCTGATCCTTTTGTAACCTGCTAGATTTGTTCAAGTTAATTGCGTATGGCATCACTGATTAAATTCCCTGGAAAAGGGCGCAATACTTACATATAATGACTAATGCTCTCAGCTTATTGATTCTAAGTTCAGAAACATTACGTCAGTACAAATGCAGAATACGTGAAAGACAGATGCTAGACTTGGTTCACAGAGAAAGCTCACATCAAGAGTAGCTCCTAGTAGCCATAACTATTTAAGATTAAATTTGTAAGCTGTTATCTACTTAATTTCACATTGATTTGGCCACCCACCAAAATATTTTACTGACAAAACAAATACATACATACACACACTGCTAACATCCGTTTGAAAGCATTCAGCATATTAATATATTGTTCACTGTAAAGACCCACATTAGAGTCCTCCAATGAGCTGTCATTACAAACAGATAAAAGCGCATCGGTTCCAAAGACCTGAAGACTAAGGTTCCTTCAAGCATCCTACCTGCTGCTACACTAAAGTTACAATTATCTTTCGTATTTCTTCAGCTAGGCAGTATGTCTCTTGTAGAGTAAGCTTCACCTTTGCAGCCTGAAATCTTTGAGGGCTTCTTCGAAACACATCCTCATAAAGATCAGACCCTTGATGTAGAACTGCATTATTCCTTGAGTTACAACGCCCCAGATTACTGAGAAACTGGTGAACAAAGGCTGAGTTAAGTCAACCAGCTAGCATTTCAGCTACAAGAAGAGCTGAGACTATATCGTAAACGCAGAGACCCTGAACGACTCTTGAAATTAATACTTTCTAATTGCACATGGGAATACAGCAAACAGAAGAAAGAATTAAAAGAAAGGAATTCTTCCTGTATCTTACTGAGGGGAAACATAAATGTTATGACCAGCTTATCCTAGCCTCATTATCTTCTAAGGAGAAGGGTTCTATCTGCTGAAGGGTACCTACCTCTCAGTAAATTCTGGGGATTTGATTTTTAACCAAAGGTTTGTCAATCTAAGTCTCCTGAGACCCTCCGATTTTTATCTGGTATCACACCCTGAGATATGGGAGATAAAACTTCAAAGCACTTAGCACAGTCTACTAAATGTTGTCAAAGGGATTATTTAAAGCTACTCCCTGTCTCCTGCCAACATAAGGCGCGAATTTAGCAAGAGAGAACCCTTAGAATGCAAATAGCAAAGCAACATGGAACAGTAAGAAACAACAATAAAGAGGCAAGCAATATTATATTCATAAAAATAATGCAGGAAGTTTCCAACAAAGAAATAATACTTCTTGCTTAACCAGCATGATTGCTGCCTATGTTTCACAAGAACAAGGCTGTTACAATATCTCTAGGAAATTCTGTACAAAATGCTATTTAGCATCTCTTGAAGTGTTCAGTAGCATGCATTGTTTGTCAGATTTGTTTTATGTGCTTGCACTGGAAATGCTAAGCAGAAATTTTTCACCAACAGTACAGTTTTAAAAACAGACGTAGATAGTAACAGCCAAAAAAAACCCTACCAGTATTGAGGTTACATGTAAGTATGAGACATGAAACACTATCTGCTACTGTTTCTGTGGTGGTCTATTTCTTTGCAAGCGTTAGTAAAGAACTGGCCTTGACAGAAATGTTGTGCATGAAGAAGGAAAAGACGGAGCTCCACAATCACTGCAGAAATACAGGGATATTTTTTTTTTCTCTCCCCCCCCCCCCCCCCCCCCCCGCATTTTTGTTATGTATTCTGCTTTATTTTTTAACTGCCACCTGTTTTAACATTCTGGATTTTATTATCTAGTGTTCTGTACTTCCTGTATTGTGTGCTGACTTTATGAAAGCATGAGGTAACCTAAATTATTTTAATTAAAATGTCTGTTTGCATCTACAAAATTGTTAAATAATTTTCTATCCTACTGCTCTTACTGTATATTACTATTATTTAAAAAGGCATTTTAAAAGTCTTCAGGTGATTTCTGTTATTACTATAAATCAAGTAAGTATGGGTACTATATAAATTAAACATGACACTTGGAATCAAATCTTACAATCTCCGCTAGGCAAAATTCCCAATTGAATTAACAAAGCTTTACCTGAGCTATACCTAAGTAAGAGCTAGAGGAGATGGTCACAGTTACCAGCTACCAACTCTTAAAAATAAATAATAATTTAAAAAATCATTCTAATGCATATACTTATTTTTTCCAAGCTCAATTAACTTCTTTAGGTATCACTGAAATCATCTGACAGTAACACCTAGCATCCAAGATACCCGAAAGTAAGCTGAATAATCTGTACAGACAAGAAATGTAATTAGCTAAAATCCATAAGCATGTGCAGTTCAAGAATATAGTTATGATAAACAACCTAACCTGACTTTTAGATTTTCTATTACTCAAGCGCAATCTGCTCCTCACACCTCAGCAGATTAGGCACCCTCAGTGGGAATACACAGTTGCAGCCAATAGCAGACCAACAGCAACATTTTTAGTCTTGCATATTTTACTCTCTTAGGCCAGCTTTTATCCTTGCATTTCTGTGAGCAGCTCAGGTCTGAGCAAGTGGGAGCTGTACAGAGCCAAAGACAGTTGTCCACCAGTCCTAACTGTGTTGCCTGTCCCACTGGAGCAGATCACGACGCTGACACAACTTTGACAGTAATGAAGCCAAAAGGAAAGAGCTGGGAGACATGTCAAAAACAATTAGAAGCACTGGAAAACTTTTCTTCAAAAGGGAACTTACTGTGCATCATGCTAAAACATGCTTATGACTTTCCTTACCTAAAGACTTGATCTATATGAACTGACAATTGTGTAGGTGTGCATGAACTTTCATGTATGTATTTGCATACATTAACATTGACTAGCAGAACTGTTAAGCTGTTTTATAATCGCTCATACAAAAGCTGTAGGAAAGAACTGGTGGATTTACTGTGGTACATATGTGCATGTTAATACTGCCAGCCCATCCTTCTCCCTAGTATTAAATAATTCCTTTCATTCAGACAAGGGCAAAGTATTTTTACTTTATGATATATAATCTTGCTAAAAACAACAGAAAGATACTAAAAGTAATTACAGATAATATGTAAAGAACAAAAAAATACCTAAAACTCAGCAGCAATGTATCTCTTTACTGTGTACAGGGATCCCAAGGGAGAAGGGGCTGGGGAAGAGGAAATTCCCTCATGTTCAAATCCCTTCTGGAGATTAATTCAATACATGCTCCCCTGTGGGTTAAGAAACTCCACATACATAAAGTGTACATTCACCTGTTCATTTTCTCCCAAATACGGAGAAGAGATACGTCCTTCAAGAGACACTAAGACAGAAACAAGAATCTCACTCTCTTTAACTCATTAAGGAACTAAACAAGTGACTGTCCCCTTTATGGCTCTGAAAACCTCCTCCTATTAATATCAACTTAAATGCTACTGTAATGGGTGCTGATCTACATAATGTTATGGTAACACATGCAGTTTCTTTCTCTAAACAAAAGATGTTGTTTTTCCAAACTAACTTGAAATCAACCCACTAAAAATTGCTTACAATGAAAATCTACATTACTAGACTATCTTTTCATAACTGTTAGTTTATATTCATCTCAACGATAAAGATCATTTAAACTATGAAATGAAGTGTTCCTTACAGCTCAGAATCATAGAGTTGTGCTTTGGATAGCCATCCTTCAATAGCCTTGCTGTCCCTTCCAAACGGGTAAGAGGTTTATATACAGTGTCAATATACATATTTATATATGCGTGTCAACTAGTGGCTCATTTTTACTTTCAGAAGTGCAGTTGGAAATAAGTAAACTGCAAAAATGTGCAAGTCTTCTGAATCCTGCCCTCAGTTAATTTTAAGTGCTTTTTTTTTTCTCGCAATTTCTATGCAATTCATTACACACTGGTTTTTCTTCGTGGCCATAATAAAACCTGACACAGTAGTTCACTTTCTTCTTAATTAAAATTATTTTTTGCTTTGTTTTAAGGTTTTGGGAAGTGCTTTATCTTTATTGTCTTTGACAGGGAGGGTACATGAACTAAAAATACTCTGTGGGCCTTTCTGCACTAGCTCTTTTCCTCTCTGTGCTGCCTGCAATTGTGAGGGCTTTTTATTTGATAACCCAGATGGTCTCTTCTAGTTTTACATTCCTTAAAAAGGACACCAAGTACTGTAAACTGATGCCACATGGCATACAAAAATCACAAAATTCTTTAAAATGTCATGCAGTTATTGAGCAAGTTTTAGCCCCATTCATGTAACTTCCCTAAATGAAAAATATCATTTTCAAATGCAGTTTGTCTTAACAAGCTCTGAAATCAGAAAATTAAGCTACCTCTACTACATTAAACAACAAAGGCATAAATGCAGCACGTCTCCCCCAGATCTGCAGCAGAAGTACCATGATTATTGAAAATACATTCAATCCTGACAATATGCAAAAGCAACATTTTTTTGGACATGATGATCCTGAAAATAGCCACCAAGATGTATTTTTGTGTGGAGACAAGTATTTGACAAATACAGGAAGAGCAATCCTCCATCACTATTATTATGATCTACATCTTGTCCTCAGAGGTTATTCTTTGCAGTAACTATCTTTTAATGATCTGTCAATATGCCAGCAAGCACAGTTAGGTCCTGAACTCACAGGAACCCCTTACATGGAATGCAATGTAAGTGAACAACACAACTGATTTTGTGTTAGGAAACTGAGTTTGTAATCCACGAGTAGCATCATTCCTGTGCATACTCTAGTTGTTCATGGAAGCTATGCTGGTAATGGGTAGCTCAAGACTGGTAAGAACTTTCAGATGGATAATCCTGACTAGATCAAAACACCATTAACACGTGATGACAACAAAATACAAAAAATTTCAGTAAGAGTCAAGCCAACATGGTTTAGAAGCTAGGAATAAGCTAGTAAGGAAACATGAAGAAAAGCACTGAATCCAATTAACAATAAATATGAAGATGTGCACTGGAAAATTTAAAACACATCTATGTAACAGTCAACAAGGAACTAAAGCACTGCTCTCTGTTAGGTATCTCCTTCAGGGTACACTGCTCACAACTCACCCTCTTCTGGGATGCAGGTCAGGGAACCAAACATTTGGTATGGCCGCCTCATTACTAACAATGCATGTGAGAAAGCGTTTGTTGTTTAGTAGCTATTAGATTTAGAAGGTTTGTCCTGAAATTGTGAAACCAGTAAGAAGTCTTGTCAAAGGCTTTCCAACTGAAAAGCCTTTTTAAATCACCTTTGTTTTCACTCGAGGGATTTTTAAAAAGGCACAAAGAACAGCTTGGTGCTCAAACGCCTTTAAAAGTGTCTTTGACAGAAAGCCACCAGGGAAGTCATTCAGTGTTACAGCTCTGACTTTTTCCAACACTACAAATCAGTGCTTTGTTCCTCCTCTACAAAAAGAGCCACACGGATTTATGCAGTTTCTTCAAATTAAGAAAGAAACCTACCCATCCTCACACACAAAGCACGAAGGTGGGATTTTCTCATCTCCTCAGAAGTCAACAGTTCAAATAAGACTCCATCTTTACCTTTCAGGGCTCAGACAACTTAACTCTTATGCCAGTTTGCAACAGTGGTAACAACCCTATCCCTTCCTTCCAGATGCAGGCTGACCTACTTCAGCAAGACCAATAGAAATTAAAAATAAATAAATAATAATGTTTAAAAATATAATCAAAGAGAATAAGACAAATTCTTGAAAAGTATCTGCAATTAGCAGTAGCAGAAAGAAACTACAGCAATAAGCAAGAAAAACTTTGCAGCAGCAGCACAATTCTTCACATGCTTACATGGGAAGAAGTACCAGGCTGTCATACCCACTGTGAGCAGCTGCTTAGGAACAATTACACACTGTCTGGATCACTTTTTTCCCCCCGAAGTCTGCCCACTGAAAGACCAACTGATGTTAAGTTCAGTGACTAGTTCATGATGGGACTTTACAAGAGAATAATTAGGTTGCCTTCCTATCACTCAGTAAATTATGGTAAAACAATCAGTAACACTTTAAAATTTTAAATGCTGCTGCTATGCAAACCCTGAAAACACTAACACACAAAAAAGCTTTTTGTGCTTGTGCTAACTAAAGGAAGATCTGGATGAAGCTGGCATCACATGCATACCACAAACGTGTAAAACAATCCACTGAACAATTTTACAGAATGCAGCAAGACTGTTTTCCTATCATCACCAGAACAAAAGCTTAAGTGCTGAACAATTATAATTAAAAGCCTAATAATCCAAAGACGTGACAAAAAGACACGTGCCTGAAAACTACTTAGAAACATAAGTCCTGTTTGAAGGTCTTGAATCTGCTGGCTATGCCTGAATGAGTAAAGAGCGTGATAATGAAGAATTGAACTAGCACAGTTTTGTACAAACATACTGCTTTGATTTCTGCAAATTCGTAGTATTGCCCAGTTAGCTCACAGTTTTGAAATCAAAGCTGTCACAGAAAAAACAAGTATCTCTGAAAAGCCTTAAGGATCTTACTCAACGACAGATATTTGTACTACTGAAGTAGACATCAAAGTTTATGTTACTGGCTGTTAGCTCTGGTTTTGGACAAGCAAACTTTATATAAAAGGGAAACACAAGTTTTATATAAACTGGGTTACTACAGAGGAATTTATTTTCAAGGTTTAGTATCATCTTTGGACTGAAACAAAATATCATTTGCAATAGATAAGGACTTTATCCCAAAATCCACTCTCAATGTCAGCCTTTGAAAACTGATCCACTTCACTCTTCAAGGTCACTACTGAACTGGAAACGTTTTACAGTAATCACTTTTATTTAAAAAAGAAAAAAAAAAATCTGTTCCATTCCTACAGTCATCACTTGCCAGCAGAGCTATATAAAGTGAGACCATTTTCAAAATTATTTGCTGAAATCAGTTTCTGGAGGCTAAAGTGGATCCTTACAGGGTGCTAGGAACATAGTTGCTGCTAACATGCTTAACTACCACGTGATATAAATGGAAGCACAGCCAACAGCTTATTCTGCATCTCAGGAGGCCAGGAGACTTTAAGAAAGAGTCAGAAGAAGCACTTGCAACATTTTTATTTAAAAAAAAAAAAAAAAAGACAAAAAAACCCTTAGAAAAACCACTAGGTCAGTCCATCACTTCCCATTATAAATAAAAGTTGTACATGTACACTTTTACTTTTTACATGGAATATACATACAAAAATACATATATGTACACACACATATATATTTATCCATATACACATACTTTATCTTTTAATTTCCAGACCCTCTAAAAAGATTTAAAAGTCTGATTCAGGAAGATGCTTTTCCTTTTGATCTCAACCTGTTAATGCAACCTTTTTCTATACCTTGAGTTTACTCTATAAACTGAATCTACAGCCAGATGAAGCAGATGATTTTTCAAGTAGGACCTAAAAAAATTTTTTACAAAATCTTGCTTAGCTGTTAGGGTAAAACCTAATGAGGCCTCTGTAAAGAACTTTCAAAGGAGTGTTTATTTCATAATAATCAAAGTACATATTCCAAACAGAAGCACTGTTTTTAAAATGGATATTCCAGCTGCCTGGAATTTAAATGAAAGTGTGACTTATTCCTCAAATTTATGCTTCATTAACATGAAGTTTGCAGAGAATAATAGTAATTACACTAGAAGCACACAAGCTTGGGTGAAATAGTGTTTTTTAAACTGTATGAAAAGAAGGAGGTCATTTGTTTGACACTACCTTTTTATGACATTAATCTGCTTTACAGTGGCAGTTCTTGCAGCATATCTGAGTGATGGATGAAGAATCTGAGTACAAGACCATTATCATACTGCTGCCACATCCTTAAATTCTTTTTTAAAAAATCGTATTTCACCCTCTTTCTGTGCTGAGACATACTGTGCTCTCTTTTCCTAATTATAGGAATGCAATGAGTTACAAGACATTTTCATATCTTAGCCTCTTACACGTGCTCTGAGAAGGGTAGCTAATCTCAGGTGCTTTAAAGCTGAGTTATTTTATCACCTAAAGCATTACACGGGGAAGGGAGTATGGGGGAAGAAAGACAGATGAAAGGTTATTTTCTAAGGATGTCCTGGACAGGTAGAGAAACTGGCTGTGATCTAACAGAAAGCTACTGTTCTTACAGACACCTGAAAGCCATTTCATTCCTTAGCCTTCAGGCACCTGGGCTTCAGAGAGGAACCCTGTGAACTAGACACTTAGGTTTGCCAGACAGTTCATACTGACAGCTATCTTTAGAGTTTAGAATTCAAAGTAACTGATAACATGAGCAAGAAACTAGCTGGAATTAGCTGTTTAAAGATATTCTGTTACTTGGTTAAAATTCTGACAAGCACCTTATAAGGTTGCAGAAAACTCACCCTGTTGGCCTCCACAGGCTTGTTCATCCATCAAATGAACTGAGCTGAGCTCAGTTAAAGGCTTATCAAGAGCACTCACCTAGTGGAGGTATTTGCAATCATACAGCTGCTGGATAGAAGTAACTACATGAAACAGTCCTGGAAGCAGACAGTAGAACACAGGCTGTCCTCAAGACACAGTGTTGTTCATTCTTTAAGCCTTTAGCATTCTCTGAAGAATCACAGGGAGAACATGACAGAGTGCAAACACTACCCAAAAAGGTCTCATAACAATGGTCAGCTGCTGATGTACAGTATTTACTTTCTTCGAGCAACCTCGGCTAGTTTCCACCATTATCTTTTCCAACATTCTTTTCTGAGCATCTCTTGTTTAAATTCACTAGTATCAGCCCACAACAGTCATTTAATTAATGATTTGTTCACTTTCCCCACTGACTTACTAACATGGTCAGATAGCTTTTTGTCCTTGACAGGATCAAGGAAATACAAGGCCAAACCTCTCCAGTATACAGCACTGCCCATAGGAAATATTAGTATAAACAATTCCAAAGCACAGCAGAAGACAGCAAGATCATTCAGAGAAATACGCTAGGAGAAAGCAAAATCCCCAATTTTGTAGAGAGTAACAATTAAAGCAGCTGCTCTCAAATACTGGGAAGTGGAAGGTCCCTGCTTCCTATCACTAAACAACAGGAACAAAGGTGTTAACTGCAGGGTTCTCCAAAATACACCCACAGGACTACTCTCATCATTTATATTTGGGGGGTATTCTTATTTAAGGCCACTAGCAAGTTTTTCCTGTCATTTACTCAACCACACTTCACCTAACAGGCTAGGATAAAGGTCACAGAGGACCAGCAAGCACACAGTTCACCTGAAAAGGATTACAAAATAATGACTTCAACTGCAAAGAGCTTTTCCTAATGCGTATATACACTACATAACATCTGAATTTTTAGGGTGTGGGTTACTTCAGTCAAAGCTTTGCTCTGTCAGGTTGGAACTGTCACATTGCAATTCCAGATTTGGACTTGGGTCTAACATGCTTCACTCCTAGCCTTTCACATTCTTAGTTGCAACTTTCAAAAACTCACAGTCTTTTTCTCCCATGTTTGTTTTGCTTTTTAGTATTTTATATTAAGTTGAAGCTATAAATAGATTTAGGCAAGTGGTTACATAGAAAGAAAACTGTGCCTTTACAAATGTCTTTAAAACATAAACTTAAAAGATATTTTTTTTAAAAAAAAAGGTGATTCATGTAATACAAGCCTGCTATCTGTACACATACTTAGAAAAAATCTGGATATATTTATGAAGGGATGATGAAGAAGCGTTAGAAAAAAAACTTAAAGAATTCTTAACTCAACTTAAAGAATTTTTCTCCTAACAGATGCTCTGCATATGGTTACCTACTTCCTGCAACATCCTTTCTTTTCATACACTAAGTAACTCTTTGGGCTTTTTTCTTTACCATTCCCAAGGAATCAACAGTCCCACACAAAAACATGCTCCAACTGGGAACGTTATGGTCACAGATCTTTATATGCAAGTTTTCTCAAGTCTTATACACAAGCATTCTACAGAAAACATCTGTAAATCTCCCCCAGTCACACTGCATAACCTATGAATCTACAAAAATGTGCTGTAAGCGCCTCTCTCCCTTCTGATGTGGGTTCTATCCACCAGTCTCCAAATCCTTTTATTTACTGATCAGAATTTGTCTATTTTGTGCAATTAGATCTAGACTGCCTTGACATATAGTCATGCCAAATATAACACCAAATGATTACTCTGAGATTCATGTCTTCTCGTATCACAAAAATATCCCCAAACCCTGATCTTGTAACAATGCAATACTGTAACTAGTTTTCTTATACTGCTATATGTATTTCCAGACACACATACACCTAATTCAAACAATAAAGGTGCTGTTATCCTTCTGAGTTACTCTCATCTTAACACAATATATCGTGTTCATTTTAAAATCTGCATTTAGAAGTTTTCAAGATTTATCTTTTACATCTTTTCTCTTTGAAGCAGCATTTGTTTTCTTGATGAGAGGAAAGAGAGAGAAGGAAGAGGGTAAAAGATTATTCTGTTTTTTCCAGTGATCATTAATCTTTCCCTATCTTGCAAGAAGCTGACTTACCACAGGCTAACAGTCCCAGAACTTCTTACTCCCTTATAACCTTCTGTTAGTCTTTGGTTTCTCACCCCTATGTCCTCAGACATCAGTCTTGAGCATATCTTGAGTTTACAAGCACTTTGCTACTGTCCTTAACAAAAGAACTCCCCCCAAAAGTGCACTATTCACAGCCGGCTGAATCTGCAATAAATTGCATCAATGCAAATCATGGCTTGCAGGAGTTTATCCTCTTTGAACACCAAGAGAGTGGGTTGCCACAACTACACCAAAGGCTGTAATCAGGGCAAAGCCTCTGACTTCCTTCCTCCCTCATGGAGGAAGTGGGGGAAAGCAGTAACAGTTTTACATATGTTGATGGGTTTCTCCCAGTGCTGTACAAGGGCTCTAGAACAAAAAGAAGTTTAGCTCCAGGAGGCCTAGCAAGGCTGGGGATACAACTAATGGAGGGCTGAAAGTTTTGACCACTTTGTAACCCAAACTTCCTGTACAATGGAATGGACTGCAGTTTTATACCCTAAACAATAAAAATCTACATTTGGTATTCAAGAAACACTTATCTGCAGCAAGAATTTTCCCATTAAGTTTAGTAATTTTGACATTTTGAAAGAAAAATTTCATATTCTTTCCAGCACATTCACTCCAATATTAGCTCCTTCCTCATCACAATGTGAAATAAAAAATTCTATTAGCTAGCATGTTTACCAAGCCTTGCCAGTTTGTCTTAACTGAACAGCCACAGCAATAACACACATGCATCTGCACAAGCAATGGTTATAAAGCAATCAGATTACATTATAAATTATGAAGGTAACAGACTGAAAAATTTGTAGCTAAGCTGTGCTGTATTTCACATATTTCAAAAAGATACAGAACCTCATAAGAATGAGTTTCAAGTTAAAATTTCAAGTTGTCCACAAATTGTAAGTAAAGAAGATCCTTTGGCAGCAAGAAATCAAAATAATGAGCAGAAAACTCATTATATAACTGTTTTCTACAACTTATTTCATACATAGTCTGAACGACAAAACTATAAAATTTAACAAATGGAATTAAGTAGCCTTTTTTGTTGACATTTCTTAACCTGTCCCAAGATTAATTCATTCAACATTTTCAAGTGTACACTGATAAGTGTAACAGCTAAATTTTCAAAATCTAACTTGTGGTTAAGAAGTTTCTCCCACCATGTAACTTGTTATTTATTCTCTCTTTTTCATAGTTCATGACTTATCAAACATGCAGCGAAGACTGAACTTCAGATCATGTATTTATTGAAACACATTGACAGGTTATTTCATTTTAGTGAACCAGTGAATTCAAAGTTTTCTTCCACTCACTACTCAATTGTTACATCAACTTCAGTACTCAGATCAACAGTCTGTGAAGGTCTAAACAAAATTAGTTCTCATACATCATACAAATCTTAAGTTTATTCAGTTACATTTAAGAAAAGTACAAAACAAGGAAATCGGGGGTGGGATGCTGTAGGAGGGTGGGATTAGGGTTCCAGTGAAATGTGGAAAGCACTAGAGAACATACGAAGTTACTCTAAATACTGGTATTGGAAGATTTTCTCAGCATCATGGCTGAGACTTCCAAGGAACCAAGGAGAAATCTGGAAAAGGAAAAAAAAAAAAAAAAAGCAAAGGAAGACAACAAAGTCCAACAGATTTCCAGGGGAGATTCTGCAGGTCTAGAAACTAAAATATGGATTTGAGCTCTTGAACTTGCTGGTTGACAAAAAATATCTTTGTGTGACACACTGCCCTGCTTACACACATCATTCAAGACAACCCACAAACTGTCTAGAAGTCTCTGATTATTCTTTTTTATATATATAGGACAAAATATATCGTATTATCTCTGATGATCATAATGCCCACCAGAATCAATTTATATGACTATAGTCATCACAGAATGGAGAAACAATGCTAGTAAAATATATCACATAAAATGAAGAGTTTAAGTAGGTGCAGGGCATATGTAACAGGGAGTTTTCCAGAAAGTAGAAAAAGATACTTTTATTTGCTGACTGCAAGGAAAGCACCCAGTGTCCTATTGAGTGCTTGTAGTATTGATCCTTATAGTATTCACCTAGTTTCACAAATACTGCAGAAAGAGGAAATTTCTGTTTACATATATATATGTTTGCATACATATATACATTACATTAATGATTTTTATTGAAGCAGAAAATCAGGAAACACTTACTGATTCCTCCACCTCTATTTTATTGATTTACAGATAGGATCAAACTTTAAAATTTCACCTGCTGATAGCAAGTATGAAAGGCTTTGGGAAAAAGCTCGGTACTTTTCCAAGATCAATTGATCAAGTGCTTTCAGAATCCAGCAGCAAAACCCAGAAATCTTGACAAGAGCACTGCAATCAGAGTACTAATGGAACACAGGTTGCCACCACAGTACAGACAAAAGAGGAGAATTGCTGTTATTAGTTGTTAATATTAAACCCTGCACGCCTGGATGTCTATTTGCAAACACATGCATAGCATAAGCTTCAAGGAAAATAAAACTACAAGAGTACAAGCATAAGCAAAAAACTGTAACATAAATGCATGAACAAATAAAGAAGAAAAATCTCACAGTATAAGCTCTTCTTGGTAGTTTACAAATATAATACACAGTGAAATAAAACACTGGGATAGAGTTTTCAGCTCAAATGTATTTTCTCTCAAAGGTCACCAGCATAGACTTCCACTTTCTACACAGTCATGTTGAAGTGTTTTAGAGTAGAGACTCCCTAAACAAATCATAGAATGTCAAATATCTCTTATGTATCTGTTAGTCTTTTTACGATGAAGACACCATATGTAATTGCATTTTAACTGCTCATCTCCTTACACTGACCATCTTGTATTCTGCATCCTTCTACTTCATCAGCTCTGCCATCCAAATTTAATATTGCTTATTAATATTACTTATAATAATGTTACTACTGTAATATTGCTTTATTATTACAGTATTTTTTCCTCACTTATAGATTCCCTTCTCTCTTTCTCCATTACAATCACTCATGTTTAATTTAGCTATTGCTGTGTATTTTGATGGACTGTTACATAAAGCTCCAGTTTAATAAGTTTGTTATATAAACACTGTGAATAATGGAACACACTGAAATTACTTGTATGTATGTTAGGACCAACCCTACCCAATGTGTCAATGGACTATGTTGATACTGTTTTATATTATTTTTTTCAAGATGAGCTGCATTAATGCTTATTTAATTCTTGAATACTGTGACTACTGCCTTCATAGCTGAAGATGTTCAACACCATTATTGTAAAACAACATTAAAGAGTGACAATTACATAAAATTTCCAAGTATTCTGATGACTAATGTTACCAAAATGAAATTTTAAGTACTGGCATTAAGACAACACCTTTCAAAACTAAAGAATAAATAATTAATTTGTAGAAGCTGGTGTTTCATTTAGCACACTCATTACCAGTACCAACATCAACATAAGACATTCAGACAGTTTAGGGTTGGTTTTTTTTTTGTTAATAGCTAGCAAGATCTGCTAGCAGGGCTGGACCAATCAGCTTTCCTAACATCAAAAACATCAAGCAGCACTGAGACCTGTCAGGCAGCATCATACAGAGACTCAGAACCACTTTCCCCTGACATCAGAAATTACAAGCATGTTATAGAAGTCTTAATTATTTTCTCAAGACATATAGTTCAAGTCCAGCTTTCTTGCTTGGGCAGTAATTAAGTGAGGTAAATTTTATTCTTAGACTTTAGAACTGCATGGGGATTCTCAACAGACTTTACTATCATCTTGGGAAGTCCTAATCACACAACTCTGCTGCACTGGCTTTAAATATTCAAAGAGATTCCTATGAGAGCAACCCATTGCCAGTTTAATGTGACTCATAACTTTGCTACTATAATCCCTACTGCCAGCACTGGATTACAATCAACTGAGTCCAGCTCCTTTTTAGCCCATTCTTTGACTGCTATTTTCTCCTTCACTCTTCATTTGCAAATCAAGGCTTATTTAGTAACATACAATCTCTATTTTAAGTACATCTTTCAGGATTTACGTCTGAGAGCAGCTCAGCACATAAAGATTAGTACATGAGCACATGCTAGGATCAAGCTGCAAACTCCAAGGTTCTGGTCTTTATTTGACAAATAAATCCACTACAGGAAAACTCAAGTGATGATTTTTTGAAAACATTCCTGAAGAAAATGGGAGGGGATAAAGGGTAACACATGTTAAAGAGAAGGCATCTGTTTACTAACTAGATGTTGTAATATACTTTCTATTTTTTACAATGCAGTTAGAGTTCGTATGTATGAGGCACACTTTCAATCAGGTGGTTAATTTCCGCATTCAGACAATCTGATGCCTTTTAATTCAGAGGCATATTTCACTTATGCATCAGAATACCAAGCTCATTTCCTGTGTAGTGGAAGGTAGATAGATGTAGTGCATAGAGTTACCACTTAAATCATGTTTCCAGGTGTTCCACCTGACGACACATGATGTAAAGATTAAAGTATCCTCTGTGAGCTGATTTCCTGTGATTCACAATTAAAAACTTTGCACTGACCAGTAAGGGCTAAAAATTTCAGATTCATTTCAGGTACACATGATTCATCTAGCTGTCGTGTCCTGCTGTTGCTGGCTTCTTCCCGTTAAAGTAGCTGCAAAAGTTGCATTAGTCTCTACAGAAAGTAAATTTATACATCTTGGTTTATGTTATTACACTTGAGGCCTGCTCAGTTCATTAGCTAATATGACCAAATGAAAGCGTTTTGAAAAACACACAGCTTGCTTCATTCATATGTTTTACAGGAAAGGACTGGGGTTACAAAAATCTTTGTTAAGTCAAAATTACAGCTGCCGCACTTTCACAGTCAAATTTTGTGGACAAATAAGGAGCCGGGTGCAACTGCTCAAGGAATTCACTCATCATATAGAGTCACAGGAAAATAGCTTACCATGCAAATGAGACAGTTCAAGACAGACTATCTATCCAAGACAAGAATTATATGCATCACACATAAAATATATCATTAATTAGTTTATGATCTGTGTATTGTTTTTATGTCTGTACTGTGTGTCAATATAACAGTTGTTATGCAGCAGCTCCTAAGCAGATTTTCAGCGCTTGTCCCCCTTTCTGTAGTTTAGGCTCATTAACACAACACTTGCAGATACCAAGAATAATTTCATTGAGCCTAGCACAATATAAACACTTAAATACATGAAGCTCTGGGTGCCATCGCAGAAAAACACTCCCAGAACAAACCAGTGGTTGACAGGAAACAGTCAGATGCGTTAGTATCTTAGTCATCTTTAAACTTTAATTTGTAAGCCTAAAGTATACACAGCTGCACCCAGTAGATCTAAACCACAATCCACATGTTCTGGTTTGATAAGCTTCTATCTACTAGCAGACCAGATTTTTAAACTTCATTGTGATATATATTAATCCCTTTCATAATTCCACATAACTAACAGTAATAGATTTAGTTACCTTTTTGGCTGAGATCTTATGTTTTAGCTGCATTTTCAATATTTAATAATAAACACTGAGAAAGTGCACTTGCTGCTGTGCTGAACATTTTTAGTGTAACTGTCTGGAAGGAAAGAAACCTCATTGGGACATTATGTAAGTGCCATTACCATTAATTTCACTCTTTTGCCTTATGCCTTTTGCAAAAATCAGTATGCTAAAACATAGCAATTTACGTATTTTTAATTAGCTGCTATTGCATTAAAGACTGTTTTCCTTAATATGACCTGTGAAAAATCTAAACACACTCAAATTTTGGAGCCACAGGAGCTTTATGATGCTTTCAGTCTAAATCTTCAAGACTGGCATTTCTAGTGCATAAAGTAACCTCTTAGAGACTTTGAAAAAGTGTTAGTAAAATATCCCACAGAATTTCCACTTACATAACCAATCCACTGTCTTTCAAGAAAGTTCAAGTAAGTAAACTTGGCAAGCTCACCATGTTATAAACAGCTCTGTCTGTACTTTGCATGCATTTTTGAGTGCAGGATTGAGAAACAAAGCAGCAGGGGAAAAAATGAGCTGTTGAACTCCTAGAAAGGATTTGCTTCAAGAAGTGACCAAGTTTGTGAAGGTATTAAAAGGTACTTTCCAAAGCAGTGACTAAATCAAAACATTCAAATACGACATTTATTGAATTGTAACATACAATTCTAATCAAGGTCTGTGAAGACCTTAGAGATTTATGACCTGCTTAAAAACTTACCGAGAACTATACTCCCTAACCTCTTGTCATCTTCCCCCAACCCAGAAAGCACAAACACAGGGTGGGAGAGAGGAAAATGTAGAACAGTGCCCTTTTCTCAAATCTAAGGAAGGAGTACATGTGCAGTGAGGAAGGAGTAAGCTATGACTCCAAAGGGGGATGCAGCATTAGGTACATACATCTAGAATATTAAGAAAAAGGAGTTTTGTCTTTAATATTTGACAAATACCTAAAGATCAGCTGCAGGCAAATGTAGAAGAGTCACAAATAAGAACAGAAAAACACTTAAACTAAATTTTGTCCTGCATCATGTTCTTATGTATTAGTTTTGCTAGTGGTTCTCTTTTGAAAGACTTTGCTTATCCCCATATTGCCCCCACAAACAGACTGCATGTCCAAAGTAAACGAGAGCAGAGTACAACTCCAACAACTTTACAGAGACAACTTGATGGCGGGCAGAATTTGAGTCAGAAGCCGCTCTTTCTTCATCATATCCCATCTATTTTATAATCCATTTTTCATGGATCTTACTATACACTGTATATTCTGAAATGCCAAGTTCTCTTACACCCCATGAAAATAGCCAACTGTAGTGTGCACACAGAGGGAGAAGGGAACAACAGAAAGACCAAGTTTGCACATGACATTGAACATACAAATGGTAAAATATAATGTACATGAAAGCCTCAAATACTGCACAGCCACATGGAAAGGTACCTCCTACCTATCACACAGAGCTTAATTTCACAGCATCCACCTCTGTGTGGCTACACCCCAGGGAACAGTGTTGGCATGGTAACTGCAAGCTCTATGGCTTGCTTGTTGGTTTTTTTTTTCCTATTAGAAGTCATACACATTTTTTGTTAGCTTCAGGATCAAGTAAATTTGGACTGATAGAACTGTTGATTTGGAGCAAAAAGAAAAAGGGGGGGTTTGCCTGAAAACACAACCAAACCTGCAGGAGGGAGAAGCAGAAATGCAGCGTAGATTAAAAAAAAACCCAAACCATAAGGAAAAGTTATACATGGCTGTACTCCTCAAAACAGTGTCAAGAAAGAGTATGCATCAAAACTTTTTCAATCTGACCAGAGCCACATTAAGGACAGAATGGGCTAAATTTCATTTCTGCTCTGGTGCCTTCATTATCACTTTCAGTGGAAAAGCAGAAGAGTGGTCAGAAATAGAAAAAAGTCTTTAAAAGATAGTTAATTTTATTTAAAAGTGACTTCTGTAAATGAGGATGTTTTTCAAACAAGTTTGACCCTAAGCTACCTTCACAGCCATCATATTTGCAGATGTCAGGTCTAACATTTTTTAAAACAAAGAAAGGGGGGGGGGGGGGGGGGGGAAAAAAAAAAAGAGTGCCTCATATCATGCTTCCATTATTTTTACTACAGAAAAGTAACTGGCAGACTAATGAAACAGTGCATGAGAAAAAATGTCTAGAAATCACCACGCATACAGTTTACATTTATCAGTAACAGTTCTCAAGGATGCCCTCAATGTCCCAGTGAAGATTTCCTGTTAGCATTGCCCCTTTCTACATTCCATTTGCACAATATACACAAACTTGGGACCCAGTCAAAGTCACATAGTACGTAACAAATGATACAAGAATTCACAAGACAATGCTTTTAGTGGATATGCTGTGGAGATGGCAAGGGGCTACTAATATATCCCCGTGACAAGTACCAAACAAATTAAGGAATCTTGTCAATCTAAAGGTTTACATAACTTTCTCTTTTATACATGCAGGGGTTTACTCAGCAGTTCGAAAACGCACTGAATACAGTTATACTCTATGCATTTCAGGTACCTATAACATGTAATGCCTCTTTGCACTGCCACATAGTAACATCACCATCTCTCCTTGCAGAAACAAATAGAGAACATGATTCTGGTATCTTCTGGAAATTTCCGTGACTGTGAATTAGACAAGCTGTCACACTGGTATCCCAACTACGTTTTGTTCTTCCAAAGCATATCTCATTTGCCAGACGATGATATAAGAAAGAGAGAGCAATAACAGATTCTCTTTCTTTTTTAAAACTCAAATCTATTTCAAAATCATTTTATCAATTTCTTTCATTAATGGTCTAGGTGGCCATTAATCAAATCTCAACTTCATTCTTTCCCAGTTACAGCTTTAAAAAAAAGGAAAGCAATATAATTAACAGAAGTGCCTTGGCAGCTTGTAAGATCTCTCCCATGTCTTATTTCTTCCACTTTACCTCCCCTACTCTCTAAAACTTTAGATCTCAAAAACCAATGTCCTTTCTTGCTACCCACTAATAAAGCTAACCTTCCTCAAAAACATTCAAACTACTTTGGCCACCATCAGTGGGGACAAATGGACGTGGAAATACTTCTGTGTTCATGTTCACACAATCCAACAATTGCTATCTGACAAAGAGAAGCTATAATGCCTGGCCATTTGTAGTGCTGTGTGCCTAATGTTTGCAGAAACAGCAGTGTGCGAGAAGGGGCTCGTTGGTGGGTTTCATGCCATGCTGTTACTTGACTGTTCCATTTTGTAGAACTCAAAGCGCAACCATTGGTAAGCCAACATTAGAGCAGTTCAGAGCATTACACTTCCTGTCTATTAGAAAGATGAATACTCCCAAAGAAAATCCTTTTAGCAAAAACAAGCAGCTGAAACAGGAGGGGTTATTATTTGTGTTTCAAACAAACATTTATGAGACAAAGAACTGAAGTGACCTGGCACATTTACACTTTTACTACCAAGGGAAAAAAAAAACCCAAAAAAACCAAACCCAAAACAAACGCAAACTTGTTCCGATTACTGACAATCCCCACTTTTCTGGAGAGCCTATTTCTCACCAGTACAGGTTCTTGGCAGCATACTGATTAAGCAGGTATGGCCAAAAGCCAACCAGGAACCCAAGTAAGTATTTAAGAGCTTTGCTTCTTGATTAAACAGTAAGGTCCTCCACCTCCACTTGAGCTCAGTTCAGCTTCATAAACAGTCCCTCTGCAGAGCTCTCCTGTTTCTTGTAGTTAAAGAGTCCAGGCTTGTTCAGTGTGGGTTACCCAGTATTTCTGACTCACTGAATTCTGTACAGTAGCTGTACAGCAGCTTTGGGATGAATTTGCCTTCTAAACATCTAATTTCTTACACAGACATTGAGAGTGGAAAAAGAAAAAAAAAAAACACATCACTTTCCCATAAAGTTTAAGTGGTTCCACTCAATTCCATATTCTTCCCCTCAGCCAGAAACACCTTATTTAAATATTATTACAGAATTCAATATGGTCATCTACTTCTTTTCATAATTTAGCATTTTTAATAATTCTTTACCAGATGGGGCCATTTCAATTTGTGTGTTAGAGAGGACACCAATGGAAGTGCAAGATTAACTTCAAAAAACCTAGTGGGGAAAAAGTTGTTCATTTGCAAATAGCAAATTTATAACTTAAAGCAATACTGGGTGCAATTCTATGCCTTTTTCTATTACCAACTTCATTGTAATGAAGGTTTGAATTGTAGGTCATAGTGTTCACTTCTTTCCATAGCTACTGTAGTTCCACACATAGAATAGTGTGCTACATTTAAAAAAGAGTGTATTTCAGAGTTAATAAAAAGGTTACAGTGGCAAGTGAACATGAATCATAAATAAGACATAACTTCTTCAAATTCATTTTGGAATGGTCTATGAAACATTTGAATGACAGAAGGCCAAGTAAGTAGAGTATCCACATTTCAATGCAACATGACCTATGAGCCTCTAGAAACTATCATAAAAAAGCTCAGACCCTGATTAGACACATTCATCAGCTTATTTTCCATGCTAAGACTCTGACTAAAGGCTAAGACCATGTTGTCTTCTTATCTAGGAAGGCTGGGACCAGTCAAGTGACAAATCTTGCATTATATAACCACATTCTTTTAAAACTCAGAACGATTCTTGTTCGCCCATCACCAGGTTCTGTTATCTGCATTGCTTTTTGTTTTGTGGAGTTTGGGTTGTTTTTTTCCTAAATTATTAGGAAATCTATACATATTTGTCACATGAGTTACACATCTGTATCTTACCAGTGAACTGAGCAGAGTGTTCTCACCTTTCCAATACAAAACCATTTCTTTCTATAACTAAGAAAAAAAACCCCTGCAACAATAACTTTACATCATTCTTAAGATGAAACACCAGTACAGTTTTAAAAATGAATGCTAGGACAGTTGGTATTTAAGAAGCACTCAAATCATGTAAAACTAGATATCTAGAAAATACTGACTAGAAGACCTAGTTACCTGGAGCTTTCTTATCCACATTACCGTTAGACCAGATTGATTATCACACTGAGATCTGACTGCAAATGACTGGACATAATGATAGAATACTGCAAGCTATTTGTCAGTATTTCTGGGTTTTATATGTAAATAATTAATTTCATATACATGCTAGTCTTCACTGTCTAAATTATTATGACCAAAATCATTCACTAGAACCCCTTACAACATGGTATTTCATAGCATGGCCTAATCATATGCTATATCAAAATAAGATTTGGTAAAGGCAGTACAGGAAATAAAGGAAATAAGATTACACTAATTCAAACACTGAATAAAGAATGGAATGACTGTCTTAATTCAGGCAATTTGAATTATTAATAAACTGTTTGCATCTGTAGAGATTTACTCTATTAGAAAGATTTCCTCAACCATCTGGATCAGGAAATTGGAACCTCAACTTCTGAAGGTCAGATACAACAAAATGGAAAGGGCTGCTCTTTTCCAGAACTTACTACTTTGACTCAAACAAAATTACCTGGAAGTTCATCCTCCCAAGTGGGTAACAAAGCGCCACAGTAAAAAGAGGGATATTGAGATAGCAATGTAAACAGACGGTTCCAAAATTATTCTCAAATACCATAAGGAGATGGCATTTCTAACACCAAAATACCATAGCAGCAGAGCAACAGGTGCAGATGTCACTTTTGTATCTGAGTTTTGTATGTCTGTCATCATTCATTAGTTAACAGTCGCTGCAAGAATAGAAGACCTACTTCCTCCTGCATGTGGTGCCCTCACCTTTCTGCTCCAAAGAAGAATACCTGCTGTGAAAGCTGATAGGCCATAACAGTTTTAGTCAGCCCATTAACCACTTTGAGAATAGAGAGAAAGCTTTTCACTCATGAACAAATGTTGAGTTCGTTTGTTCATTCTTCTCACTGGAAGCATCTTAGATGTAAAATCACTCAGAATATGTAAATCACTTGATCTACATATTAGTAGATCTCTAGGCTTACAATAATAACCTAACTTTTTTCTCTATATGTAGCAAATTCTACTTCAAGAACAGCACTATTCATCAATGTCCAAATTTGACTGAGACTTCCCATGAGAAATTTGTTGTCATTGTTGCCAACATGGCTAAAAAGAAACCATCAGTCCTTCGTGTTAGATATCCTATCCCTTTAATCTTGCTTCACTCTATCTTTTTTTTTTTAAAGTATTTTATTTATTATTTTTGACCTCTCCACATGCCATTCTTTCAGTAATTTGCCAGTCTTCTTTACAGACAGTTACTTCCACTTCAAAAAATGCCCTCCTTTCTAATGTTACTCTTCCCTTTTACACTGAAACCAATATTCAAAACTTACTTTATTTTGTAATTGCAACGAGAGACACAATTCTCTTCTACAAAGCCAATAAATATTACAGAGATTCAGGTAAAGAAACAGAGGTAATGTGTTAGGAGTTTCAAAATGTTTTTGCAGCCCTGAAGTCAGGTTTTGCACTCAGGACCAGAAGCTGTCTCTTCCTGATGGTTTATGAGACGCTACTAGAAAAAAACACAGATAACTGCCATACACACAGGGTGTACTGTAAATAAGCAATGATATTTAAAAGAAATCCAGTACCAAGCTTTAGAATGTTACATACAAAAGTTAATAAATATCCTCTGAATATATGTATCACCCATTGTTCAAACATGTATGCCTTGTAATCATACAACCCTCAGAAGAGATGCATACAATTAGAAAATGCTGTCATTGATTTAGGCATACCAGTTGGTAAATATACATCAAATGTACCATAAGAGAGTTCTACTACCATCTGCACTAGGAAAAAAAAAAAGTAATGATCACTTTTTATGATGCTTTGAAGTCAGCTGACATGGATAATTTTCTCATCCATATTGTAAAAAACTATTACAGCTACAGGATCCTGCACATTCCAGCACTGCAGCTTCTAAAACTATGTAAACAGAAATCTTGGAAGTAAGACAATCAGAAGATAAAAGGACAGACGGTATTAGCAGTCTAGCATCACTGGTTAGATTAACCACTTCCCTAACAGAGTTCCCCTGCATCTCATCCTATCCCACTGCATCTTCTACACATCTGTTAAATGACAGCAATTCTAATTATGTTCTTGGCAAATCTTTTCCATCAAGTACAGTATTCCCAACAGTAATCAAAAGTTATGTTTCCAAGCCTGCATTCACCAGTACATTTGTCATGTATAATAGACATCTTAGATTTTCCTGATGAACGTTAAGTCACAAAAGCCAAATAAATTGCATGACATTTGTTTTGTACTTCCAACTGTATCACTCACTCAACCCTGCCATTCGTTTCTGCCATGACTGAGACATTCACACATCACCATTTTCCAGTTACAATATTCTTAAAACAAACCAACCCGCATAAAAACCCCAAACTCAACCAAAAAAAATACATTACTGCCAATATGCTTGCCTTGCTAACATTCATATAAGACATTTTTACTATTCTTTCATAAATGTCAGAAATGCCTGTTCAAGAGGAAAGCTGCAAGAGAAAACACAGTAGATTTCTGCTGGATAAGGACTATGCAGCAAACAACGGCATTTTCAGAGCTGTAAGAAAGGTATGTGGCAAAGCATGGTCATTAAAGCAGTTTTCAGTAATCAGGTAATCAAAGGTTTTACTTTATACTAATGCATCATTCTTGACATATAGCTGTATGGTTTTGTTCTACCATCAAGTTGCACAGATCTTAGATGGAGTTACTGAGCACTTCATGCACAGTCCACAGTGATTAGGGCTTTACAATTAGTATTTCTGAAATAAAATATGCTCTAACTACATTAGAAACTTCTTGTAAAAAAAGTAGCATTAGCAAAATGGAACATACGACCAACTTCCAAGTTGAACAGTTACCACAAGCAGCTGTCAGAAACCCTTTACACAGTTCCACACCATCCTCTACAGAAGACTGGATAGCCTTATACAGTCACCACTTGAACTGTATACATGAACATACAGCACAAAAGCGGTAAGACAAAATAACGACTGTTTTTCATTGTGCCTCTGAACTACTTGGTTCTGAAGCCAGACAGACAAGCATACTCTTCTCCTTATTAGTTTTCAGAGGCACTGATTCAACATTTTGTATAAGAACCCAGGAAAATTTAATGGTGCAGATGCTTCTTAAATTTGCAGGTATCAGTAGAACACATTAACTTCTCAAAGGTTTAAAAAAATTCATTTATTTATAATACTAATACCTCAGCTACATTTCCAACGTTTATTCAATATGAATATCCCTAAACAATGTTTAACATTCCACAACACGTCAGAAGTTTCAGGCCTTTTTTTTTTTTTTAAAGAATATCCATTTTTCTTTTGCACGTTCAGCACCCAGCCATGGATATTTCCAGCAGTGGGCTCAGCATCCTCTTCTCTCCGCAGCAGTATTCAGCACATTGCATTATGTTTCTGACACTGCAGAAAATTACCGTAGTTTTGCCGAGAGATCTTGACTGCAACCAGTTCCTGCTGTACTTACGGAGAGAGAGTACATGCAACTCTCTATGAATGCTGACCACATCAGAAGACAGAACCTTCCAAGACCTATCAGGGAACACATACCCCAGCTTCCCTGGACTGAAGAGCTAAAGAAGTTTGCTAAGTTCTTTTATCAGTAGGAATCACACAGGTGAATATTCACATCAAGTCCTGTATTTCTGATTTTAACAATTAATGCCAGCCTACCAAAGGTAAGAATAGTTCTCTAGTCAGGGGCTAGTGGGAGAAAAATTATATCTGAATTATTATAAATACATACAAATTATTTGGTTATTCAAATAAGGCTTTAAGGAAGAAAAAGTTTCTGTAATGATACTAAGATTTTTATCGTACAAACACCAATCAATTTATATGCACAAATCTTTGTAAACTCAAGAGCTACCAACAGCTTTCCTGAAAACAAAAAAGAGCCCTCCCATCAGCCTATTATAAAGATTCCTCAGCTACTTGTACATTTAAAAGTTCCTGAACACATACCATTACCAAATTCTTGAGAAAATTTGAAAAACAAAACAAAACCAAATGACATTCCCAACCCTAGCAGTTTGGTGTTTCTCCACAAAACCAGACTATGCTGTCAGTCCCCCAAAATACTAATTTCTGTAAAAAGCACTGCAGCATAGACAACCTAATGCTCCACAATATATTTCTAATGCAGAATTTATTACATTTAATACCAGACAACAGGAGCATTGTACATTTCCCAATAAACATTTTGCTTTCTAATTTTGAAGACCTATTTGGAAATCATTATGCGGCAACCTTTTCTCCTCAGTGGGATTCAGCAACAGATTAGCAGCAGTTAAAAGTCTGAGATTTGTACCCTGTGGTTAAGCAAAGGGAAAAGCCATGCTGGTTGCTAATATTTTGGTCAAATCTGACTTTAAAGAAAATAGGCTTGAGACTACCAACTGTGATTTAAGTACTATCCTACATGGGACAAGTTCAACCTTTGCAATAATAGAACAAATTTTTTGATGACAGGTTCTAGAATCATTCTACGACTTTCTGCAGGGGAACAGTTGGACATACAAAAGTCATGCTGCTAATCGCTGTGGCTGTTTGTGAACTTGGTTCACGTACAAGTGAATCTGAATTCCTGCTGACTTCCCTAGCAACTACATTTGGCTTTATACAAGCAACACCTGGAAGTACAATTCTGCAGTTTGTCTGTGAATATGGCTGAGCTGATGATTTTACCTTAAGCCCACAATGTCTGTGAATTCTTGTGAGATGAAAAAAAGCCTATATACACGAAAATGGTTTCTAAACACATAAAAATCCTTAAAAATTGTGAGCCAGTTGTGAAGATCTCTGGAAAACTTTAACAGAAAAAAGAAAGCAACCTACTAGTAATCTCCCCAAACAATATAAAAGTAATAAACAAGCTAAGTGGATCATGTTGTTTACAAAATTATCTAGAAATGGTTTTCATCTTTCTCTGTATGTTCAGGAGACAGACTTCAAATTTCCGTTCCTTTCATTTCAGTAGAGCAAGTAGTAGTAGCAACACATTGTCATTGTCATAAACACATTATCAAAGCCCTTCATATTATGAAGGATAAATTTCCTTTCCAGGTTTTTTTTCAGAAGGGACCAGACTTGTCCAGAAGGTGATCCCCATTATGCGACCTCTACTCTCTGGACAAACCTCTAAGCACCCTATTCAGTACAAGGTGTGCCTCCAGTCCAGTGTTTTCTTTCCCTTGTGCCTCGTTAGGTAAGAGCTGCTGGGCCTCCATACCGATGTAAGATCAGTTTTCTGCTTCACTGTTTTCTATTTGGACCGTTCTGGCCTCTTTCCCTTGGAAAGTCCCTATTCAAACTGTGAAGCCTTTGGGACACACCCTGCCCTTCATATCAGCCTCATAAAAGTTATCAGGAATTATTCTGGCCCAGAAGCAGCTAGAAATTATGGAAAAAATAAATGGGGTGCACGGGGTGGGGGAAGAAAATAAGGAGAAAAAAAGAAAAAAAAAAAACCTACAGAATGAAGCAAACTGTATGAGAAATTAAATGAAAAATGCAAAAAAGTAATTTTATCTGTCCTTGTAAAAAGACAGCATCATTCAAAGAAAGCAAACACAGATACCCTTCCCCCCCCAAAAAAAACCCAGCACACTATAGGATTCAAAAGACAGCCTGCACTTGAAAAAAAGCACAAAAAAAACAATGCAAGAAACATGAGAGAATTCTCTAAGTGACAAGAGAGCTAAAACATGCAGTGTAAAGCCTGTGGGAAAGAGCAGATCTGTTCCCCTCTTCCACTTCAGGTCTTGCAATTATTCAGACAGAATCACTTGATTACATCCCTAGGCTAATGTTTAGATTCTGGTTCTGTCCATGGCTCTTACAGCCCTCTCTGAGATTGCAACAGGTTGGCTTTCCTCTCTCCATCCCCTGCGTTGCCATGTGTTCTCACCAACCTAAATGGACAAGACAGACTTTTTTGGAGCAGACCCTGCCTTCTTACATTTTTGTACAATGCTGGTCAAAATTACTAGTCTCTAAAAGATCTAACTAATGAAGCGTCCAGAATCAAGAATTTGCCATGACGCAGTACTGCACTAGATGCTGATCTCAACTGTTATCATGACTAGTTACACAGACATCTGAAAATACATTTGGGTTTAGGTTTTAAAAGTAGTCTAGAACATGCAAGATTCTGTCTTCTGTGAACACCTATGAAAAGCTCTGTATGAAATTATCTTCTCCAATCAGTAAAGATCTAAAATAATGACATATTTCATCAAAAGTGGAAAATTTTCAACTGTCTACCCTCTCCATCTTAATTTTGGTTCAAAATAATTGGTTTAATTTTAAATAATTGTATTTTGGTTTTAGGACTTTTCTTCTCCAGAAAATAACTGCAAAAACTGATTTTTTATTGAGAACACTAAATATTCCATTTTGAAAATAAATGTAAAGGTACATTAATTTTGGTTCAAAATTTTTTTTCTAAATGTGGGAGATAAATGGAAAACAATTCTATTTGGCAAATGATTTGCAATTAATCCATATTTTGACATACAAGAGATATAAGAGTTATGTAGAAAAAAAATAATCAGGAAGGTCTATTTCCTTTGTCTACAATATTCTTCAGTAGGAACTGATGATGATTCAGAGTTTGCATAATCCGATTTTTAATTTACACAGAGGTTTCAGCCTCTTGGGGGGAAAGAAAAAAAAAAAAAAAAAGACAGACTATTTGCCTGGAATATAGAAGTGACTCAAAGACCCTAACATTGCTTATGGCAGTTGCCTCGATCTGGCACAAGGAGAAGGCCACAGGAAAAAATCCTGCTGGATTTTTAAGTACACAATAGATTTGGGTGCAGAAGAAACACCCAGGGCCAATAACCCAGAGGTCAATGGAGTAAAAGCATTCTCTGCTATGATCTAGCACCCTGCCAAGGCACCAGGCCTAAAGCCTGGCTTTTCGGTACAATTGGGGCACCAGCCGAGGTCCCACCTTCCCTCAAACCAACAGAACTGTATTATCATTTGCAACATCCCTAAATATGGAAGTACAGCATGGCAGACTGTGGAGGTTTGCATTTCTGGTTTTTGCTAGGTATTAAGGTGGGAACATCCTGTCCTCTTTCAAAGCTGTGTCCTGAGCAGGAAGCATATCTGAGGAATAACCAGTGCTCCCAGCTAAGCATGGTATATTAATATCCAGCTCACTCTCAAAGTCATTCAATCTGCACTTTCCCCGTTCCCCCTCTATTTGACTTCAGCACCCGGCTGGCAAGATGAGGACCTGGAGTTAAGGAGAAATTGTAACTGCTACTTTTCTCAACTGTGTAAAGACTGGGAAGCCACAGCTATAAATTACCTAGTCAACATCAGCAGGTGAATAGTCAAATACTTGAACTAATAGACCTAGTTTAGATTTATACTTTACATATACAATTAGCCATACCACTCCATTTTTATACTACATGGATATTAATGACATTGTTACACCTGTAATCATACAGTTTGCTTTAATGCATACAAGTTCCCCACGTACTAAATTTACCTTACTGAGCAATAATAAACTTCACGTATTCAATGATGTATGCACTATGCAGTCTTCTTATTAGTAAGTGTCATTAAAGTGCCAAGCACTTGTGCTAGTAGTAAACAGTTATCACATCACCATTTTAACAGATGGGAACTCAGGTTTTACTGTGTCAAACTACTACCATAAAACAATTGTAGCATACCAATGAGCCATATTACTACTGGCTGTTCTTAGAACTTGATTATTCACGATCACTTACCATCAGGTTGAGCATCAGGATTGCTCAGCACCAACCCTGTTCAGAAGACATTGTACCTGCCCAAACTAAGCAACCTTTTTACTTTGCGTCTCACCTAAGAATTATTCAGTTTAAAAAGCTTAGCTCATTTTCAGATTAATGAAGAAACTGTCCCCCAAACAGGTTTCACCACACATCCAAATGTCTAAGTCCTTAGTAGCCTCTCCATAGTCATATAAGATTGTGGGAAATCCAACTTGGAAGGAACCTCAGCAGGCCTGTAGTCCAAACTCTGGCTCAATGTAGGCTCAGCTATGAGGTCAGACCAGGTTATTCAGGGTTTTATTGAGTCTCAAGTCCTTTCATTAATAAGAGCAAGGGCAAATACAAGTGTATTTAGCCCATGCATACAAACATTCTTTGAGCTAACGCAATAGAAGCAAACCTCAATACCAGGAGCGTAGTGCAGAGAAATCTGACCTGGATCCACATGATCCAGGTTGATTCACAAAACACTTGTGGGCTGAGCTGATAAGTTTCAGCACAGTTCACAGTGAAATTACTACAATATTTCTGGTTCCCATGCTAGGAAGGATGCACAGAACTTGGGCGTTTGCTCCTCCTACTTTAAACTATCAGCTAGTGTCATCAAGAAAAGTGCTTATCCATTTTTTCCAAATCGAAAGAGAATTACAGTTTCTTCAGGAAGAAATACGTAGGTAAATCAGCCTGTTTCCTAGGCCTGTTCTTCATGCACTGGTACATGAGAAGACCATGAAATAAAGAAAAAAAACCCCATGCCTAAATAAGATGTAAAGTTAGTTCTTGATGATTGAACCTTTTCCCAGTCCTCTCTTGTTTCTGCATAAGACTATTGTTTCTTAACCAGAAATTAGATTTATGTAACTCAAAATCACTGAGGAATAAGTTAACATCATTTTCATCAAATAAAAATTAATACAAGAATCATAACAATCTAATATTTGAAACATTTTTAGAACAGTGTGTGTAAAACATCCAATTATATAACTTTTTTCTCCCTACAGGTCGAAAGAAATTAGATTTCCTAAAATAGATGCAGAAGTAAAATTTGATGTTTATAATACACAAAGTATAATTATGGTGATAGAGAATCAGTAGCACATACAGGATTTTGCTAGTAGTGAATAAATGCAAGGGCTGAAGTTGTAGAAGAGCAAGGGGATAGATCTTCAAGTTTCTTGCTGCAGTTCACAAGATTAAAATTTAAGCAATCCACAGAATGAGCAAGCTTTATATTCAAATATTTCTGGCTGTTCAAATTTAGTCTCTTGTTAAGGCTCTATCAAGAACCTTTCAGATGCAAACAATGGGCTTTTCAAACATAAGACAGCAAATCTCTGATAAAAGAAGCCAACTTCGAGTCAAACAAATTAAGATTATTAAACTTATTTTAATAACTGAAAGCATGAAATAATTTTTTCTCCTTAAAAATGTAAGAATTCACACATAGCTATCAGTCAATAACTGTCAATAGATTTAAGGGAAAGCACTTATTAGTCTTCTATTTTAAATTGGTTCATATGTATCTGAAATAATCCAACTGCATATTACATAGTTAAAGTGCTTTTGTATATAATTTTTTTCAGGTGACTGCCAATTTTGAGAAATTATTACATTTCACATAGAAAAGAGTTCTAAAAAGTTACAGAATGAAAACACCTTCATTCTGTTTGTACTAAGTCTGAACAACAAACTTCCACCTAACATACTGAAATTAGTGAATCCACCAACCCTGAAGGATGGGCTCAGAAACTACAGCTGAGGAATTGCTTCAGTGCAACTACTACTCCAGTCTACTGGCTGGAAAACTACCAAGCTTCTGAACCTTCCCTGCAGCACTTTAAAACCAGAAGCAGAGGAGAAAAACAGCAGAGAGAGAGCATCAGCTGCCTGACAGGGACTGAGCACTCTCCACTCTTCTTAGTTTCAATTTCTGATCAATTTTTTAAACTAAACAGCTACACGCATCCTGCCACTGCAAGCTAAGAAGTTATTAGCCACAATCATCTTCTCACTGAAGGCAGCAGCAAACAACTTCCATCAGTGTTAATAGATGCAAGAACAACAGCTGCTGCTATCGTCGTTACACCTGTTCAGTGCACAGTTCCTGTCCCACTCCTTAGAAGAAACCATTGAAGAAAACTATGCAGCTTCCACTCAAGTCTACTACCGCACTGGCTTCTAAGCCATCACCAACCAAACAAATACAAGTTAGATATTCGAGGCCTGTGAACAGCTTTCCCCTGTTGTGACCCAATTGCTAGCTGCAGTCTGAGAACGGAATGTAGTCCACGAAAGGATCACAAAACTTGATTTAAAACCATCATTTTCCCTGCAATACACACATTCATCGACATGATAAAATGGGAGGGAGGAATGAAGATGTAACAAATATTCAAACATTACTCCTATTTTTCAGTAAAGAAAAGCCTTTGTGATTAGATTGCAAAATAGCACATATGGATTTTTCTTTCATCAAAGTAACATGACTCACAGATTTTTCTTTTTTCTGTAGTAAGATCACTTTATATTAAAGAAGGTACAGCAACATTGCAGTAAAGATTGATGTCTGCAGTATACAGCATACACAAAAATGCCTGTATAGCGTGTGCTATATGACACGTATCATTACAGGCATGTATGACACGTATCATACAAAGCAAGCAACAAACAGAAGGTATTTCAGCCTGAGAAACCAAGCTTTTGATACTTCCCAGGTCCTTCAGCAGGGTGTGTGCCAGACAACAATACTAAGCTTTGTATACTCTAGGAGAAATTGTTGCACCCCAACAGAGACCTTCAAGTAAGACTGTATATTATACACATGAAGCTAAGTAGTGGAAGTTGTACTGTATTTTCTGTGAACAAAACCTTAAATATCTTCTGATATTTAAGTAATTTAAATTGTATTAAATGGTAATATTAAATATCTGCAACTTCAAATGTAGTTTTCTATATGCAAATTATTTCGGTATATACATCTTTTTTCCTCCTCTTACAAACAATAATCCTAAAGTCACTTCCCTTAGCATACAAAAATGTCCTAAATTTCCCTGCTAAGCCTCTCTGAATTCTAACATGTATCAAAAAATTCATGCAGAGAAAGCAATGTCTAGAATAACAATTATGGACCTAGATAATTGGGGGGAAAAGCCCCAGTATGTAGCTGCACTTTCCCAGGTCTAAGTCTACCAGCTGAAGCAGACATAGAACTAGCAAGGAAGAGTTTTAAGCAGCCTGGAACTACAGATTCCATCCTCTCCCAGAAGCATTTACTGATGCAACTCACAAAAGGGTTGAGACTGACTTGCAAGCACTGGGCAGAAGCAGTACCATCTCTGTAACTCCTGTCCCTCCCATTACTTTTTGTTATTATAATTCTGTGGATGTTTTATAAGGCCATGCCCCTCCCACAGTAAAACAATGAAAGCATATTAGTTAAGGTATCAACTGAATATACAATTAAGAGGCATGGGGAAGTGGTCCTCCCATATTCCTCAAGTTAATTCCCTTTAGTGAGACCAAGTCACACACCAGGTTGCATATTATTATTACTTATTATATAATTGCATAACATTATATATATACATTCATACATTGCTCAGATTCTTATTATACAAGTTGATTCAGAAAGACTGTATGGAAATTAAGTATATCACACGCAGTTATTAGTGTGCTGTGCTTGAAAGATCCAAACTGCTTTAGAACGTACATAAAATGATCAAAACCACTCAACTCATCCCACAAACAAAAAGGTGCATGGATTTTCTGGAAGATGGCAGTAATCATGCAAAATTTTTGCATCTTACTTGTAGAAATGGGAAGAAGGAGCTCTCTAGGTAACTAGCACTCTCACAAGATGTTATTTGTATCCATAGAATCTAAAGCAGCTACAAAATTTGCTCAATTCAAAACAAGCCTGTAAAGTCTTAAAACCTAACACACTGATTTTTACATTTGGTATTTTATCCTCCTGAAGAGGCTATATTAACACAAACTGGGACTGGAGACTAAATTATCAGACACAAACTTTAAAAGACAGCTGCCTTGGCAATAAAAGAGGTATTTTTTTGCTAAGTAATTCACTGAACCATAGTGAAAAAAAATTGCAGCACTGAAAAGAGGACTTCTGACTTCACAATAGACTTGGGAAGAGAAAAGGTCACCTCTTGCAATATAGCTTATTATTCTTGATGAAAGCCTACAACAAGTACAAAATCTTTTCAAGGTCATGCATTTCCAACCCATGAAAAGCAATCTGGTTAAACTCAATTACCTGTTTACTACCATCTTAGTTCCAAACAATTCAAATTTTATATGTGAAAGCTTTAACTCAGGCCTTAAAAAGTATTTAAAGGAAAATAAATACACCTCCAATTCCTGAGTGAATTGCTAATGCTAAGAGCCAGTGATATTTTAAAATCAACTCCAGACTTGATTATTCATACTCTGATAGCTGACCTACAGCAGTAGAATGAAAAAAGCACACTACCAGATCCACAGAACATGTGAGACAAGATTAAATTAAATCAGAAATACCATAATATCAAACTGAAGGCTTTAGAAGCCTCATGTACCACAGGCCAGTAACAGGAATGAAATGCTGTAACAGCCTTTTAAACCAAACAAACACAAAAAAACCCAACCCTTTTCTACAGTTTGGCTGTCTGCAAATAGCTTTTAACACTTCAGCCAAAGAAAATGTTATTTTAAACACAGTCAGTCCTACAAAAATACAAAAATCCCTGTTAAACACAAATAAAAACTTAAGGAACTTCTGCAGTAAAGCACTTATTTCTTTACATAGAATTATGCTGGAAATCAGAACAAACTACAGAGGTAAGTATCTGAGCAGGAGAAGCATTCTTTTGGTGATGTAAAGGATTGAAAACTTTTTTTTTTCCTTTTTTCTACTTCCCAGTTAACTCTACTAAAAACATGTAGGACAGACTGATGTTACTTCCAAAATGTTCTTTGTGCATCATATTAGTCAACATTGCTTCTTATCAAAAATCCTCAAGGTATCTTGACGACAAAAAAAAAACCAAAATCATTACGCCAGTGTGAGCAATCGCCTTTCTAACTGAAATGGTTCAAACCTCAAACAGCACGTAGATACCTTAAAAAAAAATTAGTGACCAAAAGTCTTTCCCATAGAAGATATGACCATGAAGAGAGCTTCACAAGGAAGAAAAATACTGATGATGTCCACATGTGTTCAACAGTGCCTGTAAAAAAATATTATAAAGAAAATTTATTTTCCATTGTGCTGCCTGGCATTGCGCCTAACTACTGTGGTAAAAAAGAAAAAGGGATGAAAAATGATCCTGCACAGCTTTAACTCTCCATAAGCTCTAACTTGAAAATTATATTTGCTCTCAAAAAATGTTAATTTATCCGCTAAAAAATATCTAGGATTGCCAAGAGGTTAACGAGATAGATTTTAAGTAATAGTTTAATATATTTTATTATAGCAAGACAGTAATTACATTTTATTAATGAGAAAGCAGTAAATCAAAAGTTAGACTTTTTATGGGCCTTTTCCCTGAAACATCTCCAGTCATTTTATAATTACCTCAGTCACAACCCAAATAAAATTCCAATTGGAAATTGCTTCATATCCAGCTCCCATGGTGTTTGGTTCTGACTCCAGAAAACTGATTTAATGGTAAGACACTAACCAACCTGAGCTGTCAACTTCTGCATTTTGTGCTTTTTGGAGAGACTCTCAAAAGTCTCAAACCCCTTTACACTGTACTTCTTGGCCTGAACATGCTGCTATATGTATTCAAAAGACTATCTGCTGGCTTGAGCATAAGTCAGTTCTACAGCTTAACATTAAGCCCATTTGGCAGACAGTTTCAACTAGGCTCCTAAGTGTTTTACCCACCATCATAAAGCAAAGCACTGAACGGAAGATAATGATGCTATAAATCCTCTAAGTACATCCACAGAGTTTAACATACCTTTGCAGTTCTCAGTTAAGTCTAACAGCAGGTGGGCAACCAAGTAAGCAAGTCACTGAACTGAAACAGGTAACTCTGACATCAATCAACTCTGACATCAAACTTTTTTTTCCTTAAAGTGAGAGAAAAGTTAACAAAAGCTACATGTATTTCTATTAGAACTTCTGATATAGACTTGAGACATAATTAACAAATTGACAGCTTTACTTAAAGTAAATCACCTTGAGGGTTGTTGCAGGATATCAGGTTGTACTTGTCTCTTCCATTACTGGGGAAGAATGATGCATAACAGCAGTTCTGAAATTATGCTTGTTCTGTATCCTGTCAGCATTCTGTTTTATTAATTCTGTCAATGAGAAACAGACGCTATGCTTGTTTTTCTCCTGACAACAGTTCAATGGGGGAAGGCAACAAGCTTGAAGATAGCTCAGGAATTGTTTAATTGCTTTGCAAAATAGGATGCTACAGGACTCACCCTGAGTGCAAAGTAGCACATGAACAGAATACCTATCAACTTCAGTAAGTTTAGGACTGTACCCTAAATCATATTCATATTACACTGCACAATGACAATATTTCATGGGAAGAGGTCAGCATTGTTACTGACAAATGACACACAACAGACATTAGGAGTATTACTGCCACTGTGCTCACCTCCTAAAGGTTAGCCATGTTCCACCAGCATGGTACCCACTAAGTTATCCAATAGATGCAGTCTCCTTTTTTTGGCATGAAAAAGTCTACAGAAAGTAATCTTCCAGGAAAGCTCTTAGAAAAACAAATGTGGGTTTTTTTCTGTTAGAAGTTAATCATTGTTTTCTCTTTGGATTGGTAAACACTGGCTATTAAGTCTTTCACAACAATATTTCACATTTTATTCATGGTTCAATCTGATGAGAAAAATATACCAAATTTTCTTTTCTTTACTTACAGTGACCAATGTATGGAGTATTTTTGTCTGGTAAAGCATTTGTGAAGCATTTACTTTATTTTCTGTTTCCTCTTCCATCCCAATCCTTCAAAGGGCTTTAAACAGCTTCCTGAAGTCACCAAAAACTCAAGATTTGCCTTCAATCTGACTGCAATGTGCCCACATTCTCAAGTACCATTGATAATGAATTCACAACTAGGTTGACTTCTCCTCACTCCCAGGTTTTAGAAGCATGGCTTTTCCTCCATTGTTAGTTGCTAGCTATAGTAGGTTTATATGGCTTAGCTGTGTTAGTGTTGTGTCCCTGATAAACCATGATGCTATGCAGCTAATCATCTTCTCCCTCCTTTCCAACACCATTCTTCAATACAAGTTGCTGCCTTTTTTCAACTGCCCCACTCCCTGACCTTACAGACCTATTGATCTTTTAACATTTCGGGAGACAGCTGTAGAATGTGTTGCAGACTATTAGTTGTCTTATTGCATCTTAAGAAACTGATGATTCTGTTACTGTCTAAATCAAACAATCAGATACATCCTTTCACCTTGTAGCTTTAAGTAACCATCACCACACTGTAAAGGCTACACAGTTAGATCAGTGTCTCCATTTCTGAATCACAAGAACTAGTGTTGGATCAGAAGCAGACAAGACAACGGAATGACTGGTCACTTTCTCACCCTTCTTCCCCAATTTTCAGGCCAAACCCGCTTCTACTGTAATAAATTTGAGGGAATAAATAGATGACAATATAACTTTCCCACCATTCCTAACTGCAGATTACTAAGGAAAACAGTACTGACCCATGGTGTAATCATCTTCTATGCCAGACCATCCTTGTGAATCTGTACCTTTCTCAAAATGAATCTTGGAAAGGGCAAGAGCAGGATAGAAAGCAGAATCAAGTAGACAGTGCTATTCATCCTATCTTGCAAGTCATTTCTCAGGAGCAGAACACACAGAACCAACCAAACAGCTGTTTAAAGGAGCTATCTCACTATTATGAACTGTAGTGAAAGAACCATAGTGTAAGCTACATACATCTCACTGCAGAGATAAAATTGTTCCGTATGGTTGTTGGTAGGGTTAAGTATTGTCTAGGAGATAATGAGCACACTCTGTTCTTTCTGAATATCATTTTGTACAAAATAGCAATGGAAAGGATTTTCCTCATTAATGAACCATGATGGGGGGAAGAATGAAACTTAAGACAGCTAATTTTTCCAGGATTATAATGTTCTTCATTTTTAGGTCATTTGAGTTCCATATTAATTATAGAAAGATGGAGGCTTTACATTCCCCCCGCTCCCTCTCTCATTACATATGTAATTGTAAAAGCTACCTTGCTGTAATAAAACATTAATCTCTGTACTACTTATTATGGGATCACAGACTTACAGTGATGGATGACCATGTGTCACAGCATACTTCCACAGTACACTGTAATATCACTGAGTCATCATTTAGAATGCCAAAGCCTGAGTCCAGAATCTTAGCTAAACTACACTTTGTTTGTTTTAGAATGACTTGCTAAAGTAGCTTCTGAATGGTAACATATAGATACCTGACATGTTATTTAGGCGTAGTCATACCTCACTGAATAATTCTGCACATGTACAAATACACAGAACTGTAACTATCTTCTGAAACGGGCCTTCCTTGCAGCATTAAAGGCAGAATTCATTATACCCAGTACAGTAGTACAGGACATGGGCATGAATGTTATGCAGACTTAAACAAAAAAGACTGGAGAGATACTATTTCATTGCAGTTGATATGACAGTGCTTGCTTTGTAATGCAGTAATGACAGAAATTAGGACACTTGTTAACTTATTTGAAGACATATCCATGCAGTTCATATCATCTGCAGAAAAAAAAAAATTGCCATGCATCTTCATTCAGCTGGTGTTCAAATACAATTTCTCATTGTGGCTTTTTAATCTTTTTTCATATGTTGTGTGCTCCTGGACAGCCACAATCTATAAATATGTCTGGAAGATACATTTACCCATCTACAATAGCTACCTACAGCTGCTTCTATATTAATAATATAAAGGAACCCAAAAAAACCCCCCATACTAAACTGAAGAAGTGTGTCAGTCAGCAGCTTTCACTAAAAAATAGTAAAAATAAGCAAATACTTGATTCCCAAGTTCTCCGAAGCCTGGACTGAGAGCTATAGAAAAGTCTATGTTCAAAATTCTCTCAGCCTAAGATTCCTAAATCTTTAATTAAGAACAATCTTCACACAAAGTTAAGTACAGTTCTTTCAAATATCATACCTCTCAAGGCTCACTGCCTGGATCATTGAAATTACAGTGTGCCGGTGAGCCAACTTCAGAAGTCTTAAAGTAAGAACAAATTTTAAATTTGGGGAAAAGACAAAAGAAACATGGCTCTTTGGTCCTTTTGTCTGAAGGAAAACTGGGACCTAACTGTAGTGCTAGTGATGACAATTTTTTAGATGAATACACATAAATATCAAAATAAGAAACATACAATATAACCAATGTACAGGCATATACATATATACACACAGGTACATATATTCTCAGCAAGTTCTATGCAATTTACATAAACAGGTCTTCTGAAAGAGGCAGGGGGCAGGGCCAAACTAAAAAAACCTCCAGAATTTAATCTATGTTATATATCTAACTGCATATGTATAATCTGTTAAGTATGCATAAATCAGACTCACACACACTACTTATACAGAATATGCAAATCTCCCACATCTCTGAAAAGAGAAAACAAATAGCAAAACCATACCATCTTGTTGATTCTTACAAAAAGGAAGGTTTACAGTGGGAAATCCCAGTCTTTGGATCAAAACAGTCAAAATCAGCATCACATTAGTAACAATGGGATGATGTTGCGTTGACAATCTTTTCTTCTCTGCAACTGAAATTATATGTGTATACATATATAACCTTTACAGAATATTTTCCTTTCATCCTATCCAACACAAGACACTGAGTTTCATTTACCCTTCAGTGTGTCCTCTTTTGTAGGACTATATTAATGGTAAATAAATTTAAAAAAAGGAGTCTGAAGTTCTAACTAAGCATTTAACATTTTCGCTGCTTATCCAAACTGAGTTATATTGTAAATTCTTATTTTCTCAATAATTATTAAGCAGAAAATACAGTGCAGTAAGTATTTATTTTTAGAGAAAGATCTTAACATAATATAAAATAAAAAATAAAGGTATAAAATTCACATCTTCAGGTTTCACTATCAGTAGACATCATTCACATAATGCACTTAAGAACTACTTATGGAGGAGTGACTATAACAAATAAAGGGTGCCCATGGTCATTTACCTTTTGCAAAAGCAAATGTGCTATGCTGGGAAACAACAGCCATCTGAGAGACCTATGCAGTACTTTTAGATTAAGGCTAAAGAAATTCATGGTAAGACTTTTACTGCAGACATGTAAGCAGAACACAGGAATGGCAAACTGTGTATTTCTTATCATTCCACAAAACTTCAGTATTCATAACCTAACAGGCATCAGCCTTTAAGGTTTCAAAAAACACTGATTTCTTTACTATTTTATACTTTCTATCACAGTTCATCTAAGCAAACAAGTCAAAAGTAACAAACTGTTTGGAAACTGCAACTTCTCGTTATTTATATTAGAAATTTTATGTCTGCTTTAGTTTTAAGTAACACTAAAATGCTCTCTTTTCATAGACATGTTGTTTCTTCATAATTTATTCCTGACGTACTTCAATTAATTGTTGCTTTTAGCACAAGCATTAGAATTAACAATACAACACATCAACATACTCCTGACATCAAGAAGAAGGGGTAAACACAGCCAATAACCAAATGTTCCACCTTTAAAATGAAAGACCTATGTTACTCACTTCATAGAACAAGCATGCCTTGCTGGTGCCACAACTCTTTGTGAAGGGGTGACAGTCACTTAGTTGTGCAGTATGTTAGTAACTGCAGTCTGTTACAAGTGATTAGGTTTTGGACAGAACATATTCAAAGTAAATCTGCTCTGTGTTTAACCATACTCAGGACAGACATATGTAATTTAATCAACATACGAAATGATATAAGACACAGCCAAATATGTTGTGCTCTTTTCCCCTACAAAAATATCCAAGAACTTTTATGGGCGTAACAGGGCAGACTGGTCTGATCTCTGTAAGGTGGCTATTTTCACTCAGATTTACAAAGTTGAAATGAACTGCAGCCTGAAGTGCTTATGTCTTTCTGCTGACAATAAAGGTTGTACAGATGATTAGCTCGGAAGCTGTGTAGACCATGTGTTTATACCGTAGTTGCACAAAGCTAGACAAGTGGAATACCCCTCACAAAAGTGTAACCTGTGTGTTTTCCCTGCCTTTTTAAACTACTTTGAACTATTCTATCTTGAACTTTCTGCCAGAACACCTGTTTCTTTGTTCTTGTTCTCTTGAAGATACAGCAGAAAAGGTCACTTGTACTAATAAATCCATGCCAGTTTTAAAATTTTAACTGTAATTAAACTATAGAAAAACACTATCATGAAGAGACAAACACTTGAGTATTCAAAGAATGGCTTTATATTTAGATAAAGTACTGGTAGTTAGTTTTCATATAAAGGGGACAGCACAAGGCCTCATACAACTCGAACACTTAAAAATAAAGCTAATTAATGTATATGCTTTCTAACTATCATCTGTAAATTGGTACATTTTCCACAAATAATTCTTCAGCATTTCTAAAGGCAGGAGGGAACAAGAGTTCAAAATGTCACACACAGAAAACATCAGGGAAAGAATCCAGATCTCCCAATTCCTAAATCTTAATGTTCAGACCATTAAGCCTTTTCAGGTTTTTTTTCAGGAACCATAGTTTAACACAAAGACAGTCTAAATTATGTGAATTTCAGCCCCAAAAACTTAATTAAATTTCAGCCTTTTTTACACCAAAGACTAAGAGCAAGAATAAAGGTTCCATACAGAAATGAGACAAAAAAAAGCTGAAAGGATTATTTTGCCTCTGTCTGAAAACATTTTTTCACAGGTCAGATTTACAGCAAAGGAAAATGAGTAATTGTGAACAGTAGAGCAGAACTAATTTCTGAAACCAGGAAAATCTTTCAAACAGGATTTACTATGAAAAAGAAAGCATGCTACACAGAATGCTATCTCAAATAGGGATTAGAAATAGGAAACTCTCATGTAAATTTATTTTTCTAAAGAGGCAGATCAAACAATAACCAGAAATCTGCAAGTTCCATGAGATGCTGCCATTAAAGTGAGAAAAGGTATAATATGTCTTAAGGAAAAGTACTCCTCTGGTGATTTGCCACTTGAAAATACTTGAATTTCTGATTCTAAAACAATACACCAAAGATATTAGAACCAGTAGGAACAGTTTTAATGGTATCTCATTTTTTTCTTTTTCAATGTCAAGCAGTAAAGAATGAAGGATACAACAGTGATTATCAGTGGACAAAAACTGAGGAACATGGAATACTGGTAATGTTTGAGACAAAGCCATACCAAAACACCTAATACCCAGGGAGAAAAAAATAATCTCTGCTACAAACTAAACCATTTGTCTTACTTCTCCATGCATTCCCTTCCCCCTCCCTAGAGTGTTTACTATTCCCCCTCAATTTTTATGATAAAAACATGAAAGATATTCCTCATACAAAGGGTGGTTTACAATTATACTGGAGAGCCACAGACATTTCAAAGAACACCTAAATCTTAAGAGGCCAGAAATACAGTCTTACGACATTCACTATTACAAGTGTTTATGACCTTCAATCTTTAGTGAATTCCTCTGGTTCTGAAAGCTATAGTGCAACACCAGCTTATATGCACGTTTTTGTTGGCTATTTGACTTCAAAAGCAAAAGGCAGATTTGGGTCAGATGCTAATTTATTATTTCCTTTATTTAAAAGTTCATAAAAAGTAGTCATCGAAACAGTTCAGGAGAGAAACTCCATCAAAAGAAACTCTATTTTGGAATCCAGATCTCTGATAAACATTTAAGTTGCATATGGCAAAGCAGATGATACCTCCATACTGAAGTCGTTCAGAACTAGCTGCTCATCTTACCCATCAGAGGCACTTTTTCCAGTTTCAGATTTGCATTAAACCTTGAGATCAGAATCTTCTTGGGTTTAAAACTATATTATACCATGGATTCTACACTATTTTTTTTGGTAGCAATTACTAAGTTTGCTGCCAAACATCTGCAAAGTAAGTGCTCATTAACATAATCCAGGTAAGAATCGACTCTACAAAAACATGTGTAGTCACCACTGGAGCCCAACTATCTCAGGCAAAGAGAATAGCTGAGTAAAATCCTTAGAAAAAATGCAGACATTGCTACAGTACCCAAATGATAGTGACAGATGATAGAGAAAGAAAAATGAAGAGAAAATTTTAAAAATTAAGCCACTTATTTGGGGCTGTAAAATATGACTTTGTTTTTAAAAATTTAATCAGGTCAAGAATACTGGTAGACATATGTATTTCCTAGAAATTTTAATCTACATAGCTGCAGATACTTCTGTCTAGGAGACCAGCAGGAATTGTTCTCTGTTGAGCATGGTTTATGTATGTCATCCATTAGCAACCTAAGCTTTTGAAGTTATGAACAACATTTCTGTACAGTCTTAAAAGACCTAATAGTACTTTTTGATGCCAAAGAACTATTTAATATTTTATAAGGAACATAATACAAATTAAAATAAGTAACACCTTTCATGTCTTGAATCACTAAAAGCTACAGGGATTCACATGGTATTTTTCAAAGTAATAGAGCACAAGACTGATGCTCACAGCTCCATTAGAAACATTTATATGCAAAACACTGTTTTTTCCAATCATGAATTTCTTTTGAGATTCATTATTGCCCTATAGTACATTTGTCTGAAAAGAGACTCTAGGGAGATGACACTTTCCTTGGTTAGTATTGTTGTCGCTGCCAGAATGCATAAAAGGCAAACTGCTTTTTCTCCAGCTTTCAGCCTGAGCCAATCAAATGCAGACATTCTTGGCCTCTTCTAATCTTGAATTCTGGATTTTGAAGTTTACAGAATAATTGTAGCTTTCGAGCATGGAATAATTTTGTCACATAGCCCATTCTAGCTCACAAAAATGCTACTGGTGTCCTAAATCCCATCAATAAAAAAAATCCCAACTTGTTCTTTTCATTGTAGACATGTCAGCCTGATTAAAAATGATTGCATATTGTTAGCATTAATGCACATTTCATTATGAAGAAATGATCCCTGAAGGCACCTTATGCTCACCTTCCTATCAAAAAAATAATTCATACCTGGAAATGTTTTTTCTTCTCTCTTGAGCTGGTATTATAGGTCCCTGCCTGGATTCCTGGGCCCTGCTGTGTTAAACACTTATACAAAAAGACAATCTCTGTACTGAAGAGCTTACAGATTCTTTCATTTTATTTTTAGACAACACCACAGAGTGACTGGAAAGTACAAGTAACAAGATGATTTTGAACATCATGATAAGCACTGTTTAATCACTGTAAAGGCTTTACAGGTATCACAGCAAATGAGAGTTTCAAAAGGATGGACTTGAAAGGAAAGGAGGTGACCTCAAGGGATATTCAGAGGCAGCTTCTTCTAAACACAAGGGAAGGTGAAACAAAAGAGGCTTGTTAGAAAGTTTGATACATAAACAACCAGGACACTTTGACTGCTCATTTGTAGTTCAGAATAAAAACAAACAGCAAGTGAGGGAACAGATAAGGCAGAGCAGACAGTAAGTAAGCAGATTGTTTGGAAGTAAATGGGAAGTTCTTGTCACAAGTATGCTAAAGAGGCATGGTAGGGAATCCACGAAGGGTGGCTAACTCAAGAACCATGCAAATGACCTTAGTAGAAGAGTTCTACATTGATGTTAACCACACAAAACTGAATTCAAGGTTCGGGGGGGGGGGGGGGGGGGGGCAGGGAGGGTATTCAGCGTGAGGGAGAAGTCTCTGATTTGGTAAGCTGGTTTTGGGGGTCTGTTTCTGGTTTTACTCCAGTTCATTGCAAGGTACTGTGGCAAGTTACTAATGACAGCAGCATTTAACATCACCCTGGAGTTCAATGCTTAAGAAAAAACAAGGACCTACTTCATTAACAGGGGCACCTCAAGCTACACCTACACTATCGTTTCACCGCTGGCGTCTCAGTTGTTATAATAAGCCTCATGAGTTGAAAAGCCACCTAGAGAATAAAGGTCTATAAAGGTCAAGACAACCCAAGTACCAGAAAGATACTTCATCATATACTGGGACAGAAGAAAAGCCAGAGTTGAGCAGGCAGTGTAATCTAGCCCAAGCCTGAAAATAATACAGACGCCTGAGCTGATACCAGTTCAGCTAATGCAGCCATATGGTGTAGCTCAGTCCTGTGTGGACACAACAGGACACAAAGAAACTAAGTTTCTTTAACACAGCGCTGAGGGTAAGCTAACAAACTACCTCTCTGCAAGCTCTACTACCTTCCCAACAGTCTACCACATTCACTGCAAGCTCAGCGATTCTGTACTGCACTCCATTGCTCTATATTATGCACCAACAACCAACGATGTTCAACAGTAACTGCAGCCATCTGTTTCCCTTTTCCAGGCCCCCACTGAAAACATTTCTGACATCAGCACTGTCTCCATAGCACCTAGAATACTTAAGTGAATTTTTCCGGTTTTCAAGCAAACCAGAGCTGAAAACTGGAGAGATTTAAATGCAAGATGACATCTAATAATGTAATAAACTACTCCAAATGGCAAGGAGTAACTAACTATGTGCAAGTTCACTTTTTGTATGTTCACAGAATTTCTGACTCAGCCACTGTGAACCTGTGTAGCCACCAGAAAGGACTGTTCTTCACATCTTCCTTCCTGCTATTTTCACCATATCCTTTGCACTGACACTAGCACCTCAAGCAGCCCTGCACAGTCAACTAAACCAAGGAACTGATGCCGCTAAAAACTGCATAGCAGCACTAATTTGCATCATCCTAAAATCGAGCATGATCTGCAACCCCAAAGTACTATATTGTATCAGAGCATGTCACACTGCAGCTGAGAAATCTGAACTCTTTATGTGACAATTTGTAGATAAAAAAGGGCAAGAAGAATATCTAAATGAAATTTGCTATTACTTGCTATTCTGCCAGTTGGCAGTCTTTCTATTCATATGCCACTGGGTCTCTTCCTCCGTCAGAAATACCTCAAGTGTGACATACACCTCCTCTGAAAAGAATGTGCAGCTTTTGCCTCTGCTTCTGCCACTTTTCTTAGACTTCACTCTTTACTGTACCAAAATAAAGTTATTTCCTTGCTGCTCAGGTTTATTTCATTTTCTCTGGCCTCTGTGGGTCTGTTTTTTCTTCAGAAATACTTATAGTTTGGAAGTGGTATTGAATCATTTGATACTACACATGTAATTTATATGGACTCTGTCCCCTATTGATAGTTACTATCCCTCAGCTTCCTCCAATTCATTTAGTTCACTGTGGCACATACAGAACAGCCTCAACAAAACGATCCTACAGCAGGCAGGAACTTCTCTAAAAATCTATCCTGTAGGATGCCATAACAGTCTCAAAAAATTCTACTCACACAAGAGAAAGGACTTTTTGGAAAGGCATACAAAGTTAGTTTCTAATACCTTAAACCACAGAAGACAGCTACATTGATTTTATACCAGTGCTAGTAAATATTTGTGTTTTCTAGAGCACAAATAAATCATGACACTAAATATTTTAAAAACTGAAAGCACATTAAACACTAAAGCAGAAAATATGCTTCCATGTTATTTTTTTGAAGTGTATCTTAGACATTATTCTCACAAACTAAAGAAACATCATGATAACAAACTGCTTGACCTTGTTACAGTAGAAGTGCTATGCAGTACATAGAACGATAGAAACTGTAGATCTGCATCTGAGAAAAATTCCAGTCTGTAGCCTTGATGAACAGATAATGGCACAGTAGTAATGTTTAACACTAACACTTCTTCCGCACTCTTTCAAAGTAGCCACTTAGGAAAAATGGCCTTGTTATTAGTGTAGTAGATTATTTTTTTCTTTTTGCCTCATTTTAAATTCTTGACACACTGCTCTGGGTATGTACCTTTTATTACTAGGACACTTCTTACCTTCATGCCTGTAATTGGAGAGTAATGATGCCATAATGGGCTCACAATGTCAGTGAGGTGGCAGCTGAAACAGATTCACTATATTAGCCTCACCAAATTAAATCTTCATTTGCAGAAGGACATTCAAGGGATACAGATGTAAAACAGAGCTAAGTTACACCCCCAAAAGTGTGACAAAGAAAGCTCAATCTCGTAAGTACATCAAATACTTTGTCCAAAATGAGGCTTGTGACTGCTGTGAGATTTCTCTAAACTTCTGTGATAATTTTTTTACAAATTTTTAATATGTTCAGTCTTTGTGATGAAAGAGGAAAGATGTATAAAACATTCCCTTTCTCAAGGCTTATGTATTTACCACTGTGACAACCATGTACATACCACAAAAGACAAGAGAGAAAGTGCAGTGACCCAATGACGTGTCTGGGAAAATAGCTTTCACTGATCTACAGAGCATGTACAGGCTATGTGTTGCAATTTTAGTGTTCAAGTTCTACGCTAAAAAAAAAAACAAACCCAAACAAACCACATCACAAGATGAAACATTAGCAACTGCTACATGAAATTGATCACAATAATTTTAAAATCTACATGTCACTGACTTCAGAGCACGTATTACATGTGTTTATCAGCGTGCACATATGCAAGACTAGAATCATAACTGAAACTCTGAACCTTGTGTCCACGCTAACAATGAACACAACAATATTTCTCAAAGCCCAATCAAAATCTTAAATATTAAGCTTGCTTGCACATGACACCAACAAAACAGAACAACATGGTATCATCACAGGTAAGTTGCAAGTAAGGTACTGTCTCCATTCAGCCACAGAGACAGGCTCTGAAGCAAAATGGAAGGACCTGGACCTTGTTGAGTTGTAACAGTGCTTATGGGCAGTCCTCTTTGTGTCAGTTTTCTCAAGCTGTACAAACAACACACTATTCTAACTTACTACATTTTTTGAAAGCCTAGAATTTGCTCCAGCTAACACTGGCAGGCTTGAAATAGCATGTCTTAAATCTTCAGTTCAATTTTATGAAAGCGGCTGTAAAGCAGTTAACAATTCATCTCTTTTCCCTTATCACATTTATTTGAGTGTTTCTGAATCTTACAGCTCTGAGTTACTGATTTATAATTAGCCATTTTATTTTTATTTGTTTACCTGAGTGTCACTCAGATATTCTACAAGAGCAACAGCAGCATATAGACAGGTATCCCATGTTCCTACCTAAGAATTACAGTATTATAGTCTGCTTAATCTGGATTATTTAAAGTCCATATTTAAACTGTGCAAACACAGCACAAAAGAAGTACAATACAAGCAAAAATAGAGCTCTGTTTTGATTTGTTTTATCTTGCCTTTTCTTTTTCCCTCAAAAGTCCACAGAAAATTACTGGCTTGTTTTCTTCAGTTGCAACAATTAATAATTCATTTTCCAGAGTTTATGCTGGCATTAAGTGACAGAGATAATGTATAAATTTTGTCCAAGAGCATGCTAAATAACATGGCTGTTTTATAATAATTTTCTCCTGCATTTAAAAAAGAGGATTTACTTTTCCCATGACAAATAATTTTCTATCAAATAAAGTTGATAAATATTTTTTTCCTGCTTCTATGAAAGCAGGACTAGAAAATTTTACAAGGAATCTCACACTACATTCCCACTTGGCAAAATGGGCACATCATGCACAGCTTCTATTCACTAATAAGGCATTGCAAAGTTTGTGGGACTGTAAACTAAGAAAAAAAATGTACGTAAGCTTAAGGAAACTGTCTTTCTGTGGCTTGACTTGGCACAGACATTACTTCTGGAAGTGTGAACTTTGCAAATTCATAATTATAATTTGTGTCCTGATAATAAAAGTTAAATACTAAATCCTTACACAGAATTCATATAACTACAGTAAGCACTTGTCATAAATGCAAACTAATCTCCAACCATGCAAAATGTATTTAACTATTCAATATCTAATCAGACATAGTGATGTTTAAGGGACCAAAGACAAGGCCAAAACACTGCACAAATGGACAAATAGATTAATTTCAAGTTACACAAATTATTCAAAAAGAACTAAAAATCTTCTACAGTACCTGAATCTGGAATAGTAAGTTGCATAACTAGCCAGAAAGACCACAAGAATCAGTATTACTATCTTGTAATAGCTCTGCCATTAAAAAAGATGGCTGATTGAAGGAAGTTTATTCCAACACAAAACATTCATTTTATTTGTACTGCAACTATTTTAATACAGGACTCAACACTGTTAAATCACACTTAGTAGGAATAGCATCACTGATAACGTGAAAGGGAATCAAAGTGTTTATCCCAACCTCTAAGCTGGAAGGCTGCACAACTCTAGAAGCTGTGGTGGTATCTCAATATTATCACAATATTATTAATGGTTACTTAAGTAAACTTTAATGAAAGCATTTTACTCCTGTACTTTCCCAAACACATATGACATTTTGCACTCTTATAACTAGCAGCCTCCCTGTCACAAAAGCTTGTACTTTAAATGAACACACCACCAGAACAGAGACAGCAAAACAAGTTACCTTCACTGTCAACTTTGGTCTCAACCCAGAAAATCACTTGCCTGCACATACCAGACACATACCCTGTCTTACTCTGTACTGGTTGGCAGCTTTGGGGTACTGAACTGAGTGGGGGCTGTTGTATAGCTACTTTTTTTTTTTTTTCCCCATGTGTTATTACTGCCCTCACGGCATTCTAAGAATGTCATGCTTAGCTATAGAGACCAGATTTTCAACACATCAGTTCAGTTAGGCACAAAACCAAAATGGACAAATCTTCACAAGAGCTCAGAACAGTCAGTGCTAATCGTTTTTGAAAATCTGTCCCCAATTATAGATGCCAAGTACTTGAAAACCTGGCTCCAAGCTCTTAAAAATCTGTTTTCATGTGCTCAAACCCAACACTACTTGGAACTCCTGACACTATGTATTTCCATGAGGGGAGGAGCAAAGCAAGAGGCAACCTACAACAAACTAAATAATAAGTAACAAAGCTTACTACTTCTACAGGTACTGGCACTGTCCACAGGCCAATTTTGGCTTAGCCCCTGTTTTATTTATATATTAGTCTTTCTGACCTAGAACTGAGCACCTCTTCCTTTTGCCAGTTCCTCACTAGTGTCAGCTTATGGTGTTGCCAGTAAGAGTAGATTAGAGCCAGAACAATGCGCTGGCCTGAAAGAAAATGCAGCAATCCCTCAAAACTTTATTTTCCTGTAAACAAATCAGGTTGAATCTATGTAAATGAATTGAGTTTACACAACGTGGCCAAAAAAGACAAGAATAGAATATTCATCCAACTGAAAATTTATACAATTGCAAAACAGAACATAGCCATTTGTTATTTAAGTGGACTATGATGGTATCACTTAGCTTTACCACATGCTCCAGGAATCACTTCCTAAAAGAAACTGCTGTGCAAAATGAGATTGAATTATACATTTTGAAGCTTTCACAACAACTTTGAATTTTAATATAAAATATGGAATATCAAGGCCAAAATTCTGCCTTCAGCACAATTCTTTGTCCCAAAAACATGAATAAAAGTTGTTTTGTTATTGGAGTTTCTTTAAGGATATCTGAATTTAGCAGTACAGTAGTTGCTTAAACTTTGATGTTCAAATGTAAAACTGAAATGACAGCTTTGGCCAGTTCATAAAGTTACTACACTATAAAGTCAGATTCCATTAATTCCCTGAACAGCCACACAGAAAAAGTAGAATCATCGGACTTTTTTGCATGCTGTGATCAGAACTATAAGAAGTCTCCAAGCATCTTTTAAGGAACTCTTGCCTTTAAAAGATGTGCATGACATCTAATGTAGAAGTGTTTGGCTTTTTACTACTACCACCTGCTCTGATAATTTAAACGTTATTTTCCTAACACAAACTCTCTTTACCCCAGTTAAAAATATAGACTTTTTAAAGAGTCAGTGTTAATTCTAGCTTATCTAAACATAGATGATTCTTATGAGACAACAAAAACATCAGGGACTTAATGTAAAAACCTTCTAATACCCTAGCGTATAATTACATTATTCATTAGCAAGTAACTTCAAGTGGGTGTAATTTAATGTTTCCTTCCTGCCCCTTGAGCAAACATAACACAGAATAGTTAATCAATTTGATCCTCAGTTCCTAATATCCACTGTCTCAATAAAATCTAATACAGACTCAGAGAAAAGCTCCACCACAGCCTACCCTCAAGATCAAGAGCGTTTACCCAACTTAAAGGTTCACCCACTGAAGAGGACCATAGACCAACTGTACTTCCTTCATTTTTCAGTAAATTCAGGAGAAAGAAATTCCCCTGTAAGATTTATTTATCATCAGTTGTTCCTTTTGATTAACTCTGTGTTTTGTGGGATGGGCTGGTCACTCAAGAGATGCACTACAAGCAGGCACATCGATTCTCGCCTCAGACCTCCCCTTTCAACAAAAACAGCAACCAGGTTGCTTTGATCTCAGCCTGGTACAGTCTGGGTAAGGATCCTCACATCAGAAAAACCCAAAGCCTCAGTGTCTTACACAATCTTCCTATTAAAGCAGTGCTTATTTAGTAACAAATTATTTAATAAAGCATTTAATGATTTAATAAAGCTGTTTCCATTTAAACATCTTTCCTCCATGCTGCCTAGCAGGGTTAATTTCCCAAGGACAATACTGGAGAAACATAATTAAGAGAGCTTTACACACAGAAATTGACACTCCGAGGAGCAGGGTAATGGAGGAAGCCCGACAATAGCAGGCCTTCCCACTCCCTGACTCTCTTCACATCCCCGGTCTCCTCAGCCTCTCCCTCAGCTGCCGCTATTTCTGTGCTCCTCCACACTTTTTTCTCCCCTCTCCTCTCTTTTTTTTTCTTCCCCTTCTTCTGCAAGGCTAGGGTGATAAGGCCAAAGGAGAGATGAACGAAGGAAGCCAGTTTTGGTTACTGCCTACGGGCTTACCTCCCCTGAGGCGGCTGCACGTTCAAACTGAACCGGTCCTCGCCTGCCCTGAGGACGCTGCAATGGCGGCCTCGCTCCCCAACAGGCGCGACAGCGGAGAGCCCGCCTTCCCGCCAGCCCCGCTCTGATTGGCCGCTCGGCAGCAGAGGCGGAGACACGCCGAGAAAGCACCAACCAGAGGCGAGAGCAGCGCTGTGTGACAGCTGTAAGGCTGAGGAGGGTGTGAAGTGATGGTGGTTAACGCTGTGAGGCGGCGTGGTGAAAGAAAGACTTCGTTCTTCCTGGGAGCCAAATGCCTAACTTTGGTGAAGAGTGAAACATCAGCTGCTGTTCTCCAGATGAAGCATAATCTGTATGTTATTCTTCTCAATGTTGTATTTGTTTGGAGGTATCTAATGGTAGCTTCAGAAGTAAAGTGTCAGTGCCCTCTTGAGGAATAGCCTTGCTTTACCTTAGCTATTATCTTTACAATACTATCAAACTTCTAACATCACAGGCTGTTTTTAAACCAGGAAGGAGATGCCTTAACCGATTATGATTAATGGACTCTGCCATCTTCATTGATACCAAACAGCCTGGCTGCCTTGCTGACTATTAGCCCACTTCTACCAGTTCCTAAACTGGGAGGTGACTAAGGTATGGAATCAGATTACTAAGTGTAAGCCTGGCAGAAGTTGACTGCATTAAGTGAGGGCTGCATGGGAGAGATAGTAATCCTCTCTGGGATGTAGAAGAGCTGCTGATGTTACCTGTTTGGCGTTTTAGCATTTTTTGTCACTGAGTCCCTCCTGGCATCCTTTCTATGACTACCTGAAAGGAGGCTGTAGCAAGGTGGCTGTTGATCTCCTCTCCCAAGTAATAAGCAATAGGACAAGAGGAAATGCCCTCAAGTTATGCAAGGGGAGATTTAGATTGGATATTAGGAAAAATTCCCTCACCAAAAGGGTTGTCAAGCACTGGAACATGCTGCCCAGGGAGGTGGCTGAGTCACCATCCCTCAAGGTATTTAAAAGATGTGTATGTAGCGCTTAGGGACGTGGCTTCATGGTGGACTTGGCAGTGCTGGGTTAACAGCTGGACCTGATGATACCAAAGGTCTTTTCCAGCCTAAATGATTCTGTGATTTCCATGTAGCAGCAATGGCTTTCCTTCCCTCTCACTTGCTTCGTGTTGCTGTGACCTAGCAGAACTAGAATGCAACAAAAAGCTAGGAAAAAGAAACTTGTGATGACCTGAAGAAGAAGAAGGGAAATACCATGAAAGTATGTTTTAATTTCTGATACATCTATAGATAGATAGTGGGGCGTGGGGTTTGTGGTGAGGTTGAGCTCTATCAGCTCTCTGTGAGCCTGTTTCCACCTAATGCAAGAAATTTCCAATTGATATACAAGTTCTCTATAGTTTTCAGAGAGAATGGTTTCAGCTAAGACTTGTACTACCTGCCTCTTTAAAGTAGCTTGATTAGTAGTAGACTTAGGTAGTCTTGCTGATGATGACTCTTAAACTGCTTTTTTTCCCTCTGAGCTGTAAGCATGTTAATTAGTTTTTGTCAGTCACACTGACTTATTTTTGTCATTCTGATGATGATTTTTATACTCATTATAACATTAGTGGTTTGTCTAAATCTATTTTATGTACTCAAAAGCCTGGGACAGGTACTTCATAATTATGTTGGCTTTTTGCATTAACATGTGATCTATAATGTTTTGGAGCCATCCCATACTGTTTATTTCATTAGGTTGCCTGGCCTGTGTATTAAAAATCTTTCTGTGTCTTGGAAAGTAATCTAATTTTCCAAATACCAGAAAGATAATCTTATTCTGTAAGAAATTTGACAGGATTTTTAATATTCTACTTGTCCATGCCATAGCCATTTTTCCTCTGCAGTAGTGGTAAACATCTCAGCACAGCTTAAAAAGAATTTCGGAAGAGCTGTCTTCAACAATGAACTTTTTACCTTGAACTGTCCAGCTTAAACACTCTTTAATATTATACAGTACAAGTACACGTTTCATGAAAACAGCATGTACTGAAGTATATAACCCTATAGTAATGCAACTGTAAATACATAAACAACATCGCAGACTCAAAAGAAGGATGCAGTTTTCTTATTGTTCTCAATGAATGGCAGCAGTAATGGGCTGGAAAAGTAGTAAGAAAAAGTAAATTGGCCAATCAGTAGTCAATGTAGAAACTTTTTTTTTTAGGTGCCCATTTAGGGTGTTATTATGTATCTCCATTTTTGACAGAACTATTGCTTCTTATGATGGTATCAAGTGCTAATAAAATTTAAGATCAGTTTTCATGAGATCTCAGGACATCTCCCTGTGCATTCTCAATTCTTGTTCTTCCTGCAACCCCCACCCCCTGTACATTTAAGTCACTCTGTTTCCAAGAATATGGCCAGATTTTCCAGGGTATTTTATTTGTAAATATGAAGAGACATGGATTGCACTATTTGTAGGATTTGAAAGCATGATTTTTGATTACACATATTATTGATTGAAAATTCGATTACAAATATTAAGTGAGTCTCAAGATCCAGGTATTGCGGTTGACTGCTATGAACATCTGGAATCTTACTGGTAGTAATTCTGTAGTTGTGAGAAGTACAAGCTTTGTGGAAACTATTTTCTTTTTAGAAGACTTTAGATTGAGGGGCAGACTTTAAATTGGCAGGGCGGGAGTCACAATTCTTAGCTTCTGACACCATTTTTCATATTGAATACCAAAAGCTAGCTTTTTGCAAATTAATTCTAAATGATAGATTTATCTTTTCGGTGTTTATGTCTATTGAGCATTTTCTGTACTCACTTGTGAAATCGCTTCTACATCTCTGAACTGTTCCCCGCTGGTTTTTTCGGGTAATATGTGACCTTTTTATCATTCCATTGTCTCTTTGCTTCTCCACTGATGCTGAACTGTCAGGCTTGGGGTCACTTACACATTTCCGGCAGTTCAGCACATCATCCACATTTTTATAGAAACTGTTGAAATTGCATGATTCCTCTCACTTCACTTACGTGCTTGGCAGCAGTTCCTTCATGGGTATAGCTGTTGTTTTTCCTTTTTACTGAATGTTCTAGCTCTTGCAGTGTCAGTTCCTTCACCAGCCATCTGTCTTGCTGGCTCACTCGCTATCTTAACAGCCCTCCTTCTCAGACTAGATGCAAGTCCTAGTGCATACACCATCAGCTGTTAATTTTTTATTCAGAAGCTTTTAAAACAATTGTTGCTGCACACAAATATAGGGTATTTCAATCCTCCCTATTTGGTCCTTGGCACTTATGGTTGCTTTCTTCAGCCTTCTGCTTTTTCCAGGTTCTTTTGTGACTTGTCTGTCTATCACTTCATTTCTTTTCCTGAAATTTTGAGAGATTTTCTTCAATTTGACAACCTAGCTTGCCCCTGAATTCTCGCTGGATAGTGCATGTCTGAATGCAAGGGAAGTCTAATCCAGTTCTGTCCTAATCCATTATTCAAAATCTCTGAAAGAGGCATCTAAATACTAGATGTAAGTCAGGTAACAGCGCCTGAGAAATGTAAAATGGATATCTTTTATCAAGAAGTTAGAGAACAACTTCTTTGTAGTAGTATCAGGGTTGCAGATAGGATATATTGTCTTGTAGCTCAGGGGCTGGCATATTGCTAAACAATCTAGCAATGTTTTTGATGAAAAGTTCTATTTGCTTGTAAGCTTATTGGGCCTGGATGCAGAATTGCTTTATGAAGACCCAAGTGTATAGTATCCCTTATTATAGTAGTGGTTTATTTTTGTACACTATACCTGCTTTATAATCTGCCAAGATCCGCTGTTCATTTAGATAGTGTTTAGAGCATTACAAACTAATACTTGGTGTTAGTGCAATTTTCAGGGGTAGAAATGTATTACATAGATAGTAATACAAATAAAGATAGAAGCATACCAGATATTTTTTTTTATGTGTGTTGATAATCCTTTCTCAAACCCTCTGCTCCTTACCGTGACAAATTCAAATATTTTTTATTGCTAGCACCAATTAGTCAGACAAGCAGCTGTCCTCATGAAGAAGGTCCCAGGAGATTAAAACTCCTGGGATACTGATTTGCATGCTAGACGTTACTGTTTGTCATCTTCTAAGTGTCTTTCACACGTATTGTTTCTTAATGATAAAGAAAACTGCATGTGCTTACAGTGGTAACTAATAGTAAGCTGGATTTTATTTCCCCACTGTGCTTATGACCTCCAGGGTGAATTTAGGCCTGTTAGTTAATACCTCTAGTGAGGCACTTTCTATGCAAGGAAGGTTTGTTTCCAAACTAAACCACTGCAGCTGAAACAGGTCTTTTCCCATTGTGATGCTGTTATGCTGGTGAAGATGTGTTCATCATAGATTGGTCTGTTCTGGGCTAGGAAGTTAAAAGGTGTATTACTATAATGATAATAGGATTTCTGCTAGTATAATTCTTCCAGTGGTACAGAAAAGCTTGTAGTCTCACCAGAAGTTACACAGTGTCTTTCTGGCATTGCCCAGGTCTTTTTTGTGCAGTCTTTGTGCACAGGAAATGAAAACAGTCAAGTAAGACAGCAGCATGGAGGAGGGTGAGAGTGCAAATTAGTTTATTTCATGTCTTTCTCTCAGATAAAAAAACTTCCTGCCCCCAGGATATGACTTCCAATAAGAAGGTGGCATAGTGCTAGTATTTGAGGCTGCAGAAGTTGTCTTCAAAACCCTGTTAAGTGAGGTTCTCAAGTGTGGTCATGACAAGCCTTAAGATAGGACTGTGAGAGGTAGATGAATCTGGAAATGTCCAGAAGTCTGCAACTATGAACTGGTAACTAATAAACTTTTCCTCTCATTATGTGAAGCTGCAGATATGCTAAAAAAATGCAAGTAGTGAAACCCAGGAAAGCTGCAGGCAGAATTTGGTGAGCTACAACTTATCTTCCCTCCTTGTTACTAGGATGTACTCTGTAGCCTAGGTCAAATTAAGCATTATCTCATTAATATCAAGGAATGACATCGTTGTTAGGTGAACACACTGCCTATGTTAATTTTCTGTGCTGGAAATACCAAGTAAACTTGCTACAGAAGAATAAAACTATTCACCAGAATGTGATTGGAAGGGTATTTTAAGAGCAGACAAAATTCACTTATGTGCTAGGCTAGAAGGAGCTAGCTACTATTTAGCATCCTATTAACTAAAAGGAATCTCTCAATTAATTCCCTCTGCAAAAAGAAAAATCATTAGGCCTCACAAGATTTCAAAGTTTTGTGCTTTAAATAATCTCAGTTACCAAAGAGTATTCCTGTTAATAAATCAGTCAAAATCTGAACCAATATAGTTAAGGAAGTGTGAAGTGAATAAAAACTTCACTTTTGCATTAGGTTAATAAAATCTTTCTGTCATGGAAAATACAGAGGCTTAGCTTCATCATAGTTTTTACATTGTATTCTAATGAAACAGATGTACATTTTATTAAAACTACCTGAATAAGCCACACTTCCAGTTACCAAGACATGCTTGTCTGCAACATCCTGAAGTAACAGAAGCATCACTGTGTAGAGCTTATTAATCTTTTTTATACTTTCTAAAACAAGGCAGGCTGTTCCACTCACTTATAACGGGTTCAATAAGAAGTTAGATTAAATAATTTTCCATATTCTGTAAAAATTAATTCTATGATATGATATGATATAACTTGTGGTGCAGACATAAAGACTCTGCATAGGTAAGTTTTGAATGAAAAAATCTGGAGCTGGGCCCTGCAGCATTGTTGGAAGTAGCTCTTCAGAAGGCAGATTATGAAATTAGATCTGTAATCTCTGCTTGACATAGAGTTAATATGCAGCCTTTCCAGGGCCAAAGCTGTTTACTGGTTCTTCCATCTGTCAGGATTTTCCTAGCTTCTATGGGAAAGAAATGCATACATTTGAAATTGAGGAAAGCTTTCTTTGTGGACATGTTATGGAACACTTTCTAAGAACTGTAGGTAGCTACTGGCAGACCACCAGGTGAAGGAGCGAATGATTCTAATGGAAGTAGTTATTAACAATAACTAAACAAACAAAAAATCCTTTTCCCCCCTCTGTGGTGTGACACTTGAAACTTAGTTGTGTGAGAGAAAATAGAGGGGAAAATAATAACCAAAAGCATTAGGACCTAAGGAGAATTATTAACTTGAATGGAAACCTATGGGGTGTTTTTTTAGTTTGTTTCTTTTAGGACTGAGCTTAGCTTTTTCTTTCTGAGAAAGTTTAGTGTGAAAAGCCTGCAAGATTAATGGAGGACCTTACCATTGTGAAATAATGAAATCAAGCATCATATCAGCTGGCAGAGATGAACTCTTCATGTTTGTGGTAACTTGGTGGTGCAAACTGTCTTGCAAAGTCAAAACAGTGAGCACATGAAGGAATATTTATTTTGTGCTGACCTAGTGATCTGGTAAGGTAGTGTTCTGCACCTGTAGATTGACTCTTGTGTTCCATAGCCTTTTCTTGCAGGACTGAAACGAAGACTAATGTAATTAGATGTGTGCATCAGCAGCCTGTGGGCTGTGTGTCAGGGAAACTTCAGTACAGGTTTCTATGTTCAATAAAGATTTAGCTGTGCCTGTACCATTTCACCTTATGTACCTTGGCTGCATTACTGTTTTGCTTTGGAAAAGCTGGAGGTTCTGAGAAGTGATCAGAAGGCTGGTTTTTAAAAAGTTGCAATTATCTATTTCTGTCACTCATGTTATTTGAAAATTAATAGTTTAACAAGGAAGCTGAAATGAAAAATTAAGGGCTTTCTCTCAGTGAATAAAAATCGTTTTATACCCAAGATATGCCCATCCATTTACAGCAGTATACAATTGGAATCAGGTCTGCCGGTCTGTGGTAGGTAGCCAACTACTTGTGCTTCATTTTCATTGTACATTGTTCTTTCAAAGGAATGCTTATCGTATAGCTGATACCCTGGCAGCAACTAGAGTAATCTACATAATTGCACCTTATCAGGACAGGCTTTTTTCAGTAATTTTTCCACCTTTGGTGTGGGAGTAAGAAAAGTTTCCCCAGGACTGGAAACAATGAAGTGCTGTTTTTAGATAATACAGTCATCTTTACTTTTGCATTGCCTTGCCATGTTTGAAGGGTACATGCAGCTTAAAGTTAAAGCTCTAAAGAACATTATGTTTCATCATGAAAATGTGATGGTATATGCATCCTCTATGGCTAGAGAAAAGAATCCTCATCTCCAGTGTGTGTCAGCAAAATATGTATATTTATGCTCAGGAATTAATTATAGGCACTAATTGTCAGGGTTTTTTCCTCTCTTTCTTTCTCTCTCAGATTCAAAGGGATTCCAACATGGATTTTGTCCTTCTTTGCTCTCACTCCTGGGGACAAGAGAACACAACCTTTTTTCTACTTTCTGAATAGGTTTACAAACATGTCCAAGCCCGCATGGAAATAATAAAATCAAGAAGATTCTTATCTATCTTTATTGGTCTCTGCCAGTTCTTTAGCTTGGATAAGATACTTATGACTTTGTTGTGCTTTCTAGACTCTCCCTGCTTTTCCTTCTGCTGGTAGGGTCATCAGTGGAGTTCAGCTTTGAGCTGGATGAAGCACTTCTATAGAGAAAGCTATGACACTCTGATCTCTTATCTTTATGACAGGACCAATTTCACGGAAGTTAACTGTGCTGAGGAGCCAGGAACTGATTAATTTTTTTTCCCAGTCTGTGATATTTGAAGTGTTTCAGGGCACACTTACTATTTTGATGTGTCTTCACTTATCATTAGAATTTCTCATTGATTTTGGTATCAGTGACAGACAGTTCTGACTAGCAATAGGGGAAGGGTGGAGTAGCCTGTATAGAAAACTACAGCCCCTCAACTGATAGCTGCTAATTTTTTTGAGGTAGTATTACCTCTTCCCAGGCAGGATTAAACTGCCTTTTCTCCATCCAGTAACTGCTTTGTAAAGAAAGAAAACAAGCCGTACAACTTCCTGTGGTGAGTGATCTTTCTGCTAGCCTCTTTGCAGTTACCCTAAAGGAGTCTACGGATTTTTACCCCTTTTTCCAACATGGCTTTGACAATGTTTGGGTAAGCAAAGGGAGTAAAGTTACTATTTAACTCCTCTTTTGGCAGAGAGATTAAAGCAAGACATTCTGCTTAAAAGTGAATAGCTTCTACTGTACTTGAAGCACAGCATAGGTGGAAAAGAACCAAAAAAACCCCAAACATTTGAAGCAAAACTGTTAATCAAATGTTAACTTGTTAAGAAATAGTCAAGAGGGACAGATGGAATCCTGTGATTCTCTCTCTTCTCCTTCAGTCAGTTTCTAAAATACATTAAAAACTTGTGTACTTTTGAGTGGCAGATATGGCTTGTCACTTTGGAGGTTATTTTTGCTATTGTTAATACTGAAATAGATTATGCTTGAGTTGCAGTAGTTGACAGAAATCTTAAGTAGCACAGAGAAAATACTTGTATTGCATTTATTATCTCAGCTTTTAGATTTAAGGAGCTGTATGTAGTTAAACTTTGAAATTATGTAACAGTAACAGAATCCTGTTCAAGTTGGTGCCTTTTAGCAGGCAAGGGAGTGGGGTGTGTGTGATTATACAGTAAACACATTAAACTTTTTCCTTAAGTGTATTCTTTAAGGCAGCATTCAGCTACTCAGAACAGTGCCTAGCACATGCTCTCTGCAGTTTGCACTGAACTCACAGTGCATCTTGTGGTATTTTTCCCATGAAACAGTGATATAAGTCTGAGCCTTGGTGTACAAGTAAATACTTGGTATTTAAATCAGAACTTCTCGGCTTATGTTGTCTAATTGTAACCCATTTTCTGGTAACATATTTCTGGAGTAAACATCCTCTTGATTATATGAAGAACATGCACTCTGAATGATCTCAGAACTGAATAGTTGTTAAATCTTGTTCTGGTTCTGTAATTGAGCTGTGTCATAGGTCACATGCTAATTTCCAAAGTGCAAGTTTAAACATATGCTGTGGGAATGTTAACAAAGGGCACCTTTAAGATTTTTTCCCCCATATTTTTAGGATGCCAATTTAATGTTTATTCACTCTGTATTTGCAATGCTGAAATTTTAATGCACATAACAAATTATGTCACCAGAGCTGCTCCCCACCTGCAAATGTAAGCAAGAATAATCCCTATCTGCAGGTGTAAAGCTAAATGGACAGACAGGCTATCTTGTACATAGATGTATAAGTTTGTACATCTATGCTTGTACATAGATGACTCTTCTTTTATAATGCCTGAGGCATCTTGGGTCCAAATCTAAAGAAGACTGTATAACCATCTTAAACTGAAGCTAATGGAAATTCTGGCTGTTTCAGAAATTTTAAAGAATTTGGTCCTGTGTGTTTCATATGGAATAGCTAAGATGGCTGTATTTGCAAATGTTATGAAGTTGCATTTTTTTGAGGACAAGTAGCAGGAGGTTTAAGTAAAAAAAGGAACCCACTAACTTTTTAATAGCAGCCTCAGACAAGTCTCAAAAAAAAAAAAAAAGCAAAAAAGAAACCTGAAGAATGACAGAGTAAGTTATTTTGTGCAGTTCTTGCAAACAGGTGCTAGTCCAGGCACATTATCTATGCAATCTGTAGAATAGCAGGTGAGTGAAGAAGACAAAGTAGCATTTAACCTGAAGCCTAGTAGGCCAGCAGCCAGAGGGAATAATCATCACAGAGGCAGAACAGCAGGCATGCTGCCCAGGCATCCACTCCCATTGAGGAGACTGGGGTCAGCTCACACACTGAGTGCTTTCTCTCTGTTCTTTAAATATACTTGTTAAACCTCAGATTTGTAGCACAGGATTCAAGACTGAGAGATTTCTCAGCTTCTCTCACCTTCACTGAGATTTCCTATAATCATGAAGTTGCTTGCTTCTGCTTTGAGTTAAGAGGATGTTTGCCGATCACTTCATTAAGGTATGGCAGCATTCTGCCTGCTTTTAGAGTAAAAGCTGAGTGACCCTGACAGCATAGCCATCAAAGGGCAGTATTTGCATGATTAAGTGGGGAATCATTAAAATCTGATTACTTCCCAGTGAATAAATACAACTTTACGTGCAGAGTTTGTCCGTTATCCCACCATCTTTTTCTTACCCCCCATCCCAAACACTAGAAACAAAGTTGAGTAGAACTTAAGCAGGAAGGAAGATCTTGTATTCATTGTAATTCTGCATAGATACTGTCCCCAAACTACATGTTTCTCAGAAACTTGTTGTTCAAGACAAAATAAAACAGAATCGAATATTTCTGCACAAAGCTTTGTCAGCATTATATTGTCAGATCAAATTACAGACTCTTCCTTTTTACAACAATGGCATAATTCAAACATAGTCTAAAGTTTTCCCAGATTTTACAGTGAGTCTGACCTGTGATACATAAAACTACAGGATTATAGCAATCATGCTTGGAGAGCAGCTACAATTTTCTTCTGTTTACTTTTCAGTGTTGCAGAGAACTTGCTACAAATGCTTAAAACTTATAGTTAAATATTTGCAAGTTAGGAGCTGTACCTTCAAAAATTACTGAGACTATTACTTCCTACTTGAAGCAAGTCACTGGGATCACTCCTTTTGAGTTAGCAGGCCCTCTCTTGTAAGAGTTCAGTAACTGCTTATTGCACTGTGCATTTAAATATCTTCTGTGAAGGGTGGAATTGGGAGTATCATACTAACAATTTAAAGATATTTATGGGGATAAGTCAAATCTAGCTATATTTAATGCCAAACTTTGCTAGAATTCAAGCAGGAAATTGGAACTATACAATACATAAAATTATTTGTTTCTCTGTTTAGAGTTGTAGAAAATATTTAGGCCATCTCAGCCATAATCCAGGTAGCAGAACACCATATTAAAAGATCTTTTTAGTAATGCAGGGTACCCCGGTTCTCTTTCATAAAGGTATGTGTCTTGCCAATCTCCCTCATACAGACAACAGTAAAAAAGCACTAGTCTCTGCTCTTCAACAGCACTTGTTGATTTTTAACTGTAGCATTTTTGTACAGATTGTGCTTATAAGGATTTTTTTAATCTTTAAAAAAAATGCTTACTGTGTTGCTGCATATTGTGACCATAACTGTGGCTCTAATGTTGAAAATATTTCCAGGTCAGTTTTTTGTGCAAGTCTTTTTGAAAAACGGGCTTTTACTTAAGTGTAATGGAATCATTTCCATGACTTCAGCAGTCTACTATAGAAGTTAAAATAAACATTTCCACAAAGAGATTGCAACTTGAGATTTACTGTACTGTGCTGAATGCATAACTGGACAGGGAAAGTTGCAATGGGTCCTACATCAGAAAAATATTGATTGTTTATTGCCCGAGCTGACATATAAGTAATTAGCATAAATGTTCCATTTGCAATGGCCTTTAGCATAAACAATGTCAGGGTAACAGAAGTGTCCTTTTTAAGATATTTTGGGAAGACCAGATCAGATTATTAAAAGCATTCTGCACTAGCTTTATTAGCACAAAGCAGCTTTGTCTTTGTCCTCACTGACCAGGTAAAAATACAAATGTGGCAGCAAGCACAGAGTCTCAGTTTATGAATTATGGCAATGTAGGGGTGTGGTCAGAGCATGCTGCTTAGCCCTTCTGATATTTTAGGGGCTTCTCAAGAGCTGTTGCAGGCAGCAGCAACTGAAAATACACAACTGAAATGTCTACAGTGCCCTTCTGGTATTAAGCCTCTTTCATTCCTACGCAAAAATGAGAACCTATTTTAAGATTTAACAGTGTCCTTTTAAATTAGAAGCAAACTGCCACAGTGAGATATTGAGACTGGGTTAAGCAGTGTATGCTATGGTTACCATCACTAAACAGAGCTAGATCTGTTAAGATCAAAATGGTTGACTTGTCATTCTATAGTAACTGTTCCCCATGGAAAAAATTCAATAGTATAGCTTAAATCACACATAGCCGATCATGTGCTCTGAGGCTTCTATGGTGCTGAGACTAAAAGGCAGAGGTAGGGAGGAGCTATGTCAGGAAATCTTTTAATTCTATTGGCCTGGGGCGGGGGGGGGGGGGAGGGCGTGGAGCTTACCTTGCATGCAGTCATATGCACACATTTAATTTTACAGTTATGTGCTATTATAATTGTTAACTCAATTCTTAAAAGGCTGCTTTTAAGGGCCTCATGTTATGCCTCTGCATGTCCAAGGTGCCCACTGGATGGGGAGTTTTTGGATGTGCAGTGACTGTGAGATGGTACTCAATCTGTTCACCTTCCTTTATTACAGTAAAGCACAAAAACTGTTGAAGTGCAGCCTATATGAAACAAATTAAGTGCATGCTATCCTGGAAATGAATTATGTACTTGAACCTTATAATCAGTAGTAAAAAAAAAAAAAAAAAAGCCAAGTCAATGAAATATGAGAACAACTATGTTTCTATCCAGGCTGGAGAATCTTTAATAACATGGGAACTACTGCGAGTCACGACAACTTAGTTTTAAACACCTGCCTTTCTGATCCCAGCAATTGCCTTTCTGGCTCTTTTTGCTGGTTTAATACATGATATACTACCATGGGAAGCAGGGGATGCCTTATACACAAAGAAATTCTTGATACAGGGCAGAAGCATTAAGAGTACGCTAATTAGACTGCCTTTCATTTTCTAAAGGAAGCACTTTTAAAATCTGCATTTGGTCCTTCAGTTTCTTGTCAAAATCAGCACAGAAATGGTGCAAGTTCCTTGTCTGGCTGCATGAAGTCTCCTAGGTTAAACTTTTCTCACTATCTACACCCAAGAAAACTGCTGTTTCTGTTTTGCCAACCTCCCCCTTCCCATGCCACTCTGAAAAATTGTAAGTCATCCTGTATTACTGATTTAAATATATATATATATATATGTACAGCTGCAGCCTACTTTATCTAGGGTGGCTAAGGAATACTCACCAATCCTTTGACAACACAAGCTACTACACATACAAGTGGTTAAGAACACTTGCTGCTTGATTATGGGTGTTTAATATGCTTGCTCAGTTCCCTGTTCATCACCCAGCACTAAGAGGAAGCCTTAAGTATCAGGCATAGCAGCACAACGCTTGGCTGTAAATGACTTCATGTAGGATGTAACTTGCCTTAAATACAGTGGAATTTTTTCCTCTCTTTCCTGACGCCTATTCACAGAAACACTGTGCCTGCTACTCTGGCTCTAACCTTCTGCTGCTTATCCTAGCTCTTTGGTGGGGCTAGTAAGTAAGAAATTCTTGCCATGCAAAATCTGTATGAGCACTACAGCTAAGGAGAGGGTACTCAAGGAAACCATTTTGCAGTCTTGACTATAGCACTACCTTACCTGTGTGACAAACACTGCCTTTATCTTTGCTGCTGCCTAACATGATTCCAAGAGCAAATCAATATATTTAGGTGGTTTGTTTCCTGAATATAGCCAAGCAGGGATATTTGCAGTTAACCAGCCGTCCCTCTCTTCTCTTCCCTTCCCACCCCCCCCCCCCGGAAATCAAAATAACGAAACTACTTAAAAAGCATATGCACTGCACCGCTTTGTTCCCCGCGGTCCCCCTGCCCGCGCTCGCTCCCTGCCAGGCAACTCGCGTCTCCATCAGCCTCCGGCTCTCGGGCAGGCAAAAGCCCCTGGAGCCGGGCCCCGCGGGCTGCTCGGGGCAGCGGGGCGGCGGGGATGCAATGCGGATGGGCGGGGAGGGAGAGCCTTTACCTGCCGCGTTCCCCCGCGGAGCCAGGGGCGCCTGGAGCTGCTGCATCCACGCCGGGGAGCGGCGGGCGGGCGGGCGCTCAGAGTGCCTGGCGGAGGCGGCTGAGCGCCGGGGCCATGGCCGCGCCGGGAAGCGGTGGGCAGGGAGCGCCGCCGGAGCCTCCGTAAGCCTGGGGGAGACTCAGCACCTGGGCGCTGAACAGCTCCACGGAGCGCCACAGGCGGGGCCGGCGCCGCGCTCCCCGCCCCTGGGCGCGGGAGGGCCGCGCCGCCGCCCGCCTCCCGCCTCGCTGCGCGGCGCTGCGGCCGCTCCGCCCCGCCCCGCTGCCGCCGCAGGCGGAGACCCGGCAGCGCGGGCGCGGCCGAGCAGAAAGGGCGGGAATGGCCACGCTTCCCAGCCGCCCCCGCGGCGGGGGGAGGCGGCTGTGCTCCCGCGGGCGGCCGGGAGCTGTAGTCCCGTGGCTGGCGGAGCGCCGGGGCTCGGTTGGGCGGCGCCTCCCGCCGTGAGGGGGCCGCTGCCCCCCGGCCCGCCTGGCCGCCGCGGCCTTGCGCCTCTCCGGCGGTGGGTTCCCTCGGAGCGACAGCGCGTCTCCCGCCCTGCCGGGGCTGCTCCGCGCCGGTACGTCCTCCGTGGGTCGCTACGCTCTTTGTGGAGGCTTTTCAAAACGTTTCTTCTCTGTTATTTGGTTTCTTTTATTCCCCCTTTTTAAAATCAAAAGCTTGGGATATTACAGCCCTGCGGTGTTAGGGGCTTGCTTAGGGGAGAGGGCAAAAAAGTGATATTATAGTTCTTATGGTCTTTGAGAAAGTCCTGAAAGCTGGGCTCCCTCCTGCCCTCCCTCTCACCGAGATTCACAAGCTAGAAGATACACGTAAGCAGCTAAACAGTCAGGACTCTGCCTTGCTAATCAAATGCAAAGCCCTGTAAAAAACATAGCAAACCCGACTGTAACCCAATTGCAGCTGCCTTTCAGAAAGGCATCTCTAATAATAATGTTTATACAGAGCTCTTCAGATAGTTATGAAGCATTTTATGAAGCAGGGTGTGTTAGTTAATGTATTGGTTCATTTATAAGTTATTCCCAAGCAGATTTTCTATTTACTTGCTCATCAAAAGAAAAAGCCATTATTCAGTGCAGTTTTAGTTAGAAGTTAATGTACACTTTTGGTAATAATCACAACAGAAGACTCTTTCAAGAGTTGTTTAAGAAAAGTTAAGTTTAACAAGTTAATTTAGAAGTTTGAGGACTAACTAGCCCATCTCTCGCCCTGAATTACGTGGCATTGAAAGGTGCTGAAGGCTTACATACAGATTCCTATATGTTTGGGTTGCATGTGTGCCCCTGCTATTGCTGCTTTGAAACCCTGACGTCCAACCTTCATCTAGGTTGGTTTTTTAGCAACTGTATCGCAAGCAATATGACAGAAAGCTAGGACAATCAAATTAAACTAAGCAGTGTGTTTTATTTATGCTACATTAGCAAAACCTTCCTTTAGGTTGTCTTCATTCCTGTGTGGTTTATTCTAAGCTAGTGATGCAGAAGAAGTTAGGTTTACTGCTTCTTTTTTTCATTGGGTAGAGATTATAAAGATTTCTCACCCCCTTTCAGGTGCTTTCTTGGATAGTTCTTAAATGTAATGGGTTTTGTTGATAGCAACTTGATCACCCAGCCCTACTGAGCAAGTTCACTTCTGCAGGTATCCTGAAAAGGTGAGAAGTTGACACTGACCCTGATATTACATGTTGCGTAGTGATTCTTGGATTTAAAGTACTGTCTGATTTGTGTTGTAAGGGATGCCTGATCTGGTACTACATTATATGCCACCAGCGTACTAACTTGATCACGGTGTAAGTAAAGTCTGTGAAATATAAACAGCTGTTTGATAATTGTTCTAATCTTTGCTAAATGGTGACTACTAAATTGCTTCCTGAAGTACCTTCCCCAGTGTTTTCACAAGACTCACTTAGAACAGAATTACGTATCCTCAGTTCCCTAACTGGAATTTTTCAGCGTTATACAGTTTTAGCTAAGTTTGGTAGGTAAGTTTAAAACAGTATTTAATTTATTACAACTTCTATTTGATGAAAGCGAACTGTAGGTGTGGAAAGTACGGAACTATAAGGCAAATGCTTCACTTTCAGTACTGACTCTTAAAAATTAGTCATTGGTATAGTGAAGAACAAATAATGCAAAACAATTTCTTCCTTTTGTCATTTCCTTCACATTCAAGTAAGAATAGAATGTACTTCCTCAAAAGTAGGGCTTTGGTGTGCTATTTGAGTGCCCTTTCCAGCGAGTGTATGCTGTGTCTGAGACAGTAGGAAACTTGCACTGATAAAGAGCCTCATTGAGGTAAACTGTATAGTTGAGGAAAACCTTCAGTAGTATGTGCAGCTGTGGGCACTCCCAAATTACAAGACAACAAATAAGCAAGCCTTTTGGTGCTAATGTGGAGGAGAGCCACTGCAACTCCCTGCTCATTGCTTTTTGTTTCCCTCCACCATTAATCTTAATGAAGCCAGGTTTGCCCTTCTGTCAGCTGAAAGGGTCCTACTAAAGCAATAACCATTTTCTGCTTTGCAAAGCAGAAAAATTGAAATAGAAACACATGCATAATACTTTCAAACTAGTTGTGAATAATTAAATGTATTATTCAAACAGTAACAAAGCTCAGATTATCTTTCAATTAAAGGACTTAGTGACCAAACCAATTTTATACAAGTTGCAGGTAATCTAGTTAATCCAAACCTCAGATCTCACATCTTTCCTACTCTCCTCTTCTCTTTCATACCCCCAGTTCTGAACTGTAACTTTTTGAGCACCAAAATAGAAGAACAAACATCACTTTGCTTCCAAACTCACATAGAAATTCCTGAGAATTACCTTTGAAACTGGAGTTTGGACTGCCTTCGTTAAGTTTGTTACAGTTATACATGATTCTAGACAGAAGTAAAAGTGGAATACCTTTATCAAATCAAATATGAAAAGTTCTTTAAGATCTTAACACAGGCAGTTGTCAGCTATTCAAGTACAGCTGAATAACTGGATTCATGGATCCTAGTTTCTGCTAACAGCAGCTGTAGTGTGCTGTTGTCAGCAGCAACCGGTCTGCTTACCCTGCAGACAGACTCCCATTTTCCTGCACATGTAAAACAGATTCAGGGAAACCCAGAGAGAAGATTAAATTTCTTCCCAATTTCAATCAAATTTCTGCATTTATCTCAGCAGTTCATCTATCTTATGAAGGAAAGCAAGAAAAGATTATTAATGTTATTTTCTACAGATGTCTCAATGTGTTGCTTCTTTTCAGTTTGTTATACATCCAAATTCTTATTGATGGGCTTAGTAAACGTTTAATTAGACATACTGAAGGATCACTGATCATTCTGTCTAAGGATTGCCCAATTGTGCTTCCACAGGTTTTCTTTCATTAAGTGAAAGAACAGCAGATGTCATGATTCATCCTCGCTACCTCCATTTTCTCATCCTAGATAAACTATAACCATACAGGGTCAACCCTTTCTTTTCCTTGCAAAGAAATAAACTGAGAAATTGAAATAAAGGAAGAAGAATCTCTGTCTAATTGATAACAGAATAGAAAAGCAGAGATTGTGCCAAATGGTATAGCTAAAATAAATGACACAGTCATATACAGTAAGAAGGATATATAAAAGAATAAATTCTAGGTAATTACTCAAAAATGCAACAAGCACTTTAAAAAAATCCTTCTTAGAGACAACCTTGATCTGCCCTTAAGCAGTCACTATCTAAATAAGGTTTTGAAATTTTTTTTAGACCTAGTTCACATAGAGAATACTGAAAACTGATTTGAGATGTCCTGCATAACTCTTTCATGATTCTGCCATTTGAAGTTAAATCTTTTATCAGTATGAGATACCATGGCACAGTATTCTATGCATGTAGTTGTAATGGTTTGTTTATCATTATTGAAGCATAGATATCAAATACACAGAAAAAAACTGGCTGAATTGAGAAAGCAATTGCTTCTAGAGTATCAGTTAATAAACCAGGAGCAAAAAAGTGTGAAATAGTTGTAGATGTGCAAGATTTCAGAGTCATGAAAGGCAAAATGTCAGAAAATAATGCTAAAAGGCACTAATTAGACAGTCCAGCATTTTCTGGTAATTCTCAAAGAATTGGGGAATGCAAGAAGATGATTGAGTTGACTTCACAGAAGGTGACTACAGCTGTCGTGTTAGCAGAAATGAAATGGAGCACAGTGCAGTGTCTCTAATTGTGTGGTATTGTTGGAAAGCAGTCAGGTAAGCGAATTAAAGCAGAGAACAAAACCAGCAGAGAAAGCAAGCTATAGTGAAGACTAAGGTAATGGGGTAAGTATTGGAATTATTGCCTGCAATTTCTGTTCTGTCACTGCTATGAAAACATTTTTTTAATTATAATATGATTTAATTGTATACTTTCATTTATTAATATCCACAGTGGGGAATTAATTTTTCAGTCTACCTTTATGCTGTGGCTCCTAACACCCTCATTGTGGAGCCTACATGAAGAGCAAAAACACTTGAGTCAGGAATATTTTTTTGTAAGAGAGAAAGACCTATCTATGCCTTGTTCATCATAAGGCAGCTGTCCTTTTTGTAAAGAAAAGAGAATTGATTATACTGACTGTCCTGCTGTCAGCAAAGAAGGAAGGATAAGGGGTCTCATAATGACTATACCATATCTGGAACTATTAGGAGGTAAAAGTTGATCAGGAGAATAAAGTTAGGTTGGTCTTCCATTAATCGTGTTGTATTGATCATGAAAAATATTTTACTGGCAAAGTTGCCAAAAAGCAAGTTCCCTTAATCTTCTGCTGCACCTTTAGTTTAACTTCTTTAATGGAGTGGCATTTCAAGTCTCTGTTTCTGAAAGGCAGGCAAACATGACATGACTCCATAATTAAGTTTAGGAAAAGGTATGTGCTAATTGAACATCAAATCTGTAAAAATAAAAATACTATTTAATTCAGCTTCCTAGCTACACAGTCAAAATAATGCCCATAAACCCTGACTTTCAATATTACTTGGATTTGCATGACGAGAGAGTAGCAATTGCTTCTAAATTCAGCTTACCATCAAGAACTGAAGGCCTGTAGTGTATAAAACCATTATTACAGCCTTATAAAATTGATTTTAAATCACTTACTGGACCATACAACCGGAAGGCAAGTTACCATAGATTAAGACATGAAGACATCTAGTACTTGACAGTTAGTATTCTCATTTGGTATTTATGGTACATGAAGTTAGCTTGAGGCTGCCCATAATTTATGGAGGGAAATTTTTATTGGTATGGATGAGAATTATCTTTCTTTAGCAGGGGGAAAAAAAGCAATACTTACAGTCTAAGAACATTTTTGAGCATGATAGGTTATTTCTATTGCAGTCTAAAGGGGGGGGGGGAGGAGGGGACGGGACGGACGGACACACCGTTTCAGTGTTGTTACTGGGTACAGCCCAATAAAACTTTCTTCAGGCTACCACCAGAAACTTCATTTTAATCACTTTTATGCTTTTAACTACAAGCTTTTTTATCAAAAGTGATATGTTGTTGAAAGGTTTCACAAATACAAATTGCAATCAAATCAACTATATAGAGCAGACTGTATTTAGAAAATGTTGGGTTAAAAATAACTACAATAAAGTGCCTTTTTTGTACTTTTTTTCTCTCAATATTTCTCTCAACTCTGAGTTTATATTCAAGACAACAATAGTGCTAAAAATTTTACTAAGGTCAAAATCATAAGAGGTTTTGTTACCTCTTATGAGGTGACCAAGGTGAGTGATTTATCCAGTATGTGGATGATATCTTCAGGGAACAAGATGTTTTCAGGTTTGTAGGTAAGGGGTTTTTTCTACCTCATCAGTGTTGGAAAGCAGTCTGAAATTTATTTATTTTTTTGGTCTTTTTCTTTCTCTCTCAACCTTTCTCTTATTTGTTCATTAGAAATCTAAGTGATCTCATTTCAAAGCCCAGCTGACAAATGTCTTGAGGTCTTTGCAGATCTTAGTGGAAAACCAGGTAAAAGTGAATGATTATAATTAGAGAGTAACTACAGGAAAACACATAAGCTTAGGTTGAGGGCACACAATCCATTATTGTGTTCCTTGGTAGAGTGTACGAAAGACAGTGAAGCAGGAGTCAAACATTTATTTTCAGCTTCAGATCTTGTTGTCACTCAGCAAATTGAACAATTATGGTTGGATCTGTCAATTTTTAAGCAGTGTATTTATCCAGAGTAGTAGACTCTGCTTCAGATTTCTGTAAGAATGGTTATCTTTTTTCAAGTCCAGGATAACTGTAGCATCCAAGTGAGCAACAGAACACAAGGATAGTTATTAGCCTTGCCCTAATAATCAGAGACAGCAGGGCATGTCACGCTCTTGTCCTGTGAACAATTTTAATGAAGTGTAGTAGATACGACAAACCTGGTTTCACTGGATAAATAAAAATGACTCTGATTTTTGATCCTCCTGTTGAGAGCTGTACACTCATCTGTATTCCTTCTTCACTGTCCATCCTTGGGAATGCAGACAGATTCCTTCATTACTGGATTTATATATTATATAAAGGTCCCCAGTAAAGGGGTCATTCCCCTTTATTTAAAAAACAAAACAGAATCAGCACATGCCCAGTGCATGAAACACACTTACAGCTCAGTTACTAAATTTAAGCATTTTTCTGATTAGTCGTTTGTACTTTTGAGTGATTACTACTTTATTATGTTGATTTTTTTAAATGCTTGTCCCTTCTTGATTTTGGGGCTTGCCATTTAATCAGAACTGAAATTAGTATCAATTAGTGAGTGTAATCGCCGAAGTTGATTTTTGGCAGTTCTCTCCCCTTGCAAGTATTGCCAGGTTTTGAGGTTTACAGCTATTTCAAGATAATGGGCTACCTTCTTCGTAGGACTCAGATTTTGTTGATTATTTCCCTTCATTTTTAGTGTTTGAATTGCCCTTACAGAGAGAAGGAGCATGAACAGCTTCTGTTTAAAGCTTGAGACAAATAACATTAAAACAATGATTTGTCAGCAAATCTAAAAATTTGTCCTTGCATTTGGCTTTAAAGCTCTCCAAATTATGCTTAATATTTATTTTTATGGATAGCCCAGTGGTGGGGGAACTTACAGGTGCCTACAGATCTATCACTCAACACAATCAAAAGATGTATACTTTAATAACTTGGAAATTTAAGTGACTGTAGAGAAAGTGGGAAATTCAGGTATAAAACAAAGATATTTTTTTTTAATGAATGAATGAAGTGTATTAAGAGGTCAGATATTTTAATGTAAAGTAGGAGCTCTATGGCTTTTTAAACCTGCTGAGAAATTGTTCTGAATTCGTTGAATATGATGGATTTGTGAGTTAGATTGTTACTTTCAAAATACCGGAAAAGTTTATTTTTATATATATTAAAATAGGTATCAAGGAACACACTTCACTGCCAGACATCAGTAAAAAGCTCCTTGTTTTGGAACACATTACCACTTTCTGTCTGTGAGATATTTAAAATACCCTTCTGGGTAATCACGTAAATGATGGGTTGCCACAGAAATAGTGAGTGTTCATTCCGAGATGATTTTCTTAAGTGGTTCAGCAAAATCCCCATTAAAAACCTTCATGAAAGGTTACTTGCTTTCAAGAAGTTAGTGACAAGGCATGATTTAATTGAGAATTTCTTGTATGGTTTTCTAAAGTCTGCCAAATGTTTTACTTAAGATGACATTGTAGAGATAAAATGTTTAAAATGTCCCAAAGTTCAGTACAACCGATGTCCTATAGCATGAGTAACTAGATGGGAAGCTTTTCAGTTATACTAGATAAATGACCAATTTTAGAAAGGGTTTTTGATAGTGCGAATATCAGAGAACTGTGTGAAAGACATTTGGACTCAAAAAGATGTTTGGCTTTTGCTCAGCAAAATCAAAAATACTAAGATTTGGCTTGTGACTTATTGAAATAATTCCAAATAAGAGGCCCTTCCTTTGAGGTTGTAACTTCTACCTCACTTCACATCTTCCCAGTCCCTATAGCACTTTACATTTTGGGGGTTTTTTGGAACCGTATAGGAGATACTTTTCTGCAGCAGTACTGCTTTTGAGAGAAAGAGAGGAAAAGGAGGGCAGACAGGCAGATAGGAGAAGACGGACAAACGGCTTTGCATTTGATACACAGTGCTATCCATGCTGGATAGACATTTATGATTTGGAACACAGAAGAGGGAAAAACATTATTTAAACAGCTTGGCATAAATTAGGCAAAATGGCAGCCATGAATATGGAAGTACTTCAAGGGGAAAAAAATGGATCCTGAATAAAACCTTAACAATGATTGTATCACAAGAGATTTGTCTGTCAGATAACAAACACAATGTGAGCATGCTATGCAAATACTGTGTAAATATTAGATCCTATTTTTAAAAGAATATCCTAAGATTTTTATAGTCAACTTTTTTAAGTACCAAGGAGCAATTTCAATCTGTTGCTAGCCTTTAGAAGGGCAAGTATCTTAACACTATTGAGCTGAATGAATCCATAGAATAACAGAGAAGTAATTATCACTGCAATGTAATTTTTCCATCAGATACCAACAGTGCTTTAATGCTAACAAAGGCCAAAAATTCAGTCTGAATACTTATTTTCAGATTTTGCATCTTTTCAGCTCTAAAAACTGCTTTTATTTGCATATCTAAACCAGTTTTACTACTGTACCTAGAAATGGAACTAGAGCTATATTTCCAGTCGTAATTTGGATGCGGTCATTCTTGGGAGTACCTGATGTAACACTTTTATTGTGGACAACTCTGATCATTCTCTAAAAATGTTATCCAGTCCCAGTCAGAGCTAGATCACTTCTGGAAGAGTTGCTCTCTATGCTTGACTTCAAGAACACAAACTGGAAAATATTGGCTGGACTCTATAGTTAATATTTCAGAGGTCAGTTTAAATTTTTGTACATAGTTGGATGTTTGTCATGTTGTCAAAGAACAGCACTAGTTAAAATGTGCAGTGGCTTGAATATTTGAATGTTCTTGTTTCTGGTTCTTGCTGTTCCTAGGAAGAATGTGTGTTCATTTTATCAGATGTGATCTTTTATTAGAATTCCCCTTTATAACACAACCAGATAATTTCTTACCCCACAGATAAAATGGCTCTACCTTCTTCTGGGCCCAAAATGTTTAATAGCAGTAAAGACTGATAAGCTGAACTTTCCCTCTGTGTTGTGACAAACACTTCACAGAAATCTTAAACTCCAAAATGTTTTGTTCCTTTTTCTCCAAGTTCAAATCATGTTAATAAAGTCCAGCCAGTCAAACAAAGCTTCAGAAAATTTGAACATCCTTCACAAGGAGAAGTCAGTAAGCTAAATGACGGGTGCTGGCAAATATTTGTGTTGCTTTTTCCTTTAAAAAAAAAAAAAACAAACAACAAAACAAAACAACAAAAAGCCCAAATGAATTTAATTCCTGGCTTACTGCTTTTGGCAATGGCTCCTATATCTCACACTAAGCTTCTAGGAGGATTATTGATTGTATATGGTAAGAGCTTCCAGTTTCCACATTAGCCCTAAGAGGAAATTAGATGATCTATAAGTAAGTATTGTAAGCATAAAAACTGTGCTGAAGCCTTTCATTATTCATTTGAATTGGATGTTTTTGTTTTTAGGAGACAACATTGATGTTATGGGTGGTTTTACTGTTTTGTGTAATGTTTTATTTATATTGGAGTATAAAGCTACTTATGTTACTTTTTAATACAAGAACATTAAAATATAATTCTTTTGTGAATATTAAAATATAATATCAAAATACAGTTCTTTCTGTGAGCTGTTTGGGAAATGAAAACCAAGTATTTGCCACTTTCATAACCCTTCGAAAATTTCGAGTTTGTGCAAGTTTTAATTAGTTTAGCCTTATTAGGCAATAAAATAATTAGTGTATTTGAAAAGCTATACCATTAATTTAGATATGTAAGCATAGATCAAGCTGCCTATGTTTGGACATCCAAGGTGGGAAATTACAGAATCCTTTATAATTCGCATTAGTTTAATATTGAATAATTGCTATAAACATTTTTCCTTCTTAGGTTCTGGTAAAAAAATAACTTTGATTCTCAGATTAATTTTGAATAACAGATTATTTCAGGAAAATTTGATCTGAGTATAGATTGTTAACTAGTACAGGGAGGGGGGAAGGATTAAACTAATTAAAACAGGATTCATTAGGTATTAGTCCATAGTGAAACCATATGCTATCGGGTGAAAAATTTGCTGTTGCAAAAAGTTAGGACAAAGTTTAACAAGGTTCATGGAATAGATTTCATTACCTGCTAAAACAGAAACCTCTGAGAAAATAATGTTAGAGGGATGAGACTTAATTAACATATTGCATAATGATGCAGATTAAAAGATCAGACCAAAGTCTAGAACTCAGCAGCTTCTCTATTTCCTTCGAATTTTCTTGATGAAAAAAAAATAGATTTGAAGATATTTGTGGCTACTTTTCCTGGGTTTGGGTGATCTTGCTAGTTGGCTTTCCTGCTAGATCTGTTTGCTTCTTGAAGATGAAAAAAAGTTAAGTTCTTAAGTAACTACGAGCTCTCCTCTACCACCCAAATACTGTCTATGATATTATTTTCTCCTGTATTTTCTGGGTTTGGAAGATTTTGGCATTTAAAGCCGTATGTTCTACAAGTTTTTTATTTAAGATGTTCCCATTAGGTATTTAGTTTTAAAAACTTACTGATTATTTAAATTCTGAATTCCTCTAAAGATGTAATTCAACAAGATAATCAGGAGGCATAATGAATTGTGAACATATGAATTTGGTAGAAGTCTCAGTGACTTGCTGATTCAGATTTTGAGGGGTTAATTTTTTTCTGGTATGACATAATATTCTCTTTCAGTGAAACATCTTTAGTTTGTACTATCAGAGAGAGATTTGTTTTTCAAGTGATAAACTGCCAAGTTTCTTGCTTTTATCTCCTGCAGACACTTGAGTGCGTTTTTTGAAACTGTTAGCTTTGGTAGGTGTAAAACTACGTCAAACCATACAATAGGTGCAAGATCATCTCAGCTGCAGAATATTGTTGAGGTTAAATGCTCAGTGAAGACTAAAAACTCGTTCCTGATTGGATTTCTGTGCTAAATACTTCCTTTCTCCAGTGGTAACTAAAAGAATGTGAAGATGATATTGAACACCCTGATTTATTTTCCAGAGTGCTTTTTCTGTGTGACATCCTGCTTGAATTTCCAGGTTTAGTGTTTTAGCAGTTTCACACTCGGTGACAAAAAAATGAATTGAATCAGCAAAACAATGTAATCAGTTTCTTGTGATTTTATGATACCTTCCAAAATATCTGCAGTTAACCAAAAAATAAAATGGATTTAAACAGCAGGCAAATTGTTATTAAAACGGTTATGAACTTTTATCTATGCTGAGCATTTGCCACAAGACATTTAGTTGTGAAATTGAGAACAAACAGAAATGTGTTTTCATTTAAAGCCATTTAGATAACTCCTCATTTCTCCTTCTCAGCTCTGTTTTATTTTTACAATTGTATCTTCACTGATTTCTGAATAAAAAAATTGGACTGGAGGGGGGGCAAGTTATTACTCCAAGGAAAATTTTCCCCAGTCTATCACTAATAGCTTTCATAAAGGCATACGCTCTAGAAAAGTAGTAAGTCAGCATTTCAAGGGAATGTGATAGTAGAAGTGCCAGAAATTGCAAGCTATTTAATCACCACTGCCATTGGAATATTCCCTGCTAAAAACAAGCTTTCCAATACTCAAATTGTATATTTAAAATCTAGAAGTCCTTATAATACAATTTTGCTATTTTGGAAAAAGTGTTTATTTACCCTCTGCTTTAACTGGGAGATAAGCTTGTCAACCCTGTAATAATTACTTTAGTAAGAAATTAAGTTAATACTCTGTATTATTCTTTCAACTGCATTTTAAGTAGGTTGCTGTTTATTTGGCTGGCTGTTTCCTAGGTATAACAGTAGTCTTGTAGCTGTAGAGTTTTCTGGCATGAAGACCCCTGTTCTTAATCCCCAAAGAACTACAGCATTAAGTAGCTTATTTATAACCAGCTTTGTGCATCCTACTTTTTTCCAACTTAAATTGTGAAAACTTGGTAGGTTAGCACCCTTTAGTCTGGAAAAGAGGCAACTAGAGGAAGTAGGATGAAGGTCTAAAAATTGGAGAGGGTGAACAGCAATTGTCTCATCAAGTACAAAGAAGAGGCAGTCACTCAGAAATAGCAAGAAGCATATTTAAAACAAAAATATTCTTTACCAAGGTAAGCTATAATGCAGCTGAGAATCTGAACTAATTTACACAGTATGAACTTAGTGCTGAGTTTCACATTTATGAAGAGAATAGAATATATACAGTCCTGCCCTAAGATTAGGTAATGTATTGTTGGAGATGATTTTCAAGTGGCCATAAGGCATAGTGTTGTCCATTGCAAAAACAGTTCTGAAATTCAAAATCAGAGCAGGTTCTAGGAGACAAGGAAGTAAAAGTTAGAAAAGCTGTGTAGCTCCTTATGGCCATGAGCAGTAGACTGGCTGTGCGACAATATTAGTATATAAGTAAAATGATATGGTTGCTGAACAAGTGCATCACAAGCGTCCCAAAGATTTAATACAAATCAGCACCTTTCTTGAAAGTGATAGCATTAAAAAGCCAAATAATGAATGATTGTAAGTATTTAACTATTTCTTCACACATGGAACCCAAAGTGTTGGATTTAGTTGTGTTGAAGAGATATTAAGTACCTTCTATGCTAATTACTATATACCATTTAGGGTCGAGCAGTTTTGTAAAAGGTATTTGTCAGTTTATTGGAACAGGCCTGCCTAATTTATGCTATGAACCTCCCCAGATCATTGGTGTCAAAGGTTCTGTAATGTATTTGGGCAGATGGGTGAAATGCTTTAATTTTCAAATGCTTAGAATGCTCAAGTAATCAAGGGAATTCTGCAACTTATGCAGAAATAAAATATACTCCTTTGATCATCTTTATGTGTATTTGTTGAACATGGTATGAAGTTAATTTATGCAGATTTTTGTAAAGGATAGGGAATGAGAACTGAAAAAAGCATTAGCTCCTCTAACAGAATTTTAAAACTTTTAGTGTAGGGTTTGCTTTAAAGGTTTGTTCTTAATGAAAGCATGCTCAATATTAGCCAAAAGAGGTAGACTGACTGTTGGGGTTTTCATTATCTATTTTTGTGCATTGTGTCCAGAAGATTTTTGTCAAGATGTGCATGATCTCCTCATTAAGCTTATTTAACACCTGGCAGTTCTGTTCATATTAACACTGTGTGCTTTGCATCATAAAACCCCCTTATTTCCTGTATCTTGCAAGTTCATTTTTTTCCAATTTGCTTCCTCAGAGCTGAACAAAGCATAGGTTCAGAGTAAAGGAAGGCAACACAAAACCTTTCCATTCTGCAAACATACCTTTGCACAAACACATGACACACAGACTTTAGAAAATCACGTCACAATTAAGCACAGTACTTACCCAAGAAGAGAAGAATTTGGGCCCTCAAGAGCTCATCTAAATAAAAGGTTACAGCGGGGTAAAGATTCAGACTGGATTAAGTCCTATCAGCTCTTACCGAAACAGTAACGTTTCAATCTCCTCTGCATTCCAGCAAAGTTCAGCAAATAAAAGACATAGTATTGTCTTATGTTTTAACAGCTCACGGGTGGCTTTTAGAGCAGAAGTTGCTCATCTGTTCACTATGAAACTCCTGCAAGCAGGTGCTGTCAAGTCTCATGACAGAGGTGATGGAATGCAATTTCTAATTACAGGAATCATAACTTAGAATTATGCAACTTTCATTTCAAACCTAAACTAGCTTAACATTATATCAGTTCTGATTTGTATGTTTATTTCCATATCTAACAAAAAAAATTCTTTGTATTTGTTTTTGTTGTCTTTCTGATATGAAAGGTGCTCTTCTGAGGTAAGGTACCATACAACAGAGTGGCAGTGGCTCTCCTAAGTTGGCTGGGAAAATGAACGTAGCATTTAAACCATTTCCCTATTTTCTGAATCCAGTGAAATGGATTTATTTTTTACTGTACTTGATAATAATTACCATTACCAACAGTTGTATGCTGTGGTGCTGGTACCCTGTTCACTTAGTTAAGACTTGTTAGAATTATGCATCATCCAGTTGCCACTTGACATTAAAACTTAGCAGGAAATATGTTTACTTACCATTTAATCTAACTCTAATACAGAAGAGGTGCAGAGTTAATCATAGGTCATGAACTGAAATAAGACAGCTGTTCTTTGTGTTGTTACTAAATCACAGAGGTTTTCTGTTTTCTGAACATCAGGGTGTTGTCATTAGGCATCACTTGCCAAGGCTTATACCACAGGACCAAGAGAAATTACATTTTCAGTCAGGAGACCAAAATAAAAAGTGTTGAAAAATACTTGTAGTCCTCTGGAAACACTTCTTGGACATAGAAATTAAATAGCATCTTTAGTTTAATGATGGCTTGGGGTTTTTCTTCCCCTTTGACTATTTTAAGATAATGGTATGGAATGTATTTAAGAATGAACTAGCAAGTACAAAGACTTGATATTCTGTACAGTTTCTCAGTCAGAAAATGTAGAAATCATGTACGTTTTCATATGCCCTCCACTTACTGGAAAGGAGCCCTGCACAGCTGTCAAGTCCTTTTATCTGTGTTTATTATCAAAGAGACTGTGAAGTAGACATAAAACTTCTTCTGCAAATGAGAGAGACTTTCTGCCAAATAGCCTTTTTTTCATTCCTTGTTACTGTGTGTATCTTGACAGCAGTGTGTTTTGCATAGCTTGTGTGTGCAAAAGCCGTGGTGGAACACAACACAATTTTTATTACTTGAAGATTACTGTCTGTGAGCCAAAGAATAAAAAGACACTATCAACAGCACACTGAGAAATATAATCTCGTCCCTGAACTTTGACATTTTGCATTTGAGCTCTGATCTCTAAATGATTTGCTTTCAGGGTGCAGCTCCTAGTATTTGTTTCTTCACGAGTATTTATCTGTAAATGTGTGAAATCCCACAAGGAAATACTGAGGCAAACATGCTGTCTGGATGGCCAGGAGCTTGGATGTTAGGAGCTAGGTTTGAATTTAACTAAACCAAGGATTTGCATCTGAATTTGTTGGTGAGTACCTTGGCTGCAAACCAGGTGTTTCTGGGAGTAGAGTTCCCTCTCCTTATACTTTCATGAACACTTCGACAGTCTTGATTTCATTGTCATCTGCAGTGGATTTGTTTTTCATGTCAGAACACAAAGCAATAGGAAAAACATTAATCTGTTAGCTTTACTTTTAACAGTAACTCCTCTTTTTCTGCTAATACAGAGTGTTCCTACTTACAATAGATTTTTGAGATTGTTTTAGACTTACGTGTGTGCTTCATTAAATGAGACTTAATTTGGTATTTGAAATATGCTAGTTGTCCTGCTCATTTCAGAAATTCTGACTTGCAGGTTAAGTTTCTACTAAAAGGCATAGCATTGACACTAATCTTCCAGTAAATTAATTAATTTGTTAAATGCCATGAGCACTGTTAAAGTTTTAATGAAATAAAAATGTAATCTCTGTGCAAAATGTTCCCATCTTTCACTAGGACAAGCTGTGCCTGATTTTGTTTACTTTTTTCTTGCACTGTTTTGCGGGACCTGCAGCAGGGATCTTCCTGGCTGCCACAAAAATTCTTGAGAAACACCTTCTTTCAAATGTATAGCTGGTTACATAGTTATGTAAACTAGCATGTTTTACAAATAATTAAGATATTTACCTTTGTCATGTTTTCCTTTCCCCTCCTTTTGCTCTATGTGCTCTGAAATCACTTGGTATATCAAAACAATACATTTTTCCAATTCTGTGATCTTCTCCCTGTTTTATCAAGCTGAAAGACTGAGTTATGGAACACAGTAAATATATGCAAATATAGTATGTTACAGTGTAACATGAAATCTAATGTAGCTCTTACTGTAACTAAAAGTAGAAAAGTGAAACAGATTCAGTTGCTCTGGTGTCTTAAAATGGGATCGTATCTTTTTGTAGGCAATTCATGGCCTACAAAAAGATAAGGAAATGGGAACAACCTACAAGCATCATGGAAAAGGAGGACTAAAGTATTCACAGCACACTGGCTGTCGCAGAAAGTACTACTTAAAGCATTTTTGAAAGAAATTCATTATTTGATCCTAGTCACCAAGACAATAATGAAGATCTCTTTCTCATAGGTTGGGCCTGAGAACTGGTTAGTTATGTGTTACTGTGGTTATAGCTTAAAGGAGGCTCAAAAACATGCAGGGAAATTCAGACTCCGTTGTACAGCTCCACTTTTCAGTTTAGAAAGGACTGCCTTTCCTATACATGTACTTCTTATGAAGTCTTCTCTGAAGCCTTCCTCAGTTCTTTTCAGCTGTGACTTTTCTGTATTCGTTCCTGTGGACAGACTGGGTTCTGCAGGGCCTATTAAGTCTGCCATGGTTTTCTCTTCTCCCACAAATACTATATAGCATTTTACCTTCTCTCTTCAGTAGACTGTCAGTCCATCTTCTAATCTGTAAAACATTGCTCCCACTATCTAGAAGCTGAATTGGTAAATAGTTAAGAAGTAGACTTTAGAGCCCTTTGGAAGACAGCCACTCCTAAGCTGGTCTTTAGTTTTTTCTGGTTTGAACTGCAGAGCTAAATTTTGCCTTTTTATATATTTTAATATGCTTTATACTACATTAATGTTGGGTTTTTTTAAGAATGTGTTGTGTAACTTTCACCTATAAAGCAAATGGAGAATTGGAACCTGACACAATAATGCCCTGTTTTATCTACAAATTGGATTCAAAATTCCTAGTCATTTTGCAATCGGTGTCTGATACTGACCAGTGTCAGAGGCAAGGCTGAGCTAATTACAGGTATACTCAAGCTAATATAACATTTCTTGTCTTTCTAGCTTCTTGATCAGTATAATAAAAATATCATCAGAAAGGCCTGGTTTTGAAGTCTTTGCTCAAGCAGATAACTTAATCTTCTGTGTATAAAATAACAATTAAACAGTATTTAAGGCCTAAGAAATGTAAAATAAAAGTTGCAAAACCACTAGTCACCCTGAATAGATCAAGACAGCACAAGGAAAGAGAGCAACTCCAGTCGTCTTTGAAAAGCCACGATGCATCATCCACTTTCTCTTTTCAGTTCTGAAATCTATATGCAAATGTATTAGACATACGTGGTCTGGTTTTGTATGAGACTGAAATCACTTTCTTTGCATCATTTGGCCTAATTCTGATCTCTGTGACTATATTATGGAAATGAGAAAACAACACAAAAGATAACATGAGTAATTTAATTTCTTCAGTTTTACTAACTAAAGCTCACAAATGGCTACATATGAGAATGCAAAACTGCAGTTCTTAAGCTTGATTGATTTATGGGTGGAAGGCAAACGTATATTCCATACAGTATCTGACACCAGAATAAAATACAGTAGCAAAGTTACAGACCTAATGATGAAATGTTCCTTGATAAACAGCAAGAAAGCTTTGCTTGACAACAGGCTGAAAATAAAGCAGAAATTAAATTCTTTGTTTCATCATTCATGTGAACCTTTTAAATCTTTAGACACTGGGGTTTTTGGGAGGACCCTAACCAGTCCAAATTGGGTTTTGACTTTTGTTTGCTTTTTGTCAGCCAGAGTAATTTCCAGAAGAGGTTCTGTAATGGCTCAGTAGCATGTGATTTCTTGGCCTGTAAGTATGTGTAGACAAGCAGATATACTAGCAAGAATTCTGACTGAACTACAGGAACAGTTTTCTTGAGGTTAATGTTAAAGGATTTTTGTAGATTGTTCTAAGTATTCACTAGCCAGAGAGAGCTTAGTTAGGTTTCACAGTAACAGCTTGCCTAAGCTGTCTACTTAGCAGATCAGGACCATATACTTTCACGTGTACTAAATATGACCTATTAAAAAGATTTAGTGATCCTGTGAGATAGTCTGTGGAATTCACTAATGCCTTCTAAAAACATGGGTAGCACTACACAGAAATGGGTTTTAGTTTTACTGAAGTACAAGTGGACTATAAAATACAGAAATCAGTAAGAAGTCAGGCTGTACTTCCTAGGAAGCTGAAGGCAAAACCCAGCCATCTGTGATGACAAGTTTCCAACCTGCTGCTGGTCTGACACTGATGCATATGTGGTACTGTGGTTGTGCTTTTCAGAAAACTGGTCTTTGGTGAAGATTTAGTTTTCCACTCCCAAATTAGTTAACTGTACATGCCTGTGCTGCTGGAAGGAAGGGGGCTGAAAGAAATATCCCTTATAAAAGAGAGATAGCAGGAATGCAGAAGCCCCTTTGATGGTGCATTTCCCTGTCACTTCAGGGACATTATTGTTCTGTTCAACTTGGCATAAGCGGGTGGTTTCCTTGGTCCAAGTGCTAGGTTTGTTCTGACTGGTTTGGATACTGACAGCTGTTAGGCTGCATTAGCGTGGCATTCTGCTTCAGCTAACACATCCCTAACTTGAAGTAACTGAAGTAGACGAGACGTTTTGGTAGGATACTGCATTGGTTTATGTACATATAATGTTCTTCACATCCTAGAGGATATCAGAAATCAGTCAAGGGGCACAGATATCTTTGGTAGAGCTATACTTGCTAAATGAGCTGGTCTGTTCAGCTGGAATAGATTTCTTGAAAATGCAGGGTGTTTGTTTCAGCAAGAAGCTTATTATGTTCCTGTTTGCTGTGGCAGTGTCTCAGGACCAGCTGCTACAGTTGGCCAACCTTGCTCATTCACAGGATTTTGCTACCTGTTCTGGTAACAGCTGTGATATGATGACATCTTTCTTCTTGTGATATGTGGTCCAATGATTGAAGCAGAAGGGCCAAAGTTCTGCTTAGGTTGTGACATTGAGTAGTTCTAGCTTTTGAAAGAATTTTTGCAATGAAATTAAATGGAGTTTGAGTGGCAACTGCAGTGGTTGTGTTGCACTCAAGGCACCAAAATCTAGCTTGAAACAAACTGGCCTGTGATTAACTACTGCTGAGGAAAGTGTTTCTATGCTACTTTGAAAAATTTTACTTTGGTATGCAAAAGTAGTTTTAATTGCTCTGCTTTCCTGTACTCCTGAGAATTGTCACCATTCTTGCAGTTATGTTGGGTGTTGCCACACAGAAACAAGTTTAAAAGTTTTCCCAAACTATAGAAATTAAAGGCCCCTGACACTAGTTTAAGCCAGTCATACTTTTTGGTTTGTGGCATCTGTGCAGCCAGCAGCTAGCAAGACAGTGTTTTAAATCCTTAATTTCCTGCTCTTGCCTAAGCTTTATTTTTCTAATTCTGAATTTAATGCCTGTCTGTGTAATAACAGCTAGCACTTCTTATAGTAAAATGCTAGAATTACTTTTTGAAGCAAAAATGTTTACTCTTTATTTATCAAGTTAGGGGAGTAATTTCAAAGATGGATGTGGTCCAAAACATCTTTGCTAACTAGTGTATTTTGATCTTCTAATTTAAGCAATAAAGAGTGAAACTGAGGACACATTGGAGTCTACCATTAGTTTAAGGAGAAGCAAGCCTTGCAATTCTAGCCTTCTGCTATAGATAGACCTGTCATTCAGATCAATTATGAGATCTTTAATTTGGACTCTGCAGTGACTTTTATATAATTATGTTCTCTTTGAACTGCATTGATGTGGGTCACTAGCAAGCATTAAAAAACAAATCTGAAAACTGAGATGCTGTGGTTACAAAGCAAACAGTGAGAGCTGCCGTCATAACTGTAATTTCTGTCTCCCTTGATCTCCTGGGAAATCATAACAAATGAACAGAAAGCTTTTGGCTTCTGAAGCAAGAGGAAAGAAGAATCATCATCCTTCAGTGAGCGATGAGAAATGAGGAAACTGCACTCTGTTTCACACCATTAAGCTTTCAGTTAATACTCGGTCAGCTTCTAGGTTTATGCGTTTTAAAAACAGTTACAGAAGAGGGCTATCAATACTGAGACAAGCAGAAGAGAGCTTACAAATATGACTCTTGTTCTAATGTTGCAGAACGATCATACTCCTCGGATTTATGTACCATGTGTTCTATCTTTCCAACAATATTAATTCCTTGGTGAATTTCCAATTGGTGCCTTTCTCAGAATTAAATCTCAAGAAGGTGCTTTTTTAATGATAGTCATTCCAGTTACCTTTCCAGAAAATACAACTGTTAAATGTACTGTTAACTCTAAGATCAGTTCCTTTGATGTGATAATTTCAGATTTGGTCCCAAGTGAGTTAATTATTTCCTTTTTAGTTGAAACTGTTAGAAAGTTGTGTGAACCCACAGACATGATTGTGTTTATGGTCCTACACTTTGCCTTTGTAACAACCAAAAGATCCATTACCAAAACTCAAGTCTTCCCCACTGAGGCTGCTTCGCCAGTATAAGGTAATAAAGATAGTCTTAGTAGAACACAGGACAAGTCTCTTTGTGGAAAGCTAGTTAGGTAGTCAGTTTTGTAACATCAAAACACCTGCTTTCTGTCTGTCTTCCAGACAGACAATGCAGAAAGGTTGGCTGGGATGTGATGTTCTAACATTCCCTGAAAAAAAGTATGGTTGTCTTCGTTTTCTGTGATCAGTGTCCAGGTTTGTGTCAGTAGCTGGAAGGTCAGGAAGCACTCCTAGAAACTCCTTTTTCCTACAGTAAAGGATATAGCTCACCTAGTATTGGGTATTTGCACATTTTGCCTGTATCTAGATGATACACAGCCGGTTTACGTGTTGTAGTTCTTCTGTTCCCTACAGCACACAGAGGCCAACAGCAGGGAAATGATGATGTTGTTTGTGCAGGTACTGAAGAAAATGCAGATGAAGGAGTTCTTATAACTCAGTAATTTGCTGAAATAGATTCTAAAATATCTTAAGGAATTTAAACCACGTCAAACTAAATAAAACATCTGAGAGCATAGGTCACAGCAAAGGATTGTGCACATTATTCTTTGGTTACAGTAAAGGATGGAAGTACACATTATTTACCCACTGCCACAAGTTGGCAAAAATCACTCAGAGTACACAAGAGACTGGAGTAAAGGTTGCCAATTCTAGAGCCATTACACACAAAATTTTATGAAGTTCTTTGTTTTAACCTGTTGTAAAGCATATGAGGATTGGTTCAGTAGTTTGATAAGTGTTGAGGAGATGAAGCATTTGAGATGCAGAGATTGCTAAGCAGTGGGAAGTCCCTTAATTGATCAGAATGTGAAAATATATGGTTTCCAGTATGAAATGACAGCCTATGTTAAGGAAAGCATTTTCTAATACTTCTTGTTCTAAGGACAACATTTTTAGAAAACTTAAATCTTTCTAGCTTCAATTCCGTTCTCACCTAGCTGAAAACATGGGCCTGATGAGCAAGGAACAGCCTATGTTCCTTTGGCAGGGTGATTTTTTTAGTGGTTGGCATTATATATATATAATAAAATTATTTTTGGTATTATTACTGTCCTCTAGAGTGAACTATGCCATACCACAGAAACTGACCAACTCCCCTACTATAGGTCTTTTAACAGAAACCATTCCGTTGTAGCCTGAAGATAAGGTACAGTGAGTCTCTCTTCAGATAAAAATCCCACGTTGCAAAAATGCTCCAGGTTCTAGGGTCTATGCAAATTCCAGCTTAAAAAAGTGATGCTTTTCTTACTAAAATCAGAAATACTTTTTTCCTCTTGAGAACATTTTCTCAGAATTCTGGATGGTCAACTGCTAAAAACTTGTGAGGTATTTTAAATGTTTAGGCATTTGCCTTGAAATACAGCAGGATAATGCAGAAATTTTCTAGCTAATACTGGTCACAAGAAGGCTTTTTTCCACAGCAATTTTATGCATTATCAGCTCTTTAATTAGTCTGGAATTTCTGCTGTCCTTTTAATGCCTTTTAAATTTCTTTGGGCTCCGGAAGACTGGTGAAACACCCAAAGGAATGGAATTGAGTAGCTTATGTTATATTCATGGATTTAAGGGCACATTTTCTTTAAGATAAATGTGTGCAATGATGGAATAATTGCAAAAAGATGTTTTCAGACACTTCAGTCACCTAAATAGAAGCAAGTTTTAAATTCTGATTAGCTAAGATGGAATGATCTTAGAGCTACATTTGGCTCAGTCATAACAGCCTACTTCTAACCTAGGATGTAATTTTTATTTCTTCCTCTTTATTTACCTGATCCTCATTTTCTGTGACTGGGTACTTGAGATAGTACAAGATATTACTTGGGATAAAAATTTTCTCTACCTCCTTCCCTTCCCTGCCACCCTCAGCTTGTGAAGCCTGAAGTTTTATGGTATTTCTTAAACAGCACGTTAACTGCTTTCTTTTTGTTATACTTCCATAAAGTGGGAATGGTTGGAATGATAAATTCAGTATGAGAAGCATGGCTGATGCAGACTCCTTTTCAAAATTTATAGTTGAGCTTTTATGAACTTTGCACAAAGATTGCATGTGACATAAAACAACAGAAGATTGGGGGGGGGGGGGGGGGGGGGAGTGTTTTTAGATAGATTTGTTAAAATGGCTGAAATCCTGGATCATGTTTAGTTAGAATTCTGGGAATCAAGTGATAAAATAATCAGTCCAGTATTCTGGAGCTTTGTTATAGAACATCATACTTTCAAAAACAGATGACTAGCCTATTAAGATTTGAATGTTCTGATGAAGTTTTAGAATGCAGCAGCAAAAGCGTGTCTGTCTTTGTATTTCATTGCAACCTTTGTAATTGAGGTTTTTACCAAACCTTCAGTTTGATTCCAAAACTGATACAGATTCAACACAATGACTTTTGAATGCTATATTTAGGGGTTTATTTTCTTTCATTATAAGACATACCTCCTTACTCTGGGACTAGTCTCATTGTCTTGAGTAGAACTACTTAGAACAAATACTCATTTAATAACATATACATTTGAGGAAATACTTCAGTCTTCTCTATGGAAAAAAAAAATCATTGAGGATTATGGTAGTGAATACCTATCAGCTGTAATTTTCATAGGATTGCTAAATGTAGCTGTCAATCTTGGAAATTTAGCCAGGCAAGTAACATTCCTGATGCAAGGTGCTTATGAATAACTCTTTGGGATTTGATTAATGGAGACATTGGAAAACCTTGCTTTACTGCAGCACATGGGTTTTAGAAGCTGATTTGTTCTTGTGAGGTTTAAGGGAGGAGGGGGAAGAATCCTAAAAAAAACCCAAAAACCCAGCACTGCAGTTACTCTAGAAACCATGTAAACACTGGTAATGGTAAACTTGCCAACAGTACACTGATGAGTACATAGGATTGCTTCACTGTATGAATTGTCCATCTTGTTAAATGGTACTAAATTTATTGTTAGCATAAATGGCCACAGTAATCTAGTTAAGATGCTTTTTCAACAATTTTATTTATTATTTTTTTCATATTTGCTGTCTGGTTATGGATAAAGTATCTGCATTAAGTAGATAGTATCTATTTTTTTTTAATGGGTAAAGTACTGTGTAATCTCAGAAATACTTTGGTGCTGCAGGTTTTGACAGCAGTGTTTGCTAGAAGGGGGAAAAAATGGACAAAGAGTGTCTAAATGTTATTTCTGTTTGCCTTCCAATGTGTCAGTTACTTGTATTTGGAATATTGAGAACATAAGGTTATTAAAAGTCCCTGTGTCAGTAACTTTCTATTGTTCAAGTAATGGATCTCCTGTGTAGGAAAAAATTAATTTAGTGCCTTAAAAAAAAAAGAAAGATTTTTAAAAAAAAAAAACTTTCTGCATCCTACCCCGAAGAGTATGCCATGAAGAGCTGTGAATGTAGCTTCAGTACTTCATGGACTCAGTCTAGCTGAAAACTGAGCTGGATGCTCAGAATTAATTTATGCTGGAATCTCACTGCTTCACAAGTACAATTATTCAGAAGTGGAGATTTCATTACTTTGCTGTTTTCTTCACAGACTGCTGCTGATTAACCAGAGCTTTAAGATTTTCTTTCTGTGTCTGATGAAGCTATTTTTGCTTCTTCAAAGTAAAACCTGCTGAGATGGAGTGCCAAAGGCACTGATGATATAAATGGCACACTGTGTCAGCTCTTACCTCAATCAGCTTTAAATAAACATTTGTTTCAAATGGTGAAACAATTAATGTAAACACAAAGTATCGAGTTCAGCTTTGCAATGCCAGTGCCTGTCTACTGACTCCAGCTGGTTTATACTGCTGTTGAATATGAACACAATTATGTCTCTCATAACTGGTGAGGCTTCCAAATGAACCACCCTTCAGACAGACATTGGTAGAAGATGATCTAACAGGAGAAGGGATAAAATAACAGTAACTGGAAAATGAATCAAAGTTCACAATTGGGCAGGAACCATTAGAGACAGAAATAATTTTATAGTGCTGAGATCTGTTTCTTAGGAAGAGTGATGAAACGAGGAGGATTCTTCCATCATGCTGTTTTAACTAATGTGAAGTTTTAGCCGAAGACATTTTGATAGAGGAATTCTGCAGAGGCAGCTGAATATAAGAGATGAAGGATTATGCTCTATATTCCATATATTGTAATGTATTGAAAGTTTTCACGAATTTGAAGTCTGGGGTTTTTTTAGAGGGATGTATAACAGTTGATCAAGCACAGGCTAGTCTGATCCTCTGTGATCAAAGGGACTTCATATGCTTACTGTGCTGCTCTTGACTCCTTAGGTCTTCAGAATTTAGCCATCCCATCTACATGGACGATTATTTAAAGGCTGGCTTCAGTTTTCTCTTTCAGCTGTGAACAATTTCAGAATTTCAAACAGGGGAAAAAAAGTATCCAGAAATAGAAATATGAGTTAAAAGTGTTTTAAACACAGTGGTGCTAGTGACTTCAGTAATAGATGCTTCAGTACTATTTAATGGTTCTTACTTTACAAAAATGAACATTGCTCTTTAGTATGGAATTTCATCCCAAGTAGCCCTTTTTCATCAGCAGAAAGATGTTGAACTGAAATATTTTTCACTTCTGTGCAATAGGCAAAGCTGGAATTCTGCATTATTTTTGGAGCAGAGACCTTAAATTCAGTCATTGCTAACTGGTAGTGTTTATTCTGTAGAAAACTCTAGCCAGAGCTGTGTCCAATAAGTTTTCACATCTCCCAGTTGATCTGTGTTTCAGATGTCTGCCATGCCAGTTTGGGAAAAGAGCTATTTCTGCAAAAGAAGCACAAAATAAGATTCTCAGGGGGGGCGAGGGGGAATCAAAGAATACTTTAAAAAAAATGCAGTACTTTTACCATTCTACTGGCTGTCTTACTCAGGCACCTTTTTATTACTGCTGTGGTGGAATTAAAAGCAATAGTTCCTTTTTTTCTGTAACAGATGACTGATTTATGTGTAGCAGATCAGAAAAACGTGCACAAAGGGTGGAGAGTTGATTTTTTTTTTTTTCTTTGTCTCTGCCCTTGGTTTTTAATACATGTCATTAAGATATACCAAAAAAAGGATTTAGTTCTATAAATGAAAAGAAGCTTCCAGATTAGCTCAGTAAATTGGATTCTGGACTAGTCAGAGAAGCATTTTCACAGGAAAGGCTTGCAACTTCATTGAAAGTAACATAAATGTTGTGAACCATTGTTTGCAACACCTGAATTTTCCTCAGTCCATCCTATATGCAATCTGCTTCAGGCAGAAATGTTTGGCTATATGAATCTCAGAATAAATGATGTAAGTTGAGGGTAATCTTTTAAAACATAGAATTTAATACTTTTTCTCCCTGTCTATTGCTAAACTGTTTAGTGTATAGTCCAACAATTTTCACAATAGTCCTTCCCAGCAATCGCTTGCTATAGCTGAACAGGTTCATCTTACTTAACCCATGACATATGATTAACCACCTTCTTCATGGTAATGATCGAATTGTTTGCTTGATCTGTAGTTCCATATTAAAGGCAAATGCACTTCTAGAAGATATAGATTATATCCATTACACAGGAAGGTATCCTGAAGCCTCAATGAAAAGCTAAATAAACATTTAAAATTATAACAAGACATTTTGTTGACCGTACCAGTACAGGAAAACCTAATTGAAAGATCAGCTTGTCATATTATAAATAATAATAAGCTGTATTTTGAATCCTTCATCAAAATAGTATGATTTCATTTTGAAAGACTAGCCAAGGGAACTGAAGTTTTGCCAGTCTAGTACAAATATAATTGCGTTTTTCAAATTTTAAAATGGAAAATTGTTACATATTCTGTATATCCCAAGACATGGCTATATACATGGAGGTTGCAGGGCTTGAATCTCATTTTGTGTAGAGGCCTTTTAGAAACAAGGCCTTGTAAATTCAAGGATGGTTCAGTCATGGAATTAGAGTAAGAATATATTTATAAGTTATTAATACTATGTGCCCTAGAAATGCTTTGTTCTGCTTCATAGGATGAACATATACATTAGCTTTCTCTATACTGTAATATCTGCAATACATGATATACCTTCATTGCCACACTTCTTTTTTATTCAGTGACATTTTTCCTTCTTTCATTCAGTTTTATCTCTAGTCATAAAAAGCAATCTATATTTAATATGGCTGTATCCAGCCAGGGGATTAAAAATCTAAAAATATTTTTACTCCAGCATGTGCCTGCAGGCTTGTAATTCATTGCATTCGCTGTCAGAGCAGAGAAGGATGTGGTCAGGAGGAAATTGGCTAGTCTTTTGATCAGACAGAATATTACCTGAATAATTTTAAGAGCTCACGGAGAAAGGTTTCTTACCAGACCAAATTTGCTTTGCTGAACAAGGCAGCCTACATTAAAATGTTGTTAATAAGTAATATCCTGTCTCTCAAACCCCTCTATAATAGCTGTACATATATCCTAAGGGAGAGTGGCTTGGAAGTATTCCATGTTAGTGTCTAAAAAGTTCTATTAAGTGTACTGTGAGCTCTAGAAATTTACTTATAGAATAGAAATGGGTGAAGGATGTGTAGACTATTTATCTCTCATTGAAGTGCGTGTTGAGAAATTAATGATTACTAAGTGCCTATACTTAGCACTGGTGAAGTAGCACCTGGCATACTGTGTCTAATTCTGGGCTGCCCACTACACGAGAAAAAGAAAGCTGCTGGAGAGAGTCCAACAAACAGCCACAAAGATGGTTAAGGGACTGGAGCGTCTTTCCTGTGAGGAAACAGAGAAAACTGGGGCTGTTTAGGCTAGAAGAAAGAAGGCTCGGGGGGCACCTCTTCAATGTGCATAAACCTCTGAAGGGAAGGTGTAAAGAAGGTAGAACTAGGCTTTTTTCCATGGTGCCCAGTGACATGGAAAGAGGCAATGAGTGCAAACCGAAACACAAGGGGTTCTGTCTGCACATAAGGATACAGTTTTGTGTTGGGATTTTTTCTTACTGTGCGGGTAACTGAGCACTGGAACAAGTTGTTCATAGGTGGAGTCTCCACCCATGGAGATGCTCAAAAGCTGTCTGGACATGGTCCTGGGCAACCAGCTATAGGTGACCCTGCACAAGCAGGAGGGTTGGACAAGCTGACTTCCAAAGGTCCCTTCCAAACTCAATCATTCACTAATTCTGTGAGCAGTTTTATCTCTGCACTCTCCAGTAGGACTGTTGCAGGTAATATTGTATGCTCAGTTAAACTGATAGACCGTCAGCTTCACTACATCAGGCATGCTCGTTTCATTATCGTTATTCTGCATGTTGTCTGTCCTGGTGGCAACATGTCTCACTGAGCTTTATGATGCACAGGGGACAGAAATTTGGGATAGGAACTGTGCAAAAAGTGTGATGCAGAAATGCTATAATCCTGATTAAATTCTTTGTAAATACTTATCGTAAGTTTTATTGTAAGAAAAAAAAATTACAAAAATTACTTGAAATTTTACATCAAATTTACACAGCAACAAATGTGTACTCAGTGTTTAACAGATTTTTGTCTTTTCTGCCTTTAGTGATTCCCAAGTTTTACTCTTTGTACCACATAGATTTGTCATTAGAATTCTGAAAATAATGACTATAACTGAAGCTGCTGTGAACAAATACAAAATTATATTTCACTTTGTGAACATGAATTTAGAGATATAAAATGTCATTTTGAAGCAATTACGTTTATGGTATAGAAAAATGTCCATTTCCATTTTGAAGTGTAGACTGTATAGACAAGCATACTTGTCGTCTCCATCAGTTTTTGCCATCTTAATGGGAAAAGATCCAAATACTCTGCTTTTATTTACTTGAACATTCATAAGATTATTTGTTATATTTTACTATGTACGATAGTTTTGAGTGGTTATTCACTAAACATATTAACGACTAAAACTGAAGAAAGACTTGAAATGAGGAATAAATATTTTTGATGGATCTTGCTGAAAATATGTGTCTGTATAGATTGCTGGTTTTTAGAAATTTATTGTAGGTAAAATACAAAGGGTGCTGGTTTGAAGAATTTGATTTAAGCAATATAAACCTGGAACAACCTGGTAATTCTGTGCATTATCATGTTTAGTGAAATAAATGCTTAACTCTTTGTTCATCGTAAACACCACCACCACCACCCTATCCTTAGATGTATTTGCAGAATATTTCATTTTTATTTATGCCATGGGCTCATGAAAATCGATCACACTGTTCATGTAAGTGCAGTTTTCTGGATCAGTTTCCAGTTATTGGCAGATTAATGCAGTAACTCTACTGAAGTCACAGGCAATTGCTCCTGCTTGCCCTTGCATGCTTAGTGATAAAGCATAAATATGGTGGTAACCAAAGCTCATCTATTACTAACATTGATAGGAGGATAAGTGAAGAAAGATTACAGCTTGAAAGAAGGTGTCATAGAGATAAGGGCAGAAGCAGTGCTGTTGTAGCAGATCCTAAATAAACGCTAGCAGGTTTTCTGGATGGCCAGATGAACTTGATACATGTGAGGCTGTTTCTGTTTGTTGTTGTGTTCCCCACCATGCCACATATAGTGAAATACAATGAAAAAAAAAGCTATCGGGAAAATTATCAGCTGTCTACAAAAGACACCTGTAAGAAAGCAAGCTGATTTTCTTCTGTGTGCAAAATCTGTCTGGATTTCACAAAGAACTGGATCTTTCCCAGTATTGTCTGCATTGTTCTGTGAAAGCTTGCTCTGGAGTTCCAAGAAGATTCAAGAAAGAATTGAAGTAGTCACTATTTGTGAAGTAACTTATGTGTAAATACCATAAACTTTCATGAATGATAATGTTTTTTTAATTATTTTTTGTCTTTCCCAGTCAGGACCTTAAATCACTACTCTGTGCTATGTAGAGTATAGAAAGTTCTCCCCACCTTTCAGGCATGTTCCATGTAGCAGGAGGGAACCAACAACATATGTCAGGATAATCTCTCTGAAGGTCCATGTCTCTGTTATTTAAATAATTAACCCTATCAAAGACAAAGATTCTCTAACCTACTTTCCTGAAATTGATAAGAGATGCAGCCCATATAAGTAGTTTAAAAATGAGCTATAGAAGTATTTTGCAGTGTTTTTTTTCAAAGTGGTTTGTCTTGGAGTTCATTCAGCTTTGTATGATTTTATAGTTCATAAAAAAACACCCTGTAATTGCATAGATTACTTGTCTTGAAATGTTACAGGTGTCTTTACATGCTTCAGTTTTGCTCCTTTTTGGAGGAAGGGCACTTTTCCTGCTGTTCTTATTGATAGCTGTAAATTATATGTGCATGTGTGGTTGTTGGTGTAGCTAGAGTCATAGGAAAACACAAGGTACTGATCTCACTACTTGATATTAGGAATGTGAAAAGAATGCCACTTTTGACGGACTGTTGCTGTCCAAATTCTAATTGTGCTGCTGTGCTTTATATCACTGTATGTTATCTGTTCTTACCTAGTTTTCATATTTCTTTTTGCCACACAGTGCATTCTGATTAAGTTCAGCTTAGAACTTGTGATATCCTGTAGAATTATTAAAGAAGGTGAAGTATTTAACATCTGTCCATAACAAAGTATTATGGGAGTCAGGTTGACTGCTGAAATATGCCTAAATTACTCTTTCTATTACGGTCTGTTTATTTTAGCTATACTTACTCAAAGCAGACTTGTTAAAAAAAAAAAAAAAAAAAAAACAAACCACAACACAGCCAACACAACTTCACTGATCATACCTTGTTTCTGTTCCAAGTCACAGCTCAAAGCTTGGTCTGAGCAAATGAGCCAGGTTGTGGGCAAATGTGCCAGGGCCCAAAGAACAGGAATCATAGTCACAGTCATTTCCAACTTTATGCAACAAGCTACATTTGCAGCAAACACTGTTGGTTTTCTTTCCACTGGGTTCTTTTCAAATGGGTGAGAATTAGAACCTTGTTTTTCCTCTCACATAGTTTTATATATACTTGCTGGGAAGTGAGTTATTGCCCAATATAGCTTATAGGGCTGCAGCAGAATCTTTCCAGTCTAGCTGTCTGCCAAAAAATAAAAAAGGTTCAAAAAATGTAGGGCTATCATATTTGCCTCAGATTTACTAGGAAGTTGTACGTGTATATGCTCTATGGAACACACATGCAGTAAGCCTAATGTTTCCCCAAAAGACTGCGCTTACTGTGCTACTGATATATTGTTAAAATTGTGATTACTGTATTTCTGAACAAATGTATATGTTCAAGGTAGTAGATCAAATACATTTCGGAATGTACACACGGTAACAAATGTATGTGGAATTTTTGGACATATGGTGACCTGTTTGGTGCTGCTGTGTATGCGTAGCTGATGTGACCTAAATACAAAGTAAGCAGGGTATGTATGTACGTATGTACGAATAACAGAGTGGGGAATCCCAGAGGAACTGGGAAAACCTCAGCAGAGACTTGCAGGGATATGCTACATAAAACCTCATGGCTGAGAATCTGTATGTTACAATTCTTAGGATCTGAGGAGAAATGATTAATGAAAGAACTGTAGAGGAGTTATGTGGCTCAGTGTCTATGTATTATCTGTCCAGCAACAGCTAATGTCATTATTGGTATTCAGGAATTATATCACCATCAACATTTTGTCTGTTATAATTTGCTGTGTTCACAGATGGGACCTCTAAACAGACGTTTCCAAGTATAATTCCAGTCATAATTCAGTTTTCATAGTACTTTGCATAAATGTCTATTTTTGATGATACACTGCTCTAATTCATTATAGTATTTTTGTCAGTTCTAGATTGGGCAAACTGACAAGAAAAGCTAATTGCTTTTCATATAGTATTATTGGTTTCTGAGAGATTTTGAGAACCAAATTGCACAGACATATGTCAGAGGGAAATATAATCCTGTGTACAATTTATGTACTTCTTGGTGTTGAGCAAGGAAGGCTAAGTACAGAAAATAGTGCTTTATAGTTAATCTGAAAACCTATTGATTTGAAGCACCTTAATTTTAAGAAAAACAACTGTCTGGCTAATCTACATAAAATATTGCAGTTATCCTTATAATGAATAAGCTCATTAATATTTAAACTACACATTAGCTGCATCTCTTACAAGGAGATAATATTCCCCATAACTTCCATTAATTATAACCAAATTAACATGAACTGAGAATAACTGATTGGGAGTAAATCTTTCATGGTTCAAGCCAAATCTTAGTAGAAGTAGTAAGGATACTTACGTTAAAAGTAACAGTTATGGTAGTTATTCTTTATTAACTGTACATTAAGAAAGAGCACTCCACTCATGTTGCTCAGCTCAGGAAATTGTAGAACACACCTGAAGTAAAAGTAAAATAGTACAATGCCAACACTTGTATAATATCAATCCACATGTGTTTTCCTGTTCTTCAAACAATCCTGAAAAGGGCCAGTTTAGAGAATTAACAGAAAGTTGTTGTCACAGAACATAAAATCATTTAGATTGGAAAAGACCTTTAAGATCATCAAGTCCGATTGTTAATCGAGGACTGCCATGTCCCTAAGTACTGCATCTGTGTGTTTTTTTTAAACACCTCCAGGGATGGTGATTCCACCACCTCCCTGGGCAGCCAATGCTTGACCAACCTTTCGTTAAAGAAATTTTTCCTAGTATCCAAGAAGAGACCAACCCCCACCTGCCTTACAACATCCTTTCAGGTAGTTGTGGAGAGCAGTAAGATCCCCCCTGAGTCTTCTCCTCTCCTGGCTAAACAACCCCAGTTCCCTCAGAAGCCTGGTGCTCCAGCCCCCTTCCCAGCCCTGCTGCCCGTCCCTGGACACCCCCAGCCCCTCTGCCTCCCCCCTGCCCTGAGGGGCCCAAAACTGAGCCCAGGGCTCAAGGTGTGGCCTCACTGATGCCAAGTGCAGGGGGACAATTACTGCCCTTGTCCTGCTGGCCACACTGTCTCAGATACAAGCCAGGACACTATTGGCCTTCTTGGCCACCTGGGCATACTTCTGGCTCGTATTCAGCTGGCCATCAGCCAGTACCCCCAGATCCTTTTCCTCCAGGCATCGTTCCAGCCACCCTTCCCCAAGCCTGTAGTGTTGTGTGGGGTTGTTGTGACCCAAGAGCAGGACCTGGCCCTAAACCTCGTTGAACCTCACACAGTTGGCCTTGGCTGATCAGTCCAGCCTGCCCAGACCCCTCTGCAGAGCCTGCCAGCCCTCCAGCAGATCAACATTCCCCCCCCCAGGTTGGTGTTGTCTGCAAACTTACTGAGGGTGCACTCAATCCCCTCATCCAGATCGTCAATAAAGATATTAAACAGGACTGGCCCTAGTACTCAGCCCTGGCGTATGCCCTGCGTGACTGGCTGCCAGCTGGATGTAACTCCACTTGCTACCGCTTTTTAGGCTTGGCTGTCCAGCCAGCTTTTTACCCAGAGTAGAGTACACCCATCCAAGGCCATGAGCAGCCAGTTTCTCCAGGAGAATGCTGGAAGAAACTTTATATTTTTAAATTATGAAAAACAACATTCTCTCATCCTGTCAGAGAGCACAGTTTAGAGTAGATTTGGTTTTGCTGTTGTTTCACATGATGCTTAGACCTTGCTTGGGCAAAAATTCAGTGTCTTGGGTGAGAGTATTCAGGTGTCCTCTGTTAGCAAAGTTAAACATACAAAGCTTTCTCAGATTGGATTTGTTCTGGCAAACACTGGATCAATCTGAAGTTTTGGTAGAGATGTCAAAGGTGTATAAACTATTGAAGAGTCATAGGATGGTTTTGATTGGAAGGGACTGCTGGAGGTCATCTTCTCCAACCCCCTGTTCAGGCAGGGTCACCTAGATCATATCCAGAAGACTTCTGATTATCTCCACGAATGGAGATTCCACAACACTCAGTCCCCTTCTCAGTAAAATAATGTTTCTGTTCTACTGTTTTGCCACCTTTGTGCTGAAAAAAACCTATTTTGGTCTGGTTGAAACTTCTTATATTCCAAGCTGAGTCTGTTGCCCCTTGTCCTCCAAGAAGAGTCTGGCTCCACTTTCTCTGTACCTTGTCACTGGGTAGTTGAAGTCTCCCCTGGGCCTTCTCTTCTTAAAGCTGGACAAATCCTGTACTCTGAGCTTCTCTTTGTATGTCATATGCTTCAGCTCCCTGATCATCCTGGTGGTCCACATGAGATTCATTCAGTCTGTTGTGTCTTTCAGTACTGAGTTGCCAAAAATAAGACACAGTGCTCCAACGATGATCTTGGAAGTGGCAAACAAGAGGGAAGTAATCGCTTCCCTTAACCTGCTGGCTATGCTTTTGCATAGCATGCAACTGTTGTTCTTCACTGCCAAGAACACACTGCTGACTCATGTTCAGCTTACTGTCGTCTGAGATATTTACTGCAAAGCTGTTTTCAGTCCAATCATTCCAGTCTGTACTGTTGTATTTGCATTTGTTCAACTTCGTGAGGTCCTTGAAAGCCCATTTTTTTTGCCTGTTGAGGTATCTCTGACAGTGGCTGTAATCTCCAGCAAATCAGACATTCGCCCTGATTTTATATTGTCCAAATTGCATTCTGTCTAGGTCACTAATAAAGACTTTGAAAAGTATTGTCCCTGGTATTTGTCTCTGAAGGACACCCCTAGTAACTGGCTGCCAGCTGGTCTTTGTACTGATCACCACCTTTTAAGCTGTATGGTCAGGCCAGTTTTCTGCTCTGCTCTTAGTCTACTTTACCAGTCCGTATCCTCACCATTTTGGCTCTAAGGATACAATGGGAGACTATGCCAAAGGCCCTCTGCAGGTTTGCTGGTGATACCAAACTGGGGGGAGTGGCTGATACACTAGACTTTGTGCTGCCATGCAGCATGACCTCAACAGGCTGGAGAGATGGGTTGACAGGAACCTCACACAGTTCAGCAAAGGGCAATGCAAAGACCTGCACCTGGGGAGGAATGACCCCAGGCCAGGTCCATACTGGGGGCTGACTGGAAAGCAGCTTTATGAAAATGTCTGGGAGTACTGATGGATGGCAAGTTGACAATGAGCTGACAATGTGCCCTTGTGGCAAAGAGTGCTAACAGTGTCCTGGGCTGTGGTCAGGGTGTTGCCAGCAGGCTGAGGGAGGTGATCCTTCCCCTCTGTTCAGCACTGGTGAGGCCATACCCAGCATAGTATGTCCAGTTCTAGGCCGCCCACTACAACAGAGAAGGTAAGCTGCTGGAGAGAGTCCAGCATAATGGACTGGAGCATCTTTCCTGTGAGGAAAGGCAGAGAGAGCTGCGTCTGTTTAGCCTAGAAGAGAGGAGCCTCAGGGGGGCACCTCTTCAATATGCATAAATCTCTGAAGAGAGGGTGTAAAGAAGGTGGAACTAGGCTTTTTTCCATGGTGCCCAGTGACATGGAAAGAGGCAATGAGTGCAAACTGAAACACAAGGGGTTCTGTCTGAACATAAGGAAACAATTTCTTTCTTACTGTGCGGGTGACTGAGCACTGAAATAGGTTGGTCAGATAACTCAAAAGATGTCTGGACATGGTCTGCTCTACATGACCCTGCATGAGCAGCAGGGTTGGACAAGCTGACCTCTAGAGGTCCCTTGCAACCTCAACCACTTTATGATTCTGTGAAATAAATATCCAGAGGAACTGCAAGCGTGGTATGCTTCCTAAATAGAGATGAAGCTCAGGTTTGATATAATGCATGAAAGAAAACTGTCAGTGCTAGCCAGTATGTGCGTTTGTGGATTAGGAAAGATGACATCCAAAAACTCCAGTGATTCCTACCTGTCATAATCTTCTTTGGGGCCACTAACCCCTTATTTTAGAACACACCAGTTTTAAAACTGATGCAACCTAATTTTGAGTAGGGATTGGATGACCCTGGAGTTTGGATAGTGGTCTTCTTATCCCATATTGGTTTCAGTTATGATTTTGTTTTATGTTACTATCCACTTGCATATTCTAAATGAGCCTAAATTTGATATATATGTAATAGCTGTGATCTTGCAGAACTGCAGTATTTATGTTTACTTAGTACCTGTTGATCTGTTTATAATATCAAGGTTAAAATATGCAGTTGCATAGAGACTTGTGTTCATTGTAAGTTTATGATATCTAGCTGTACTTTCTAGAGAAAGCTTGCCCTATGGGTAGGATGTCAACTGAACCTTTTCTCAATACAATCCAAATTTTATGAGCTGCCACATAGAAACCAGTTTTTCTGCAATGACCTGAGTGGACAATCTGAAGCGGTACTCCATGCTCTGCTTTATTTATTTGTTTTTCATATTAAACATAATTCCTGCAGGGAATTCTGTTTCAGCCACAGAATGAAGGCCTGTGAACAGCTTCTTTCTGCCTGAATGTTCCCCTATGAATTGCTGATGGTTAGGAAAGCTCACAGTGACAGAACAGGAGACAGCAGCTTTGTACTTAGATGACAATAGTCTGTGTCTGTGCTAACTGCAGCTGGCACCATTAACTACCTAGCCATAGACTGAAATAAAAACAATTACCACTGCATGCATTAGAATGATGAAATCCACTCTGTTTCTATAGTAACAGGAGTGAAAATTTATATTATGAGCTTAAGAAAGTAGAATGTGACCATCTCTTTTTTTTTTATTTTTTGCAGTTTTACAAGGTGCAGCAATTCACAGAGAAAATAATGTTTAAGATGATACATATAATTGAAAAAGATAAAGGTAAGGTGCTTTACTGGTAACAAAACGATGCACAACATACATTCAAGTTGGAATGTTGATTTTTTTCTTTTAAGTATTCTGTTATGCTGAGACATACCCAATTTAGTGCTGTTTGAAGTAGATTCTCTTTTTGTTTATTACAAATGATCTTTAAGTGGAAGCTTTACAAAAAATCGAATGAGAGAGAAAATAAAGTGAGGGCTTTAGCAAGTCAAAAATTTTAGATTGTTTTGCCATCTGGTCTGATTTAATGTATCATATGAAAAAACAGTTGTACATTTTGAGCTTTTGTCTTCAGAAGCACATTGAGGTATCAAAACACTGTAAGAGATTTCTTTGTGGATATGATTATTATATTGCAGCATTTTCAAGTCTATCCAAGCTATCATCAATCTAGTTTTTTTTTTTTTTATTAGTAGCAGGAAAGCTGTGGCAAAATATTTATCAATCTTAGCTAGGATTTGGGGGTTGTATCTTTTACTGATACTTATGAAGTAGAATATTATATTATAGACCTATCAAGAGAGCAGAGTTCCTGAGTTCTTTAGACTGATTTCAGCATTCAGTTTGAATATTGCTTTGTTTCAAAATCACCTCCCTTTACAAAAGATATAGCATGTTTAACTGTGCAATCAGTTGGTAACAGGCATAATTTTTGAAGCATTTAATAATTTACAACCTTTCCTCACACTACATATTTGTCTTGCCCAAAACCTCTTTCCTCATTATGTGCTAAATACATAGAGTGCTTTTACGAGGAACTCTGGAGCTAGGATCATCTCTGCTATGTGTAAAGGATTATGGAATATCTCTTCAAGTTACCTAAAGCTGCAGGAGCGTGACAGTAATCCATGCCTGTTGGTATTTCCTTGCATGCATTAGAGATGATCAGATAAAGAACTAACTCATTTCTAACTCTGTGCTAAAATATCCTGTACAGTCACTTGATGTTCTTTCTTTAGATGAAGTAATTAATTATCTTGAATTTATAGGATTTTTTTTTTTTTAGTAAGGTTAATTATTATCATTGATTGTAATTCCAGGGGTGTCTATAAGCACGTGTTTTAGAGAACAGCTAATTTTTAAAATTCATTTCACTGCAGTAGAGCATGAAATACGACATCATACTGTATCTTAACATGCCTTTCTAAGTTCAGGCTTAGATTGCTGATTTAACTGCATGTTTTTAAGTGTATGGATGTTTTAGGTTTTTTTATATTATGCATCCCAAACTTAGAAATAGGTCTTTTCTGTGTCTGCAGTTGTAGTAATAAACACAGACATTCTTTAAAAACTGCAAATAATTTCATTTTAGGTAATAAACAAGTGGTTTGCTCCAAATCTGAAATATTCAAGGAATATTATCTCCATTTCTAAGAGGATTCAAGTAAGCTTATCAGAAAAGTTAAGTAAGAGTAACAATTATGAATATTTCTAGCATCTAGATTTACACATTAAGTATCTAGTCAGTTATACCAAAATAAAATCTTGTAGTTTACAAATCAGATCACACATCACATGTGAATTAGGAGATTATGTGACTGTCACCAGAACAAGAAAAGAAACTGCCTAAATAGAGCAGGAAGAATGAAGAAAAGTGCTTTTGTTCATGTATAAAAGAGCAATACTTTAAATCCACGTAACACAGTTCCTCTTTTGAAGCACAGATGGAATTAAGAATTCTATTTAAGGCACATAATGGCACTTCAGTTTCTAACTTGGTGAGATCAAGTGTGGTCTAGAAAATGAAGAAGTCTGGTTACTCTAACTGTACATTCTTCATTCTGATTTTGATGAGTCTTACATATGTATGTTCTGCACTCCTGTGACAGTTCATCTCTAGATGGAAATATGGAAGATTAGCAGGAGAATTTGTGTGGAATGAGAAAAAAGAAACGTAGATTGCTTGCTTATGCTGTTCTTGGAATTCCAGTGACAGGATTATATTTTCATAGTTACATATTTATTTCACTTATTTTAGCTTACTTGTTGGTAGAAAATGTGTAGAAATGTTTATTTGTACTTCCCTGTTTTTCTGTAATTACAAAAGCTGGTATACCTTATTCAAACTGTGTAGTATGTCCCAGTTTGGTGTTTACATGTCTGGAGTTGACTGCCCAAAAAAGACATGTGTGTCAAAATGAGAGTTTTGTGAATAAATACTTAAGGTTACAATTGGCATGCAAGTACTATATAAATCTTCCAAATTCCAATTAAATTTAGAATTTAGCAAATCAAAGTCCAGCTAATAATATCTTTAGAAGTGTACACAAGATTAAATAGTTAAGCTGTGAACACTCATGAGTACACATTGCTTTTTAAGCCAGATATTTTCCTACCATGAAAAGATGAATGCTCATAACAACGTTAACCAGTAGATTCTGTTCGCATACACAGCTATGCATCAATAAAATATTATTGTAGAGAGATTTATTATTTTACATTAACGAACCGTGTGTTGTAATAAGCAGTAAACTGAAGAAGGGCTATGGTAAGGGTAGGTAATTACTGTGTTTTGTCAAGGCAAAATTTATTGCTTAATATGTCTAATTTTAGTTAGCACTTTAGTTAGCATGTAGCAGATCGACTTTATATTTTAGTGACAGTTTTCTATTTGCTGAGCATCTTTTTGTTCATTCAGTTTTTAGAAAATAAAATAATTCTTTCTTAATCCCTACAACACAACCCATCATTAATAAATATTCCAGGGTTTTCCCCCACATTGATAGATATGCAAATATATGTCATTGTTTACTCACTGATCCTTCAAAAACAAACACCAGAGGAAAAAATCAAACTACACCTTTCTTTATGAAAACACCTCAAGGAAATCTAGTTCTGGAAAATCATAAAGAGGATCAGGGAACAGGATCCTTTTCAAACCAGATCACCCTTTGGAAATGAAACTGAAAAAAATAGAAGTGAATGAATCACAGGTAATTTTATTCTGCTGGATATGATCATCTCAGATTAACATGCATAATATTTGCAGTTCATTCTTGTTTGCCATCTTGTTTGCCTAAAAATTCTGCTTGAGATCCTGCATGTTAACACACACTTTGGATTGCCATTAGTATCCCTGTTTAACCTCTGCAGCTAGAAAGGCTCATAAACAGTTCGGCCTTTTGGCATGGAACTATGCAGAGACAGAGTCTATAATGACAGCCTTCAGTGAAGAGCAAGTACAGAGAAAGTTCAGTAAAGTGCAAGATTATGGTTCCAGTCTCCAAAAGTATAGAAGAGCAAGGCTCTAGGCAAGACAGCTGTGCCAGCTTCTAAAAGGCACGTGCAAGAGCAGAGATTTACAGCCTCCTTTGAGTCCCAAGAGCCATTGGACAGCATGGCTTTCAGTATAACTGGAAGTTTCCATTTTGTGGGTTTAAACATAAAGAATTTAAAATTCATCTAGGGTGACTTTGGTGGGATTTTATTATATGGAATTTATTTCTAAGTCTTCCTGATATCTTTCTTTAACCGTAATCTTGCCTTCTATTCTTTCTAAGAATTATTCTCAAATTATACAGACCTATAAAAGAGGGAAGTATTTTTAAATTTAAGTAATGAGAATGCCAAAGGCTAATCTAATTAATAATCTGATTTTTACCCATGCTCCACCATTTCTACAACATCCTTTAAAATATTAATTTGATATAAAACCAAAATGTCACACTACTTGCATATGCATATGAATGCAAGTCGTGTCTTCATGGCATATGGTATTCAGTTAAGCCTGGTATGGTTGACATATGTCTAAGTAAAGTCTCTTTCTGGTATTAGATATTTAAATTTATTCATTTGGATTTTGCTGTGGATAAGATGATACTGGGCATTTATGGCACTTCTAGAGATAACAGTTTTCTTGAACAAACGTTTCCTGTTTATTTAAACCTTTCAAGAGAGTTACTGGAAAATTTTTGCTATGCAGAATGGAAGTCCCAAAACTCCACTGTTGGTAATAAATTCAATTTGCAATGAACTAGTCCAATCTGACATACTCTGGTGAGTTTCACTGGACTGTTAAGTTTGTAGGTACTGGTCCATAAATCTATGCTATTTCAAAGAATAGCAGACTTTACAATGTCTCCCTCTTCTGCTGTCATTGCATGCTGTTCTATGATGAGGGGGTTCGCTGACATTTTTTTGAAAAAGACATTGGTAGTCTGGTCATTGTAGTCTTAAATGTTTTACCTTTGATTTCTTGTTTGTTTCTAGGCCAGTATTAAATGTGTGAACAACTGCAGTGTCCAGCAGAGCACTTTGCATAGTTCTTCTAATCCTTAATTCTTGATTGTGATAAGCAGCACTGGGTCCCAGAACTGAACTGTTAGCTTGTCATACTCCAAAAACGTCTGGATAATGCAGCTTTCCAGAAATTGTACTCACTCCTCTAACGTTGCCATTGCAATACCATTCTGCAAATTCCTAATTGAAAGTTTTTAACTTAATGTGAATAACTTAATTAGGGAAAGAGCACTTAAAAGTTCTAGATCTATGTGTTCTACTTTCCTAGACATCCATAATAACAAGGTACTTTAATTTTAATTTGTTTTAGGAAAACTAATGAGAACAAATAATTCTTTAGTGGGAGAGTATAATGTGTTTTAAATATGTAGTCTGCAATGAATGCAAAAAATGTAGAATGCTATTTGTAAAGTTAAAACACACTAGAAGAAAGTACTCAGTAATTTCATAGCTGCATGAACTACACTTCAGTGATAGTAGTCTTCTGCTCTTAGATTTATTTCCTCAGAAGAGTAAGATAAATTCAGATAGGATAGAGGAGATCTGTTCAAATTAAAACTGCATTGTTCAGCATAGGCTTAGTAAGAAGCTTGAACTAATACCATGAGTTTGAGATGTTTTGATCTAGACAAAAATCTTTGGGGCCTCAAACTTCAGATAGTACTTCAAATTGGGGGTACAGGCCCATATCTGACTCATTTTTATTCTCTCCTAAGTCAGATTATTTTTGGGTTGTTTGCAGTATACGCAGTACTTTATAACTGGGTAGGGAAAAGTTTGTTTTCTGTGAAAAGTTAAAGAATTTATGCTGCTTATCCAAATACCAATTGTTCATTTGATGAACATATCTGAGGCATGTACCTGCTGAAAATATGTTCACCCAAGATTTACTTTTTGGTTCCATAGCATTTTGAAATGAAGGTTTATTTAAGTTTCTTGTGCAAAGAATGGGTGACGCATAAGCATCCCATTTGGGTATTTGGGATTTATTCATTGAAAAGTATTCTGTCTGCTACTGTGAACAGATTCCTAATCCAAGCGTGTACATTGCCTTCTTTTATTTCCTCCTTAATCAGCTTTGAACTGTGATCAACATTCCAGCTTTTGCTTTTTGCTGATTTATACACTTGGAATGTTAAAAAGAAATATACCCTTTACAATGAAAGACAGAAATCAGTATTGTCAGGATAAATCCGCCAGATCTTTAGCTACCTAGTGTTTATTAAGGATGCAAAGCTAATGAGGGCTCCTAATTGGCATGCCACAAATCTTGCTTTTATGTTAGCAAATGTATAGGGCTTTTGTTGCTGCAAATAAGGTAGTACTGCAGTACAGTCATTGCAGCACTGTGGTTCCAGTAAGAGACTAGACAACAACTGGCTTGGAGTAGTTCTAGTTTTTTAGAACTATGTTTCAAAGGAAAATGTTTTTCAAATAGCTATTCTCCACACTGCATCAAGGATCGTATTTCACAAGAGCTTAATTCATATCTAGAACCCAAAATTAAACAGTGATATTGTAAAAAACATGAACTGATTAGAACTTGCTGGTTGATCAGCATTTTAGGAAACTTAGCTACTTCCCTTTCTATCGTAAATGGAAACTGCTGACTTCTTTGAAAAATGTCTCTATAATTGTATACTTTGGTTGCTAACAGAAGGCTGAAAATCTGGGCTTGAAATGGTAAAGTACAAAGCACACAGTTTTAGTGATTTTTGAAAGAGTGGCTTTTAAATCTGTTTATTGGGTTTCATGTTCTTTGTTCTTTGTTATTTAAAGTTTGCACATATGGTTGTGCTACTGTATGATACTACAGTGACCTTAGAATAGTTAGCGGTAGTTATCCTCAAAACCTAGACTGCTGCCCTATAGTACAGGAGTATGTTATTAGTCCAGGGCTATGTTATTATCTCTGAATCTTTTTGCATCCTTAGATTTTCTGCTTATAAATTTAATGCACTCACTAATGAGAGTAACACAAGTAACATGGAGTCTTTCCAAACCAATTGATGATTGTCAGCTTATGTACCCATATGTATCTGGTTGGTGACTAAGATTAGAGATAGATCTCCCTAATACTTATTATTTGTATTTGATTTGTCCAATACTAGGACATAATGCTACAATTAAAACATAATTTCTATATAAATTCTTTAAAAAGCACCCTAACATTTTGACAACTTAACAGTAAACATGGCTCTTTCATTAATAATCTGTTAGCATCAGTTGCTCATGAGGAAGCTGACTATCTTCCAACTTTTTTGCCTCTTAGGTTACAGGGACAAAATGGCATACACTAAACTGTCTGAATAAGAGTGTAATTTTGTTGGAAACAGGACCCCATTGATAAGCAGTACAAGCCAGCATGTTTCTTCAAAAATAATGGAATTCAAGGGATTATGCTGGTTATAGCCACAACAGTATGACAGGAGAGAGGTTATCTTTAGATGACATTATCCTAGCTACTATTTTGTCATTTCAGAGTCCCAACACATTTTACTAAAGGAATATTTTATTTTAAACAGAGAGGAAACTTCCTTCTACCAAAAGGACAACATAAATCAGCACATGTATTGGGAAGGAAAAAAAAGCCTGTATTTTTGGTTTGCCACAGAGTTGTTTGCAATGCAAAACTGCCTGTAATTTCAGCATACAAATGCAAGCCTGATTACTGTGTTTGAGGGAAAGCTATTTTCAACAGTATGACCTCCTTGAATGATACAGTTTTAACCACGTTATCTTTGTGGATCCCACATCTTTGTAAGGTGCTGTTGCTACCAAAATAGCTATGGTTAGTATGTTGGCTGCCTAACTGTACTTAGAGCACCGTGGGCTTTTTTTCCTATGGTAGTGGAGAAAACCATGTTATACAGCTAGGGAGTCTTATTCTAGGCTGGGTATCTACACAAAGAGAAGAAAAACCATGCTAAGAAAATCAATAAGGCTGTAACTTTTTAACCACAGCTATTTTTGCATAGCAAAGTGAACTGGATGTTAAAGTACTCTTTTCCAGTCTTGTTTTTAACATGTGAAATGTTTAACAGTGCGATGTATTATCCCAAGGGTGTCTGGCCTTACCAGTTTAAGAGATTAAACAGTGGAATAGACTTCTGAAGAAAACCAGCTGATACAGCACTAACAGAGATAAATTCAGAGTTAGTTCAGAGTTAAGATTAAATATAAAAAAAGGAAAGCATATCAAGGCATTTGAAGGCAGCCATGGCAACCATATAACTTCTCTGTCTTGCAATTACATTGTCATTTAAAACATTTTAGGTTTAGGTCTCAGTTCACATGAAATTGAGTTCTAAACATTATTTTTCTTTTCCAGAAAAAAATCAGTTTTCTCCTATGTCTTAACTCTCATTTCCTTGCGTTTATATGAAGGCAACCATAAGCAGCGTTTTCCACTGACTGATTTCCCAACAAGATCTTGCTTTATCTCCCATTTTGAAAGGAGAGGCTCTCTTCTTTTATTCTTAGGAATAGAGTTTAAAATAAGTGCATGCCAGTTCTTACTCAAAGATTATTTTGCGTTTTGTTACAGGATTCATGCAGCAGACATCAGTGTAGCTTAAAAATACTCTGACTGCTACATTCTTACTTAAATGTTTCCAAGCTGTTACAAGGCATATGAAATACAGGTCTAATTTAAACGTTTTTGCGCAACCATGTATCACAAATATAATACCTAGGTGAATCATGGGTATTTATTTACAGATTTAAAAATACATTTAGTAGTTGCCTTGTGAATAAAGTATACTGGTTGCCTAGAAAGCTCCAAACCTTGAGCAGTAAAGCTTTCACCATAGGATCTATTGTGGTTAGAAAAGGTTACTGTTAAAAATTATGCTTGCAATGCACAGCCATGATGTGGGGAGTACAACTACACAAATAAATTTGCGTTTTTGGGACTGGAGTCTTGGGTCTTTAATGGAGGAGGAAGGTAAAAGAGAGAAAAGACCAATAAGTTAAGGCATTTTCATCGCTTGATAAGTGGGTAGGAGGAATCCCTGTGTATTGATTATGCTCCATGTCTGGTGCATTTAATTGGTATGTGTGATCATAACATTTGTTTATGCAGATAAATGTTTAAATATCTAAATTGTGGCCTGTGCTGCAGATTTAGAAGTACAGTGTACAGAAGTATGAACTGTGTGAAGGATGTATCTCAGTTTCTGAGGTAGCTGTTAGTGAATTTATAGTCCATGAATTCTGAGCTTTCAAAGGATATTGATCTCACGTTTGTTGGACCAATGTTTCAGTTCTATATAATGTTAGTTCAGTGGTACCCTTGTGTCTATTCCTTATCAGCATTGTTCAGCACAGTAGTCTTGTCTGGAGAGCAAGACAAGCTTGAAAATGATTAAGGACTACTCATGCAAGAGTAAGAACAATGTTTAATGTATCCTTAAATGACAGTTTATTATCTTTATAGTCATTTTTTGCCATATTAATGAAATCTAACTGTGCTGCCAAGGACTGTGGGGAACCTAGTAAATGAAGGCTTATTTTTATTTTTGTGTAAATTCTTCCTTTGATAACTGAATATCTCACACAAAAGTATATAGGAATTCTTCCAGCAGTTGTATTTTAAAGAAAGAAATTCTTGCAGAACCATAAAATTAAGACCCAGACATGTAAAACATGGTTTAAATAGCTCCAGTGTAATAAAATCCCTCTTAAATAAGAAACACCACCTTTAGAAATACTTGTGTTTCTGTAAGAAGCAAGGAAAAATGTGTTTCTTACAGGTTTCTTAAATACAAATAATTTCTGTTATGTTCTCCAATCAATGCAGTGAAAATACTGAGTTTATGTGAAAAAATTATGTGTTTATGTTATATATAATATTTTAGTTAGTTGATAATTATTTTTGTTCGCATGCCTTTACCTACAGTGTGTGTATGAACATTTATATTGTGTTGGTTTCGGCATCAGTTGAAAATAATGCTTGCTTAGCTTCTGAGCTTTGTGGTTTATTTTGTCTATGGGTGATCTGACATTACCTAGGAAAAAATGAGCTCTGGAGAACTACAGCTCAACTTCATATTCTTACTAATTTTTAATGTGAAAAAAACACTGTGTTGCTACCAGTTCCGAGTTCCAAATTTGGTAATTATATTTGATGCTATAAATTATGAAATAAAATATTTTTATATAGGGATGCATAAGTAGTGAAATTAGAACACAGTATTATTTTGCAAAAAGCTGTGTAAGAAAAGCATAATTTAGTACTTACAACTCTTCTGTGGATATTGGACTATTTTAGTATCAGCTAATGTAATAGATGTTTAATATATAATAAAACCTGGTAGGATTTATTTAGTAGTAAATTCAAGAGAAACATCTACCTATGAATACTCTATGAAATTTATTCTTGAAGGGCCTTTTTCAGAAGTTGACCTAGTGTCTGTTACATCACCTCTGTATCCTTCAGCCATAGTTGAAGCATACCTTATAAAAATAAGACAAGGAGCTGATATGGAAGTGTTACTGTATTGATTTAAGGAGCTTTTCAAATGACTAGTCTGGTCTAGTACATGCAATATTTGCTTGCTGTTCATTACACATTTTGTGGTGTGATCTGCCATCTAGTGTATATTCCCCAAAAGGAGCAAAACTGCAAAATCCTGATACTAGCTTCAACAGTCCACTTTGAGAGTTACTGAATTTTCTGAAACATTAGGTGCTCAGGAATGTACTGTGTATATAGAGTAGAATGAAGAGACAAGGTTTACTTCTGGTTTTACTGACTTTATTTTAATATTTGCCATCTAGCACTCTATCCAATTACCCTTATTGTCTGTGGATATATAGCGATTCAAAAACTGTTTTCCCAGTAGTATGATGTTTATGTCTCAGGTAATGTTGATACCTGCAGTGGCCTTTGTAAGAGTGCACACTTATGTTATATTCACAAAGAAGTTAAATTACGAAGAGTTTTCTGAGGGCTTCTAAATGCATCTGGCTGGGTAGGGAAAAATGTAATAACGTTAGCGATTTTGTAAGGAAGACTTACAGAATGCGTTTTGTAATGAAATGGAATATCCTTGTAATAAGCTGAATATGATAGCATTGACTTACTCTGCTTCTGTCATACAGACAGAGGTGCGATACCATGCATACAAGTAGAATGTTGCTTTAAAAGTGTGTTTTTCTGAAGAAAAAAAGACTTCTGTATTTGGGGGCAAGGAAGTGGTGTCAAAAATTTGAAAAACTAAGGCTAACAGTGCCACAGTGAGCAATTTCCTTTCCTTTCCTTAGCTGAATAATTTTTCTGTATTGTGTCAGTTTTCTAAATTAGCCTCACTTTTTAACAGTTTCAGGCGAAGTGGTGTAGAAGCAGCTTGTTTTGTAATCTGGCAGTCATCTAATCTGAAATGGGAACTATTCAAAGTACTTGTCAGACAAATATAACTTTCTCTTGATTCTAGTTGAGGAAAGGAAATGGCTTTTACAGTGAGGGAATGAAGGCTACTATGAAGGCAAACTTTAGAATCACTGTATGTGTTAGCAGCAGTTGAAGTTATAGAGTGTAAATGGAAAAGATGAAATAGTATCTCTTACAAAAATGCAATACACAATTCCATTTGAAAGTTAATGCCCTAGAAAACTGCAGATATTGCTTTTTTAATTAATTGGATGCATTAAGCGTAAACAGGGTAACTCAGAAACCTATTTGTATATGTATAAGCCAATTATAACACTACTCTTGTTGCATGTTAAGTTTTGTAAAAACTTAAGTTGACTCTTCTGTGTTTCTATAAACTCTGCTATGCCCATTAGGAGGCTTTTGTCACAGCTGGATGTGACTCTGTGGGCATCAGTTTTTATTGATCCAGGTTAGGTCTTTCATAATTATAGACTAAAGGTAGCTCTGACAAACCTCTTTGGAAGTCATATACTTTACCTCCTTACGATAAAATGAATATGACTTTTCCTTTAGAAGGAAGGTAGAGTTTCACTTGTACAGCATGCCAACCCAGATAGGCACTGAGAACCGAGTATCTATAACTCACTGAAAAGTGAGTTTTACTATCGTATAAAGATCTATTATTTGCTTCTTAGAGCAAAGGCAAAAAGTGAATCATACAATTCACTATCACTCAACCAAATTGGTGTTATATACCTGTTCAGTGGATATTCATATAGACGTCACTCATACTCACAGTTTTTAAATGTTTATTAAGTATGTACGTGAATTTAGAATTATCTGACTAAAATTCCAGTTCGCTGAGATTTAAAAACGTTACCTTACAAAATTAGTTTTTATGGGAATTATAATATAGTAATAGTAAGAGTGTGAAAGACCAAATTGTTCTGTTCATTAGAAAATCTGTCTGCAGAATTCTAATTTCACAATATTTATTGGTAGTGGTGGTGTAAGTATTGTGTGTCGCAGAAGGAGCTCAGCCTGACTGTTCAGATCCCAGATGGAACTTGAGCTGCTGGCAGTTTAAAAATTCTGTATTTGACTTACAAATTCCTGCAAATGTTGATGCAGAGAAATAATCATGGAACAAAAAGAAATCAGAAAACTGGAAAAATAGAGCTGATCTGAATATATTACCTTCCACTTCAGATAATGTTTTCTTGACACTGCTGATGTCTGACTAACAGTTTGAAATGTCAAAGAGAGTACAATATGACTTCTATAGCTAAGGACAGGATGCTATTTGTGCAAGTTACTAGTTTATAGAGCTCTTCAATGCATAGTAAGTCTTACTAAGACACAAAATACCAATTCTAATGTCAAATCCCTCAAAAATCGTTAGTATAATTTCTGTGGACATATGAAAAGAAGGAATTGATGAAACAGATTTCTGGAATACTGCTACATTGGCCTTTTAGCTATTCTTAACCTGCCAGCCTTTTAGTTTCAAAGCTTTGGGGGATGTAAGCTTTTGAAACACTGTGCTAGGATGTAAAGATTATATCAGTTTACAGAAAACATCATCTCCGCTACTATATGCAGTAGAAAAAAACCCTGCAAAGTGGATGTATTGAGGGATTTTGAAAAAACAAATGAAAATGTACCTCATTTTGCTACAGTTCATTTACTACATAAAACAAAAACCAATGATGGTATCTATTTAGAAAAATAATACAGAATGTGGAATATAGCTTTGTAACATGATTCTAAGAGTGCTAAAACCAAGTCACCACAAACAAAATGCTTGTTTAAGGGTTTGGGATAATATCCATGGCAATCTTTACATTAGTTTTCACCTGACATGCAGATTAAACTGACAGAACTAGCTTACAAATCATATAAATGTATCCCAAACCAAACTTGGGTTAGGCTATCATCTTCAACTATTTAGTTTTACTTTCTCTGTAGATGACCTCAAATAATTTCCATATAATTTTTCAGATGCCAGCTGCTAGTATTGATAAAGCACTGACTCAAGTAATTTGGCCTCCTAGGCAGTCACCTTCCCTCTGCCAGCCATGCAGAAACTGAACCAGGGAGAGCATTAATTCTTATGGGTGCATTTTGCTTGAGGATTCCCTGAGGCCTCTTTCCGTGAGAGACGTAATTCCATCTCTCATGTTGCCTTTTGAGGAAACAGGAGGAAGAAATACGCATTCAGTTTTGTCACATGAAAAAATAACACTCCAAGTGTTATTACTGTGGCTCTGGATGTACGTAGGCCTCCCTGTTGGGGGAAGTGTATATAGTGCTGTGTGTTTTGTCAGGGTGTAACACTGTGGGAGGAGGTAGACTGCAAAATACACAAAAGAGGGTTGGAAAGTCCTGAAAAAACATTTACACAGCAAGAAAGAGAGGCAGAAAGAAAGAGGTGTACAATGGACAGGAAGAAGGCATAGACAAATGAGCATTATGAATACACTTAGGGGAAAACGAACAAAAGGGGACGACTTGATAACAAGATAGGAAATTACAAATGAATGGTAAAGAATATAAACATGAGGGGAAAGAGTTCTTACGCACCTGGAAGGCTGCACCTGGAAGCAAGCAGTGGTTGTAGAATCCTTACCAAAAAGAAAAAAAAAAGTGTAATGCAAAATTATCAACAAAAATTCATTATAGGTCAGGGCATAAAAGACTTTAAGTTAGCCTTATGCTTTGCCATGTTTGCTATCCACCTTGACATAACATGTACAAAACCCATCCAAAAATGTGCTGCCTGTCATGTGTGATATCCTGCTTTTGTTGAGAACCTGTTCCCATAGCAACATTGCTATCGCATTATAGCCTAGGTACACAAGTATAGCAAATTAAATTTACATTTGTATGTGCACATACTTCTTTTTGTTTGAATAAACACGCACACATAGTGTGTGGGTATTTGGGTGGCATACTGTATGTACCTTTTGGAGCCCAGGACACTTGGTTGAGATCTCTTCTCATCCAGAAATAGATGTGTACTATATCTTCATGAAGAAATAAATTTAAATAATACCACACCCCCTGAAGCCAGAAGACCTAGAACTGTAGATTAATTTCATAATTAGCTGTATATTCTTAAATTTTCAAAACATATTTTTGAAGCAAATAAATATTCTGTGGAAGTAGGTTATGTATCACAAACCTGAAATTCTGCCCATTTTAAAGATTTTCATTTAACTCGTGTATATGTAAGTTACATCTTGAGTTACAAATGTTGTGATAACCCAGTTTCAGCTTTGTACAGTTCTACATATTGGATTGCTTTAGTGGAAAGCTACACTGTTCTGTGATCACACCTTGTAAACATTATAATTACACTTTTTTCCAAATAATCTAATCAGGGTTCCCTCTATGGTAGGTATAGAAACCATTATCATTTCACCTAGCTGAGAGAGTTACATTAGGTATTTTGAAAGGTAATTACAGTGACTGGGTTATGGAGCTAGAATTCTAATGAGAGGTTTTAGTGTTACTGAGAATGCAAAATGTGTTTAACAATTCCTTGTCCAAATACTAGGGTGCAAAAACAGCAAGTGAGAAAATAATAAAATAAAATACACAGTAAGCTTAGAGTGCAAAAATGAATTTCATACCAGCTCTCTTCCTTCAGGTATTAGTGGGAAATATCATGGTAGTATGCAGTAGTAGGAACTGTGGGATGCTGCAGCCATCTCATACTTGAATTCACTTGAATACAGTGCAGCTGTAGTTCCACATCTTCTTCCAGCTCTTTCAAAAAGCTGAGTGTTTTCATGGAAGTATCGCAGCTGCCAGGAGCTAAGTCTCAGTTTTACCATGCAGAACAGAAGCTGTTTTTCAGCAGCTGCAGCAAAAACAGTGCATTATTTTCTCACAGGTGAATTTAGTGGAGTAATTAACTAATAATTATTGTGCCTTCTAGGTGATCTCATGTAACAGCTTTGGATGTGTTAAGTCCCATACTTCATACAGTACTTTGAAATATGTTGTGTATTACATTTGTAGAAGGATAGGGTAAAATTACAGAATCACAGAATGTATGAATCTCTTTAGCCTTAAAGCTTTCTGCATCTGATCAGTGCTGAGTGTTACGATTGATAGCCATGATGCTAATACATATTTAGCAGATTAAGTGGCTCCCTGACTAGTACTCCTCTAACTCTTTTCCCCCATCATCAGTATCATTTAAGGAACTGCACTGTCATAAAGAAAACTAGCAAGAATAAGAAACAACTGTCCTTTGCTTTGAGCCTTAGATGATGTGCTAACATTCTTTTGGTACGTACAGGCAATAGTAATAGATTGGTTTTATGTATCTGCTGAAGAGAAGACAACTTCTCTGTACTTTTGTAGCAGTTACAGTATAAGTTGGGTATAAGAATTTTTCTTTCATTGAAAGTAAACATTGTAACGGACTCTTAAAAGAACTGGTACCTCTATTGATAGACACTTGTAAAAACCAAATTACATGAATAGCTGCTGCAGATAGTTTAGGTGTATGTGATGTAGCTTCATTTAGCTAGGGGAATGTAAATGTGTACAACCCGTCACTTTTCTGGTTTTCTATTACTCTGATGTGTTTCCTGAAATGCAGTTTTAGGCTGTATCGAAACACTATGTTTCAGTGCTAGCCATAATAGCTGCTGATATATTACTCTGTAATTAAGTGCTTTTCTTTGAAGATAGGGAGATAATAACTTTTTCATTAATTTCCTTTTTGTAGAAAGAGTTATTACTTGATCCAAGAGAATTATGTGGGGGTGGGTGTATATATAAATTCATTTTCTTTAGCTGTTGACAAAGAAAGAGAAAACATGAGATGGAACATAGAGGAAGAGGGAACTGACTGATGTGTTGCAAAACCTTCTCAAGGTAATTTATCAACATTTGTAAAAAATATGTAATTGTCAAGTATGATATGGGACCTCTTCCTTAACAGGTTATTTCCAAGTAGGAGGAATACAATGAACTTACTTTTAGATTCATAAATCCAACAGAACTTTAGTTATTGCACTTGGGTCACAAATCGAAATATTTGAGGAACTACTATGCTAAATATTAGCATAGATTTTAAAAAAGTAATATAGAGCACACAGATTATATTGGTGTGATACAGGAAACAGTCAATGTGGGGAATTACTCTCATCTTACTAGAATCTTTTCTGATTGCCCTGGGCAGCCAATACTTAGGAGACTGTAAACCACCTGATATGAATAAACTGGCAATTTTTTTAAGTCATTCTAAGTCCAAGCACATCAGAAGCCTTATAATGATGATTAAAATACATATAAAGCAAATAGTGCTGCTTAATATATAGTTAAAAGAACCTACCAGACACTGTGAGGTACTAAGTTACCTGCTGTTTGCCATCTATGCGACATATCTTAGAGTGCAAGTGTCTCTTAACAAATGTGTACTAGTGGCTCAGAAAAAAAGGCTCAGGAGGTGTTTTCTTAACTTACCAGAGGTGACTGACCAAACGTCCCTTTGTACCTGCATGAAGCAAAGGTATATTATTTTATTACATAAATTATTAGAAATAAATTACCCAGTCTTTTGAATAATTTCCTCAACCAATATAGAATCAACAAGTATATGTAAGTTGATTCTAGCAGTTCTTAAAGATATAGTTGTATGTCTGAGGCAACATTTCCATAGAATTCTCTTTATTTGCCCTGCACTAAGAGAGTCTATCCAGCTTTGATAGAAAAAAGTAAAACCAAAAAGCATGGATAATGCAGTATTGAGTATACCTTGTGGCTACTCCTCAGCATTTTCCAGTCCTCAGTTTCTAGGGACATTAACATTTTAATCTGTACACATTTTTGAATGTAGCAACACTTGACCGATTAAAAACCTACCAAGGTTCTAAACCACAGCATATTGCAGTGGAAATCAGGCTTAGTAAGTAGTCTGCATGATGAATTCCTGGAACCAGGTAAAGTCTGCAGCATTAACTGAGAGATATTTTTTATTGCTTTTTTTTCTTTTATTCAAGTAGTGATGAAAATATAAAAGGTAGCATATGTAATAATAATGTAGTAATAACTGATCCAAAGGTGCAGAACAGTATTTCTCATGCCAACTTTTTATGTAAACTTGCACAAATCACTTAACTTTCTACCCCTCCTTCACTTCGTCCAGCTGTGTATGATGATAATGCTACTTGAGTGTCTTATGACTGACTGCAAGTCAAAAATGAACAAACTGTCTGATGAAAAAAAGTGGGGAGGGGGTCTCTGTTGACTCTAAAGGGAACAGGAGTTTGTGTACTATTATATAAATGCTAAATAGGCATCCAAATCTGATTATTTTCATTTACAGTTTCCTACATGTGAAACTTGTAGCCTGCATCATCTACTTCTGTGTCTAGCTGCATTAAATACCTCTGAACTTCGGTTTAGTAAAGAGCAAATTGCACAGATTCAGATCAGATAGGTTATCTTGAGATGTATACCTTGTATTGTATAACAATATTACCTTTCTAAAAGAAATTACATCCTACTGAATCCTAGAGAAGCATATTTAAGGCTTAGCAGGCTGTTTCTGCAGGGAGGTGCCTGCATCAAATCAGCCCTGAGCTGACAAGCATGTGTTGCTATAGCAATGGAGACTATTGACTGTTAGCGTGCTGCTCCAGCTATGTGAGAAATACAAGTTCTAAGATCTATGATACACATTTTCATTTTTTAAAGCGTGTGTCTTCTATACTTTTCCCTTTAAAATTTGATAGCAAGGAATCGGTTTTTTTCTTTCTAATATTTTCACTGGTTGCAAGTTCACTATGGCAAGCTTCAAACTTGCCTACAGAGCATATTTATGAACAAAACTACTGAATAAAAGCAGCACAGTGTTTTACAGGTTGCAGGTTTATCGATGCTTCTATTAAACACTGGAAGCTTATATACTATTTAATGTACACTTTTTATACAATACTTTGTATAACTGATGTTAAAAGGCAGCGAAATTGGCTTTTACTTTAATGATGCTTGGTGTCAAAGGAAAACAAATATCATGCGTGTAAGCTGTGTTAACTGTCTATGTGCAGTGGCCTATTTCAAGTTAGATTATTTGTCCTTCACCATTTGCAGGTCATAAATAATTCTCTGCTAAATGACAAAATAGGACTTGAGTGTTTGTAAGACATGAAAATTACCATAATGTAAATGAGACACACACTTGATTTTTTCACCCTGCCAGTGTTGCTGGACATATCTGGAAAGGCAGAGAGATTTGGACTCTAAACAATACCTGTTCCCTAAAAATTGATGTAAATGCTCTTTGAGCATTAGAATGCATTCTTTCTTAAACATTGTCCTTGGAGGTTTATGCTAAAGGGAAAAAATGGATGGCTTTATGGATAGCTTTTGGTGTCTGAATATCACAATCCCTTTTACATCCAACAGTCTGCTGCAAATTGGATTTTGGTGGACAGTATTGCTTCGTAGGCATTTCTGCAAGACAGATTTTCTTGATTCTCTGCAATGCCTGGCTCTTTGCAGTCTCAGAAATATATACTCCATTGTTCGCTCTGATAATAAGATTAAACGCTTGTTATTTTTGTCTTTCCTTGCTCTGTTCTTTTCCAATTTCATGACTACTCATTTCGCAAATGGTATAGAATTCTTTCATGGTATACGTATGAATCTCACCACACACTTACTTCCCCACATGTGATCATAGTACAAAGAGCACCCACAAATAAAACATCTGCCTGTGCGTGCCCCCGTGAAAGGCCCAAGAGTTCTCACCAGAGCTGTATTTGTATTAACCTCACTTCCCATCATAAATCTTTGACACGTGAGTTAAAGATCAATTTTCCACATGTGTTTTCAGGGATTGCTTTGTAAACCATCCAGTACAAAGGCCGTAATTAAATTAGTTGCCATGAGCTTGCTGTCAAAGCTAATCCAGGACAACTGAAGTTTGTAAACAAGGGGGTTTTTGTTGAACATTAATGAAAAAATACGGTGATTAAATGTGGAACTTTGGAGCAATTGCCACAGGTTTTATATTGCTGTAGCGTAAAGCAAATGGTATACAGTAACTTCATTGTCTAAGAAGAGAAGATAATTTTTGATGTGGGCTTACACTTAAGATACACAACGACTAAAGACAGCATTACTCCCCCCACCACCACCAGATTAACTATACTGCACAATTACTATAGAAATTAATGATTTTCTACATTTCCTTAGAGCATACTTTTAACAATTTTTATGCAAAAATAATATATTCTTATATCTCAGAGGGCTTTACCACAGTGCACTAATAATGACTAAAAATACTGTGGTATCTCTTAGTGACAGAAATTTGCTTTCATACTACAAAATTATAATTTAATTGAAGAAATTATTTTAAAATTACATTTTCTGCTTTCAATGTATAAACTACTAATTTGGATATTTCTGTGGCTTTGTAAATAAAAGAAAGTTTCCTTTCTGATTTAAAATGTTCATAAATATTTTTTGTCTCAGAATTTGGCAGTGTTTTAATCAGGCATTCCAGAGTATTTGCTTAATAGACAAGTTAACTGCATGGTGTGGAGAACTGACATCTTCCAGATGCAAAAATTCTTGTAGGAACCTCTTTTAATTAATTAAACATTATTTTTTTCTTTTACCTAGTGTTGGTATATAATGATATTCCTTAGGAGTACAATTTTTCTGAGGGTAAGCCTAGCCTGTATCTGATAAATTTTATGTAGTGTTTTGAATTTGAGTTCAGAGAGAGATCCAGGTGTTTTTCACTCAAGTCACTCTCAGATGCTTTACTAGTCATTTTTTATCTTTTGGGACTTTGCTGAGGGTGGCAGGAGGAGCAGGTTTGAAATTTTTTTTCAGAACAAATTATTTTTTATCTTAACATGAAGGGAAGAATTTGATCATCAGTCAGCCTTAGGAGTTCTATGTTAACTTTTAGAGTAAATTAGAACATTCTAATAGTGAGCATGTTCACCGTAACAGTGAAAAAAATAGGACATATAGCTTTCCTGTCTTAGTGTCAACTGAAGAAGATAATAGAAAATACTTAAATATGGAAAACAATTTGTAAAGCAAAGTAGCAAGCATCAATCTTTGTAAATACATTCTTATCTGTACGTTCAACCTGTCTTAGTCATTGCATTAGCTATGCCAAATCATCTTCTAGCTGGCAGTTGCATGAGGAAAAATTAGTCAGTCTGAAAAGGAATACCTTGGTTTCCATGGAGCTGCTCTAGTATTTATGGACATGTTGGTAGGTTAGAATCGTACTGTAGTTAGAAAAAGCAGCTCTGAAATAAGTGGGGAGCAGAAGTGTTGTGTAAAACGATTGAACAATACCTGATATTTAGTATTAGGCACATCACAGGTAAATACTTCTACAAGAATCAAGTTACTGTCAGATCACTTTTGTCAGGTAGATAAATATTTCTTTCTTCTTAACCTCTCTGGATTTTATTTGTGAAGAGTCAAAGACATTGTATATTATTAGCAACATAGAAATAAAACATCAGGAACTCCTCAGCTGTCATGTTCTATTTTGTAGTTTTGTGGTCAGTTGGTGCTATATTGTGCCCCATTATTTCTGAGCTGCCATCAGGTGCAGGGTAAGAAAGTTTCCATCAGCTCATGGGCTCATATACCTGATTCTAACAATTCTGAATGAAAGAACAGGAATAGAATACCTTAATCTAGGCTCCTCTTGGGCTAAGTATCTTAGTGAGTGATTTTTCTATTAAAGACACCACCTTTCCCCCAAAATCCCAATTGACAAAAAATACTGTCAAGCTCAGTAACAACACAATTGATGGACAACTTGATTTAAAAAAAAAGTCTTTTCTGTAATAGAGAATCACCATTTTTATAGTGGAGTATGAAAATTAGCAGTATTCCCATTAGCTTTGCAGATTTCAAGATGCCAGTTCTCGGTGGTCAATGTTCTTTGTCAAAAGGCAACTGTGTCTGACTGGACATCCAAATCAATTGACCACTTCGGCCAACATATATGCACCTAACTATTTGAGCTAGTTGAGCCTCCCCCCATAAATCTAATTATAAATATAAACAATATCATCAAGGGCTTATTAAGACCGTAATTACTAGTTTTGGAAACATCAATAATGAAACCTTGCCATTCTAGAAGTGCAATTTAAATCCACAAGGTAATTTTAAAGCATCACCTAATAAGTCTCTGGAATTAATTAGTCCTTTCAGGCAGAAGTTTTGCCAGAAATAGAGAATTCAGTAACAAATTGTAATACGTGCTTTCTACTATACTTGGCCTGTAATTTCAGTGACCAGAACTGACAGTAAAGCTAATGAGACTTCTAAACGTAGTCAGCTCGGATTTGAATTTTGTGTAGAAGGAGAAAAGCATAAACACAGAAATTCAGAATCGATTGTGACTGCTTAAAAACGCAGTCATTGGTCACAGGTATAAACACAGTCTGTCCAAACAGCAAGCCTTGGTGCTTTTGTTGCTCTAGAATCATGCAGACACACAGCTATCTTCCCTTCTATAGCTGTGCAGTGTTCGGATTCAAACACTGCTATTTTGTTAGGATAACTTTTTAGCAGTAAAAAATTCACTTGCCAGCTCTTGGGTAGTTCTAACGCCTGTATGAACTAAGAAGCAAAGTTGCGTTTCTTGCCTTGTCCACTGAAAGCTTATATTACAATATGTGACTCGTAAATTACATTACAAATTAATATGAGTAGTAATTAGTTGGAACAATTACGCAAAAGTGGCTGCAATAATGCTGCTTGTACAAAGCAATCTTACATTAGGGAAGATGACAATTTGTTACTGCTGTTCTAAGAGAGAAGTGTGATTTTCAAAGCTCCGCCCCACATTCATAGGAAGAACTCCCTGATATGATCTAAGTCATTGTTGCCACCTCAAGACTCGCCCTTGCTATAGTGCTTATTTCAACCCTCTTCATCAGAGCTAGAGGTTTTCCACCTTGCGTTGTTACAGCTCTTTTTAACACAGGAAAAGCCATGTCCGTTTTTCCACCTTTAGTTTTATTTTCTGCGTTGACCCTTCTCATTTTTGCTTGTCTTTCAACTATAAGCCCTTCGTGCTCTTCATATTCTCTCCCATTTTATGTAATCTGTAGCACAACAGTACTTGTTGGTCTGCCATAAAATATGAATGTCTTTAAATTCAACTGTAGCAGAATTGTACATCTTTGTGATTCCTGTATAGTAACTGACAACTACAAGCTAGGTTTGGAACTTGCTTTGGGAGCTGGTTCATCGTCTTTCAGTAAAATTTTGCTTATTAAATTTAAAGAGAAGAGGAAGTGGGAGTAAAGACAGGTTTGCATCAAGAATGTGGCACTTCTATTCAGCCTTGAAATAACCCTGTGAAGTAAGAGTGCTTAGGAAGTAAAAAGTGGAACAAGTAATTGAATACAGAAATAAAAAGCAAGGAAAATTTTTCAAGTGATTCAGTACCTTCCTCTGTTCTGAAGTTTGCCCACCCACTCCTACATACCACCTCCTGTGGTGCAGGACATTTTAATGCAATGTGGGAGGTTAGCATACAAAGTCCTACTGACTGCATTTGTGCATAGCTTCCCACACACCTTTTGAAGTAGGGTCCGTTATTTAGAAAAATTAACAAGTTTTATAGCTATATCCCAAACTACAAATGCGGTGGGTTGAAAATTACCTGTTACCTCCATTTTGAATTACTTGGTGTTGCATAATTTTTAACTTTGTTACTGAGAGAAGTTTGTGCACCTACCACAAGCAGTCAGTAACATGGAGAAGGGTGGTATTGTGCTGAGGACTGGAAAGCCACATGCTGCATCTTGAAACAGGTACCTTGCAAAGGATGCTGCCCAGTGAAGTTAAACACGCTCTGATGCTGATTCACTGCTTGCATTGATGACACACAGAGCTTAAGGGAAAACAGTGATTTCTTTGTAACTACTTCATAACAGTGATACAGTAAAGATGACATAAGTCAACACCAAAGAGGTAATTAACAGCTTATCAGTAAAACTTAGTGACAAGTCTCATCAGCTTTCAAGGACATGCATGCTTTTGGCTGTTTCAGTTTTCTGCCTTACAGGAAGCTAACATACTCTGCTCTTTGCTGAACCAGCCAGAGCTTTCCAGTCTGTTTTGCTGTAATAGGTTCCTGGTTCACAACTGGAGCTCAAGACTGTTACATTAAAGCAGATGGAATGCAAGGTCAGGTCTAAACCCTATGCTTTTATTATTTATCACAGCTTGACTAATTTCATCAGATAAAATATGGCATTTCCTGTTTTCAACCTGCCACTTCACTGTAGAAGAGTATTTTATGGGTCATGTGTTTGTATATTTCTGAGAAGTCAATCTGAGCCAGCCCATACCTTCTACTGATTAGTGAAGCCAGACAAATCACTTTAATTTCTTAATTTACTAATTAGAGTACAAGAAATAGAAACAAACAACAAATGGTAGCAAATTAAATTTTCTTCTATTGGTCTGAAACATTCAGGAAAAAATAGACTGAACATACATTTAGCATTTACAAAAACATTTCTGAAAGGAATAAACCCATAGTATCTTACTCAATTCCATTAATGTAACTTGCTTAAGGGCCTGATGCTAAATACTTATTCCCAAGAGCAGCCCCACATTAAGTCTTTTTCAGACTTTTTCAAATAGATCAAGGCTTTGATCCCAAATTCTGGCTGCTTCATTGCACAGGAATATTGTTGTGTTAAACCTTAAGAAGTATTACAGAAACTGTATCTTGCTGAAAAACTAAATACATTTGTGATCGACCTCAGAAGGACTGGGGGTGGAGTGTCTTGGCAATGGTATTCTTGTGCACCTCACTGTTCTGTGCTTTTGAAAAAAAACAAACATGTTGCTACTACTTTGTCATACTTGGACATGTGTCTGACAGGTGTCATTACCACCTTGAAAAAACAGAATAATTTTACGGATTAACAACACTTGGGAATTTTTTTTTTTAGAAATAGATTAGGTAAAACTATCTCCAACTTCTACTATGGGTCAAATTTCCTCACCTAACCTCTATGGGATTTAATCTCAAAACATACACATTTTGCAAGTTGAATCCTTGTAGATTACTAATAAACATATGAAGTACAGGTGATAAAACTTGTCTTTTATTCTATTGTTAAGCTGCAACAGAGAAAACTCCTCTAAATTAGGAGGTAATCCTTTTTTAGAGATGTATACTACTGTCATGTATGTTTATGCCCTTGTCTCAGATGTGGTCATACATCAGCGATCATCCTCAGAAAGTTAATAATAAAGACAGCTGAACAAGGAATATAACATGATGACCTTGGATTTGTTGCACAGGCTGGTCTGAACTGGGAGATGAAATAAACTGTGGTCTGTGCTCTTAAAATGGAAGATATTAAAAAAATGGCAAAATACACTGAGGCATGTGGCCCTTAGGTGAGTCTCAACTCCTCAGCTAGGAATCTGAGACATCGTCAGAGCTGAAACCTAGAGACTAGAGCTAGGCAAATTAGCCACCATGAATACTAAAGGTCTCTGAAATGTGGAAGTCACACATAGTTCAGCGCCTTGTATTAAAATTACTTTTAGCTAGGTGGAGATAGCAAACATTATACCTCATCAAGTTTCTCTTTCTCCACATGTAAATCCAGATTCTTTGGTGCTTCTCACAGGAAAGATGCTCTTAAGACACAGTCTATACAAGTATCTTGTGCAGATATTTGATAACTTCAGGATTCCCAGACAGCTGCAGTCTTTACTGTTCAGCAGTCCAAGATCAGCCACTGCTGGCCAAGGCTTTCTAGGCAAGAACCCAGGGAGCTTTAAATTAGCACTTGCTAAGCAGATTTTGATGGAGGATAGTCAAATACCAGTAATGCAGTCCAGCTAGCTACTTGTTTTTAACTCATCTCCTCCAGAGTCAGAATTTTCCTTCTGCTTTGATGAAATAGATTTTAACAACAAACACAAATACATCATAGCCTGACAGACATCATTCTACCAACCTAGCCTCCCACTTCCTCCTGCTGCCTTTCTGACATTTCAGTTATTTCTTTTCTGATTTCTTGACACCCTTAAGCTCAGAGCCAAATTCTGTCTTTGTATTGGCATGCCTGCTAGGAAAACATGGGTTTCTTAAAATTTCATTTGCCATTATTGAAGCATTTGGTCTCTCTCCAAAAAGAAACTGTGCATAACATTTCATTGTTATCAATTTGCTTCTGTCTGTGTGGAAGATTTTCATGTAGCATTTGGCTTTGAAAGGTTTATTTTGAGCTTAAGGTGCTGAAATTTTGCTAACTATTTGAGCAGGGGAAAAAAGCTTGGGCTCAGTGACAACAGCTGGGTCAGAAAGGCTTGAATCAAAGGCAGGAAGATGAGTGTTTGGGTACTAGATTAGGAGCCAAAACTAGACTGAGAGATTTTTAATGGAATGTTTTCTGTTTATGTCCTATATTTTATCATATTTTAGTTTTTTTCTTTGTTGTATCATCGTCTGGCATAGAAGTGCAAGTAGACATAACAGAAATATAGAAAATGTGAAGTGACATATACTGCAATACTTACCAGTGGACGAAAAATCAAGGATGCATTATCTTCACATGGGATTAACTGCTTTGAAATTTAGAGTTAGTTCAGCAAGATAAATTTACTAACAAGGAATGTGTTATGCAAAAAATATGTTCATTTACATGCTACATTTTTCTCAAGTACTCTTTCTTCTATCAGTGTAACATGCCTGCATTGCCCTTGCTCATTAGTGAATGATTGTTCTGTAGACTGAAGGTGGTTTTAATGACAAAAGCACTAGCTTTGAAGTTAGAGGTACACAATTAGATACTGCCTAAGGGAATGTGAACAAGTTACCTGTGTTTGTGTCAAACAGGGACAGCAGTACTGCCTTCATCTACAAATATGGCAAGAGCTCAAGACTGAAGCAGGTACAACAGAAGCAAGGATTTCACATACGTACCAGTTTATTACATTCTTTATCATTTTACCCTCACTAAAACTTCTTTTAACACTCCACTACACAATTTTACCTTCTAAAGATCCTTCCAAACACCTGAACTCTGTAAAGCAGGGTGACTAATCCATGTTTTGCAACCCACAGGTGCATGTTTCAGTTTGGTCTGGGAAAATACTCCCCAGCCATGTTGATAGGCAGGGATCCCTTATTACTGCCCCTTGCCAGCCTTGTCTCCCAGATCTGTTTTGAGATTCCACCGTCATCTTTAATCTGCTCTGGTCATGGTAGTTTAAGTATTTATTGACATTTCTTATATTCTATCTTGCCTTTTTTTATTCAGATACGAAGAATCTGCTAACACAGTTAAAATAACAGTAGTGTTCCTGGCTCATCTTAAACTGCTTAGACCAGTACTAGAATCCTTTGACTACCTCAGACAAAGCAGTTTCAAAAATAATAATAGTGCTGAAAATACTTAGCCTGTAGGCACAGTAGTTTCATACAGCTGAATGTACCATCTGGCTTGGTGACTGTAGATACTTACACTTTACTCAAGTAAGGTAACATTTTTAGTTACACATGCAATTGCAGATTGGTCAATAATTCTGCCTTCCCAGGAAGGTTACTAGGTGTGAGTCAGTGGTTACAAGCAAATGGAAAACTTTGAAGTACAAGATTCATCCGTTGTTCAGCAGTGCACTAAGAAAACAGACCGAGAAGCATTTACAGCATTTTTTTAAACGCATGATCTGTTTTGTACATCATAGCACCATACACTGAGTATATTTATACATCCATTCGATGTAGCTGTTAGAGAAGAGTGTGTCCAAGTGACAGGTTACAGACCTGTAAAATTCAGCAATGTAGATACATGCTTCATTGTTGGTGCATAGCCATAACACTTAATACTCAAAATTCTGACAGCAATGTCCAATTTATGCTTTACTCTGAGCAGGTAGAGGGGAGTGGATATATAATTCATGCCTCAAATTCTTATACTCAGTTTGAATCAAGCTGAAGTTTCTTGCTTTTTGTGTCAGAACGAACAATTTTTGCTTTACTGTTTAAAGTTCCTCCAAAAACAGAATCTCTATATGGACCATTGCTTCAGGACAGGAAACATTTTGTGGATATCAAACTTAGGTCTTCGTTTCCCAGTAATCCTGGATTTCTCAGGTGCAGTTAACACAGATGCCATTCAACATTACCAAACAAACCTCTAACTTAGATACTACTGCCATCTACTGCATTTTTTAATATAAATCAGAAAAGTATGCATCAACTCACACCATAAAAGTCATGGTTCTTGTCAGGTTTATGAGGATCCTTCATGTCGTCATTCAACCAGCCCACCTGTACAGCAAAACTATAAAATAAAAAGTATTCAAAGTTTTGGAGAAGAAAAATCACAATGTGTCTGAACCAGGAAAACCAAAAAGTATTTGTGTGGTTGTATTCATTAAGTCTCCCATAATTAAAAGCACCTTCCAATCAGTTCTAGCTGCTCAAATACAAGTTGGAAAAAACCCCAAACCCTATAGGTGTGAAACACAGCCAATATTAATGCCTTCAGATTATCTGAGGTTCACAACTCTCTAATGCTACCGATTCATGACACAATGTCTACCAGTACAAAAGATATAAGTCTACACTAATGTATTTCTCTCCCAGGAACTGAGGTTTTTGTGTTATTGAATGTGGCTCATATCCAGGATTTGTCTTGGAATAAATGACAGTAGAACAAACCAGCTGTTAAGTCTTTTAATTCAGTTCCCCAGGAACTGATGTTTTGTTTCAGTATATGAATGAGATTTCTGCAGGGCATGAGGCACTTTAGACTTAGCTTAGTTCCTCCAATATTTATAAAGCATTCTGCACACTCCTACATCACTCCTTTCTAATGGAGAATGGGCAGGTTGAAGTAGAAAGACAGTGCCTCATATTTGTCATTAAAATATATAGGATTAAAGTCAGGTAAATAACTTTCCTTGATGCTATCCTGCTAGGGAATGTTTTTCTTCTACCTTCGCTTTCACTGTCACGACTAAGCCTTGCCATTCCTTGCCACGACTTTGCACTGGAGTATTTGTTGGGACGCTCCTCCCTCTGGTGGGGACTTGATGAGCTGTGCTGCAAAGCCAGAGCCAAAGTCTGCATGAAACAGTTCCATTCATCTTTTTATAAAGTCGTTTACAATCCTATGGCTGTTTCCCAGAAGTGAAGTAAATACCGATTTTGATAACAAAAAGAGTCCTGCCGCACAGAATTTTAACCCGAGCAGCACTGTATCCCAGGAGGGAAGCTATGATTTTAGATACTGTTGCCAATGTTTAAATTCCAGACTTCCCAAGTATTTCCAGACAAAGCAGATGTAAGTTTTCTAAAAATTTCCATGTGAAATTGATGAAGCAGTTACAGCCTCAAGATCATGACATCACTGAGTATGGTAATTCTTCCTTATCAAAAAGCCATTATCTTTCTAAGCCCTCATGTTTAAAACAGAAGATTTAAGTGAACACACACAAAAAGCTCAAAAGCTATCGACCACTGAGAACATCCCATTTTCTTTTGTTACAAATTCATGATTGGTAAGCAAGCTTTACAATTGCATGAAGCTGGGGGAAGAATGGTAGATCAGTGTGATTTTTCAGTGGTTAAGACTGAGTATACTAGCACATTCTAAAGCATTGTACAAACACTGACCAAATTTAACGTAGCCCTGGAATTAACAGAAAAAGTAAAACTGATGGTCAAGTTCTGCTCAAGGCAATGCAGTAAATTACCAGGCAGACAGGATTACAACTGCTTTGAAAATTACTAGAAGTAACATCTTACACTTTCTCCCCCCAGGCTTTGATTACAGATAGAAATCACGGATTACTTTGATTTGGCTTTACTGTTCAAAACAGTTAATTTTTGTCTTGGATAGCTATCGGATTCATGCCTTCAGAGGGTACAGCTGACCTTTGATGTTTACCACTTCTGAGTGGATAAAACCTGTTTGTCTGGAAAGTTTGTATCTTTGGACCTCCAGTGCATTAGTTACCTCCATATTCATGTTTGACGAAGAGTAGCTTTGCTGTCAAGGTATTAATCAAGGCAGAATAAGAAATGGAAGTAGCCAAGCATTTAAAAAAATGATAATAAAATAAATATGTCTTAGGCACAATCACATTGGCTCAACCGTATTAGTTGCATCGCAGGAGTGGGCAGTTCAATAGTGGTTGTGAAGCCTGGGTGAGAAAGTGACTGGCTTTAACACTTTCTCCACTGAGGCAGCCAGTCTTTGGTACATGTGAGAGGAATGATGCTGAAGTGTAACGGGTAGGAAAACTAACTAATTTTTGGTTCTTTTATCAACACATAACAAAAGACATTCGAGATGTGGTCAGATATCGTTAAGGGATGATGGGGGCAGGGTGAGGCATGTTTTATGGTTTTGGGTTTTCTTGTTTGGCTTGCTTTTTTAAATTCAGTTGTCAAACACTAGCAAAATCATCCAGCGTTTTTCACTACTAGTAAGGCTCAGTGCTGTACACACAAATGCAAACTAGCTCTGTCAGATGGCCTTGTTTTGTAAAAGCCTAGATTTCCAAGTTGTTCGAGTTACAATAGTCAAACTCAGGCTGATATATAGTGTGTAACATCCAACTTCCTCACATGCATTAATTCCATCAAAACTAATAGTCATTGCATAAGTTGGGCTGTTGAAGAATCATCAGTAAAACAGTTTCTAGTTTGGATTGCTTTGTCAAAGGCATAAAGATGTATTTCCTATTTGCATTTTTAATCTACTGAAGTGACTCAAGTTTTCAAATGTCATTAGGGACTTCATGTTACTGCAGTTCATCTAATTTTAGCTTACTGTACTTTTCCAATTTATGTAACACAAGTACAAAGGTTCATTAGTTCACCAGCTACTCTGTAACAACTTACAAAGCTACAGAAGTATTTTATTTATAATTTGGCTTTTCAGTATCCTAATATTTAAAATTATCTGCTGCTTTCCAGATTTTCAGCAGTACCTCTTTAACAGCCCTGCTAACATGCTATACAGTTAAAACCTAAATTAAAGAATTTGCTCCGCTATACAGAGGTCATTATAGAAATAACAGATTATTGTCTATGATTGTTAGCTGAGAGTGAACTGAGCCACATCAAGCACCTTTAAATGCTGTATACACATACATACATACATACACATGCAAGCAGTACTGGTATATATAACTGAATAGAACCTGCAAAAGTGCTGGAAGTACTAATATGATACTACTATTGCTTCCAAATCTGCTGAGGTGGGGAGAGTAACTCAAGCTATTTGAGAATTAATCCCTAAAACCTGAAAGTACCTTCCTAAGCAATTTCACACAAAATTAGTGATCACGTGTTACACAAGAAGGAAAAAGAGTTCAGGTTTGGGACATTCTGCTCAGATGCTGCACCGTTTAGAACAAAAAGCTGGCAAGCAGCATCAGTATAGACAAACCTAAGATCAATATTCAGAGTAAAACACTGCATATTCTTTTCTTGAATTTCCTGGGCTCATGATACATTCTGCTTTTGCCTGAAGAATGCCAATTTGGGAACTAAACATTCCACTTAACTCTCATTTGTTGATCTGAATAACCACAAAGTAAATTAGTCTTCAAACAGTCTATTAAGCTAGAACTTTGGAGGAAAACTATTTCAAGCAAAAGAGAAAGTCAACATAATTTCTAAAAACTATAATTCCATCATGAAAGCAAGCACTTAAGATCGCACAGCAAAACAGCATCAGGCAATATGCAACTATAACTTTGTTATATGTCGTATGTATGTTGTAACCCGCACTAGTGCCAGCGTTACGTCAACATTCTAGTATTACACAGGCCATCAGCCTTTCACATGGCTTAGCATCGCTCTAGCCAGGCCTCATTATCACTGTCCCCCCTTCCCTGTGCTCTCAGCCTTCCTAGATTCATCTGAGAACTGGCCCAGTGCTTCAGTGCAGGACTTCCCCAGGTTTAATAGGGAGCTGGAGGAAGGCCACATTCCCCTTTCTCCTGCAGTCACATGGGGTCAATGAACCTTGAGGAGGGCATGAACAAGTACTGTACTGGGACAAGATGTCTGATTAACAGGGATCTAAGGCACAGAGAGGAGTAACAATCACTAACACATCTTGTATCACAGTCTTTATCGTATCAAAAAAGCCCCCACAAGGCAAGTTTCAGCCTCATTTTTTTTTCTCCTTTCTCAAGGGTTATAAGGAACTATTTGTACTATAGGTCAAGTGAAGCATCCAGGCCAGCCACCAGAGGCTGTTTGCCCAACAGGCTTTTAGATTGCTTTGATAAAGGAGATGGTGCATTGTGGCTCTGAAGAGACTTTAATGGTAGACAATGATTCTGTAGGGCAAAACTCTGGAAACTATTTTAATTGCAAAAAAGATTGTTTCATACAGCCACAAAACTATGGCCAACATGCATGGGTTTGTGGATGAGTTTGGAAACTAACAGTATAAAGATGACTGCGTTTAGGACACTTTAGGATTGAGGGACTAATTTCGAAATGATTACCTGAACAGAAGGGTGAGGCATCCCAAGAACTCTTTTTTTCTCCATGTAAGAGGAGCAAGAAAAAAAGCAAACAAAAGATATTGATTAATCTCAGTCCCACATCTCCATAAAATCAAGAACAATTAACAGAGAACTCCAGATGTACTACAAGGTAGTAGGCAGCAGATACTGTGAGAAAATGAGAGACCAAAAATCCCCAAGGAAGAAAAGCAGCAACAAGTTGACATTCCGTCTGGGCAGTGAGACAACACGTTATTCACAACAGGAGACAAGCTGTATTAGATCAACTTTATTATGTTATCAAAGTTTGACAATAAAATATTCAAAATCTATTGAACGCATTCAATACACAAAAAGAGCATAGAAAATGCTAGGTCTCAGAATATGTTCCATACAAAATACTGTTAAGTGTAGAGCAGCAAAGTCATTGCCAAACATTCCCTGAATTTAAGGGGGCCTTGAACACACTGTGCTCCAAGAACTACCTTAATACCAAACATTCCTTCCTTTGGCCTGCAAGTCCTTTGCAATTATTGCTAGTTATTGAAGCTTTCTATTTTTTTAGCAGAATCACACAGTGACTCTGAACTTCTTCAGAAGTATTACAATGACAGCTAAAAGCTTCTTCAGCATTTTCTATACATTTTGTCAAAAATAAGAAATACATTTGGTCCACAAGAGTATTTTTGGTTTCTGAAAGTATCCTGGAAGAATAAAACCAAGGAAAAATTATGGAAAGAGATAGATGATCAGTACGTGTTAGGTATAACACAAAGACGTATCGGTAAATTCAAACATTTCAACTGTGTAGTGTGGCAAAGCACCTCAGTTACTCCTCTTAAGGAAGTGCCACATTGTCCTCAAAGATTTATTTCTTAAAGACCTCTCTCCCCACAAGAATCTAGGCTGCTCCAATGCACCTGGCTCTAGCAGGCCTGTAACAGTAATGCTAAATACTCTTGCCTTGTAGAGGAACATGCCATAGTCAGTAAGCTCTTCTCAACATGCAAGTGAAGTGGTTGTTTCAGCTACTAGAATAACGCAGTTTTACTTGCTGCATTCACTTTTCAATGAGAACTCCATCCTAATATGCAAGACACTTAAAATGAAAGGGTTGGAGATGATTTGGTAGAAAAATCACAACTTCTGGACATCAAACAGAACTATACCCTGCAGAACCGTGACATCCAATCAAAGTCTCGCCAGAAGCACCGTGCTTGCTCCAACACAGTACTCAGAACTCTGGTACACACATTCTTGCACAACAAGGCTTTATCGTGACAAACAAACAAAACAAGCCCTGAAAAACTTTCCACTTCATTTTACCAGGTTAACTAACACAAGTTTATTTAAAGAAACACACTCTAGGGCATCTCTACTAATGGAAAGCTGATTTATAATCTTAAAAGATACAATCAACTGATCTCAGAAACACAGTAATACTAGGTTGCTAAAAATTAAAGAGCAAGAGGTTTCAGGTTTTTTTCTTCTGGGGCACAAAACCTAGTATTAAAAAGGAGTAGTAAAGGAAAAAAGGACAACAACAAAAAAAGACCATCTTTTGGAATCCTGTATTTTAGAATTTCAAATCACAAAACCCCCTGAAGCTAAACTCTTAGTATAAAGAAAAAATGCCACAGGTTAATAGGCAAGGATCTAAATGAAGTTCAGAAACATTCCCTAGATCAGGTTAAGAACTGTTTATCTATGAGGTTTTCCAATTTTTTTCAGCCTTTCATGCCCGTGTTGGTATCCTGCAATACATCTCCACTCATTCCAGTGCTTATTAACAGGCATTCTACTGCCGCATGAAATACAGATTGTGATAAGCTGTTCTCTGCAATTTCTTTCTGTTGTAAACCAGTAACATAGCAAAGTATTCAAAAATTGAGTCAGACCACAGGAAAAGCTTTATTGTCTTTGAGCAGTCTTGGAACACAAACCTGAAGCTTATCCAGCTGACAGCCCTGCGTAAAATAGAACACTTGGCTAAAGGACTTGGGGGGGGGGGGGGGGGGGGGGGGGGCGGGGGGATGTTACTATTGTTGTTTGGTGTTGGGGTGGTGGTTGGTTGTTAGTTTGTTTTCTTATTTCAACATTATCAATTACAAATGGCTTGGGGCAGCTCAGTAATTACTCTGGAAAAGTTTAGGCAATATTGCTGCTGAACTATAGGTTCCTTGGCAACTGAGAAGATAAACATTCTATTTTAAAAATCAGGAAAACAGTACTCTCCCTCAGCAAAAGTAATAGGGAAAATGCAGGAGGAAAAGTTAAGCTATGTAAGGAAGATACTTAGCTTATCTGTGACCCTAGTTCAAGTTGTTATGGATTTAAGTCATTTCTGAATTAAACCTTAAAGCCTTAAACCTACGTCCCATGCCAAAATGTTAGCATTCTGTAGTAACAAGGGTTCAAGCCTGTCATTTCAACACATCTTACTTAAACATTTAATGGCAGCAAACATTTTATGCATGCTACCAGAATAGTTAAAAACTTTACCCTTTAGACAACTTCAGTTTCTTAAGAAATGAATCCTTAATAGTTCTGATGAGTTTCTAAAACTCTTTAAACATTTTTCCTGGAGGACCTAGCATTTTGAAAGCATTTAAAACTGTGTTTTCAGAAGACTTAAGTGCAGTCTAACTGGGTGACTGGTTTTAAAGCAAGCAAGAGAATCTTTGAGTGAAACTCTCCAACAGGACTTCTGTAATCAAGGTTGTAAATACGGTGGCCTTTAGCCTATCATTTCTGTGGAGCTGAGAATTGAATTACTATTTTTTAAACATTGAGTAAAACAATACTGTAGCAAATTAACACAGCTGCATGTTCAGCAATTTATAGAAACATTTAAGGAACAGTGTATCCCTACTTGTTGAAAAAGCAATAATGGAAATTGTAATCTATGGGAAATTAATTTTAGTGTTAAAACAGAGTTCCTTTTCAGCTGAATGTACTGTTGATCCAATCACCAGTTGGTTAGTAGCTGGATCAGAGCCTAAGCATCTGACTGAGAACAAGGTTTACACTTCATACCGTATTATGCTGCCTCCTATTCCTCACCCCATTTCAGGAAGTTGACTCTTCTTTTTGAATTAACGCCCACCATCCCTTATAATTTCCACTACAGGAGATTGTTTTTCACCCAAAAATGCAATTCTGCACTGTATGGATTGATTGCCAATATTCAATTAACTTTATGTGCTACTCCACACAGCTACAGTTATTGCAAGCACCAACCACTGTTTAGCTTCTTTCCCTCATTGATCGATAAAGCACAAGGTATTCCTCGGATTCCAAATCATATGTAATCAGGTTCTAGAAGTTAACGAGCAAACAATTTCTCCTTCTTTAAAAAAGAAAACAAAAAAAGGTGCCTAGTAAGAAGCTTCAAGTAATTCACACATCTATCTTTTTCCCCAAAAGCTGTAATAAAAGAAAGGCTGGATTATGACAAAAAGTACAGTACCAGGCAGAGCTCTTCCCTATCTTACCTAGTAGACATGCACATTTACAAACTAAGGTACTGGGAGCTGCGAATCAGAATATGCAATACCCTTTAAGAAGTTTACTGTGCTTCCCAAATTGTTAATATCATTCCCTTGTTTAATGGGCATCTGAAATTGCGATCCATCCTAGCCCTCCCACTCCACACCCTGCAAAGACCACACAAAGGAACTCTGGTATCTATGATTCTATGTAGTATGTGCAAGGGGCTGCACAATCTCCAAACAAAAGTCTGTATGAATATTGGACACAACACTAGAGGCACCAAAATGCATATTTGACCAAATTTGCAGAATATGGAAGTACCATATAAGCATCATAAACACAAATCAGAGACAAACAATCATTTAGGACACCAAACAACTTCTTAAACGCAGCCTTAAAAAACCCACAAAATAAATAATTCAAATATCTAAATATCAAGGGATTAAAAGGCATTTTCCCATATTTAAGGGAAGGCATCACAGGTGAGGAAAATAATTGTCAACACAAGGTATCACAAATTAAAAAGCAGCTTTTTCACATAGGAGATAGTAGTATCATTAGATAGCATCTGAATATGCTCATTTCCTGAAAGCTCAAGTATCACGACTTCCTGTTTTTGCATGTCCACCCACTTCTGACATTGCAAGGCACTCTGTAAGTTTACGGTACCGTCCCCATCGCTGTAAAGAATCTTGGGTTCTTTGTCAGGAAAGCTTTCATAATGGAAAGAATCAGGTGTTTCCACGCCAGTACCATAAAGACAGTGTATACGCACACCAGGTGGTGTCATCTGGTAGACCAAGGGTTCAGTGTCTTGTCTCATGAGCCAGCCATCTTCAAAATTGATGTCCCTGTAGAATTTTCGGTAATCCCGAAGAGTATAGTTAGCTGTAGGTGTGCTTACAAAGACCTTATCTGGAGGCCATGTGTAGTTGTAGGGGAGCATCCAATTTGTGGAAACCGCTGATCTCTGCTGGTCTCTAATCTTGAGCGAACTGATAACAGGTATTCTATTGTTGTCACCTTAAAAAAAAAGTGGAATTTCATTATACACAAAGCAAAGCATGAATCTTAACCAGCAGCAATTACTACCACTCACAGTGATAGCATGAATAAAAAGATTATTCCCTTTGCTTACAGTGATAATTCCAGGTTTTCCTCATTTATGATTGTCTTCAATCTCTGCAAACTAACTTCTGATAACTTGCAAATTTAAATACAAGTTGATGAATGACTGACAAACCAAGAACACTGCTGCCCTTTCAATATGCTCCTTTTTAAAGGAGAACGTATTTCCTATATAAGCCATGTAAGAAGTCAGCTTTTATTAGGCATTATTTAAACCATTTGCAAGTTTTGTCTTGAATGCTCTTCTGGAAATGTATTTTACAGCAATTCTGATACATAGATCATGTTTTTGCTGAAAGAAAACATAAATACAACTATCCACACACATAAAAACTCGTGAAAAGACTTTATAGGCTTAACAAAATGTTTAAATGTTTGCATATTCAAAACAAGCAGAGTAGCAGTATTTCATTCAGGATAGCTATAAAAATTACTATATGGTTTATTTACCACTTAGCATAGTGTTTTACCCAGTTTATATACTCCCTTCATAACAAAACCTACCAGAACATGCCTACAATTAGAAGAAAATAGCAGATTCTTAATAGTTACCTAAAAAGGTAACCATCATAAAAGGAAACAGAAGCGAAGCAAGTATTACGGTCTCTGCTTATGCTATCGAGTAAGAATGCTGCACTCTGACCAATCCAGTCTCTATGCGTAATACATTGGCAGAAGAAGAGTTAGAGCTTGTTAGCTTCTGGTGAAAACCATGGAAAACTGCCAGTATCAGCACCTTCCCTTCCAGTCAGAATTTCAATACTGCTAACTTGCTCAGAACACAGTTTTTCCTCTAATTTAGCACTAATATTTTCTAGCAACTCTGGCAACCTAGTCTACATCTTTGCCAAGCAGGGACAGACAAAACCAACAGTTCTTAAAAGACCAGTTGATAGTTACTATACTTGGAAAATGTTTTCTGCTGGCCAAGCTTTTTTTCCAAGGCATTATACTTTCTTAATATAAATATCTAGATAACTTATTATCAATGAAGGTCTTAAGTTATCCAATACCAAATAAACCACAAAATTGTTAATTTTACCAAATTTAGACTTACTATTATTACAGAACTAGCATTTGACCAAAACATTTCAAGAATTTCTGTAGACATCAAGTCCATTCTCTTCTTTGTAGTTTGTACCAAAGAAGGCTCAAACTAACACGTGACTAAGTTATAAATTATATGCATCTCTTCATATTTTAACTATTGGTCTTATATCTTCACAAAATTAAAAGCTACTTAATAAGTGGCAGATACAGTGACTACTAGAAACATTTTTTTTTAAGAAAAAACTCTGAGACAGATCTAAGTTAATTTTCATGGTGACTGTCTGGTCAGATCTATCTTCCATTATCACTATGGCTGGCAGACCTCAATTCTTTTGTCAGTGGAAACTTGAATCAGATTTTCCATTATTAGATCCAGGTGGTTACAGCACGGTGATCCAGGTCAACTACACCATAAAAACTGAAATACGGAAACTGAAACTGCTATTCCTGAAATAACACCAAGGTGTATTTTTCAGTTCCGTAAGGTGGCACTATTACTTCACAAGGAGACAGACCTAAAGCACAGTCACCGAAGTGCTTATGAGGACTATGTGAAGACATTGCTAGTGTAACTGGGAAACAGATAAAAAGGAAACTCACAAGACCACAGCAAAAATTACAAGGGTCCTGTAGAATGTGTTTCATATTGCTGTGTGGTATACACACTTAACTGTGCACACTCACTACTAAGATACAGAATACTACTTACAAGTTTTCAGCAAAGACCAAGTTCTGAATTGAATAGTCGAAGGAACGTGTGCAAAACTTATTTCCAGTAGAATAACCAAATACAGAACCTGATTATCCCTGCCTTCTCTTACAGAACTGTTAGAAAATGCTTATCCGATCCTCTACTTTTCTCTGAAGTGCAGAATCACCGTGTGACCAATACCATGCTCAAGGTAGCAGGCACAACATTTAGTCAACAACTGACATTTAGTGAACAAAATATTAGTTCTAAGGAAGACACTGCTAGGATCTCAAGCTGGAAAAAAAATAAAAACCAAGCCAAACACCAAAGCAACCAACCACCACAACAAACTTTGTGCCTGCTCACTGTAGTGGGAAGCACATCCTAACTTTATTAGCACTGGAATTGTAACGATATAAGTATTGATCTTGCAAAGCACATGAACAAGTTAGCAGAAAGTGTCACAGAAGATAAAGTAATTCCACTTATGTAGCATTTAGCAGTTTTGATAACAGAACTGTGGATTTGGCATGAACTTGCTAGCCATTACCGTATTATACACAGGAATGCAAGCAACAAGAATGCATTCATAGCTTGCCTTATCTTTCCTGCAGCTATGCAGTATTTTTCTTTATAGCAACAATTCTTCTGCATACTAATACCCTAATAAGGTCAATTTTAGAAATTCTTTAACAGACTAATGTAATCCAAGTGTTAATGCCTGGTTGAGACAGAACTAGTCTGAAAATATGCATTTTGATTTAAACTTTGCTACATGATGAAGTTTCTGCTCTAAAACACAGAGTTCAGTACAACAGACATACAGATTAAAAAAATTACTACATTTTAGTAGAAATTTAACTATTCATTATGTATTTGTATAGCTAGCCACTTTGGATGAGATTCATTATAAAGGATAAATAAGGTATGAAGCACAAAAGTTTAATCCAACAGAAATCTGAGACTAGACTTTTATATAATCATGTGGGATTTTATGAAGGTGATATTAATATTGCTCACTTCCTGCCATTTCTGTAGCATGCAAACTTGTCAGACAAAGCCTGTGGGAAACTGGAAATCAATTTTTACAGTGCCATTGCAATAGATTTAACAAGGTACAACTCAATACAAACATCCAATTTAAGTTTTATAGTTAGCAACTGAGCTGTGCGCTACTATTCAGAATCAAATGCCTTTGCTAAGCAAAGTATTCTTTGATCTGTCCATGCATGGCTAGTGGCTGCTGCGTGTTCTGCGTTTTGATGAAGTCCAGTTTCTGATGTCAGCTTTGTTTAGGAAGAAGCTAGTGATACCCAAAGCTAGCAAGTCAGAAACAAGCTAAAAAAACCAAGGCAGAAACATCATGAACTAAGTGCAAAAGCACATGAAATAATTATAGTATGTTATCACATGATAGGGTAAGTGAACTTTTTCCAGTCATTTGCACTTACCTAGTGCAATACATTATGCTGCTTTATTCAATTTTTTTTATTTTTTTTTTAAAAGTCTTGGGCATATCCAGTAAGCCAAACCCAAGACCTCAAAGTTTCATTTTCATTATCTGTAGAGTTACAACTTTTGACAGGCATTTGTGCTGCGGGCACCATGTCTACAAGTTTCCCTTCACATAAACCTCAAGCAGCTGTGTAATCTTTAATCAAAGGAAACTACTAAATGCTCCAGAGTCCTTGTTAGCTTTGCAATTCTGAACAGAGAGCAATTAGGCAGGAGGCAGAAGTGACAGAAATGGAAGACACCAGGCCAAACTGCAGATGACAATCTGCTGAAAAGAGGGTAGGAGAGGTCAAGAGGCAATGCAGCTCCTGGTTAAGGGATGTAAAAAAATTCAGTCTGCTCCCATGAACATAAAAAAATGACAGTACGGTCACAGGGCTTAAAACATCAAGTTGCCATCACTTATGAAAAAAATTTTAACTTCATAGTACCTTGAATTCTCCAGGCTTACAATTAACAGCCTAGTTCGTATCTTGCACGACTAATGAAATACATTGTAAACGTTCAAGCCACCTACCTGAAGCCAGCACACGGAGAGTTTTAGCCACTCCTCCCCATGGAGCGCCTAATGACACATAATCCTTTATGTACTTGTCTTTCCAATCCTGAGTCTGATGGTTGAGGAAGTAGAGGGTGTACATATTACCCATACTGTGGGCAATTAAAACAACAGGACTCCCATACTGCTCATACATTAACTCTATCATCTTGCGAAGGGCCACAAAATAGTCTCCATTCTCATCTAAAGTAAACATACACAGGTTACACAGTTAATAATTAATCATGAATGCTGAACTTTTTCAAAAATAGCTTTCTAGAGAATTGTGTTGAACTGTCTGTGGAGTTAATAACACAGACCTTAGAAATGCCAGCATTAAGTGAAAGGAGTGGGTGTTTTTGTGTGGACATGTTTTGGTGATGTGGGTTTTTTTGTTTTAAGTCAGTCTTTAAGTAACAGCTTGCTTAAAGCAAAAAAAAAAAAAAAAAAAAAAAGAAAACATACTACAGAGTTTTGATCTGGGTCCAGGGGTACCCAGGCCCCCAGAACCAGTCAAAATTAAGTTTAAGTATAATTGTACAAGTGGGATGGGAGAAGAGACCCAAAACATTATTTGCTGACTGGGAGGGTAAAAATTTCATTCAAGTAACAGTATCTTATTTACTTGGTGCCTTTCGCCAGTCATAAGGTGCTCCTCTTACGTCTTCATCGCGTTTGTAGCCCCAATCTACTAAACTCTGCACCAGCATATAAAAGTAACTGCCTGTATCAGAGGAAAGAAACAGAACAGTGAAAAGATTAGCAGCCATCAGACCATCTCAAAACAAAGTTCTGGAGGCATTATCTCTGCTACCATATATACAGACGTTAAAAATGTAATCTTAGACTTTGACAATCTAGAAGGCTGCTTATTAAACAAAATGAATTATGCTCGCTGTTCCCCAAAAGTGAGAGAACACCATTACTCAAACTTCTTGCTAATTGCCTGATCTATCAATCAAACATGGCAGCTAAGCATAGCACAGAACGGATAAATCTTCCTCAGCAGAATTATGTCTTAGCCTTGAACTGTAAAGAATACACCTCAAATTACTGTGTTAGTTGTTGATTTTTGTTGCCTTTGTTGATTGCAGGTTAACATCAGGCAGGGTATATAATACATTCATGAAGGATGGCCTGGACTTCACCAGCATTTATTCTCAGAGACAAATGCTTACAGCGTACCCCAGGGCAAAATTCTGAAAACTACCCCAAAATTATTTTTCTCTCTCTCAGGTAGCAGACTAAGACTTAAATGACTGAACATACTGCTTTAATAGCAAAGGAAGGAAAGAGTTGCAGACTGCCTGATGTTATATATTGAAAGATGTTACATATTACAAGCTTTGACACATAGGATTTTAGTATTACCACAAATAAATGCTCTAGTAACAGTCTGAAAAAATTGTCAAAGCATCCTATTGAACATCACTGCCATATTTAAATTTTGAGCAGAACCTCACTCCTTAGTCTTAAATGCTTATCATATAGTCCCTGAAGTGAACAGAGGCAATTTCAAATATGGCCCTGTTCTAGTTAAGTGCCATCTAGTGAAAATCATTAAGCACATTACTGCCCTTTTGGCGGTTGCTCCCTAAAGAAATCCATGCTATGAAGCATGTGAAGCTCGGCGCATTACTATTAAATTACTTAAAGTCTTCAGCCACAGCTAATAACACCTCACAAAAGCTTATCAGAGTCAGTGTTTTCTGAAAGACTACTACTCCAAAAAACACTAAGCAAAAAACCAAAACCCTCTGCAAATACATTAATGCAGAAATCTTCTGTAGCACAAATATAACTCTTAATAAGTACTCTGACACAACAAAAGAGAAGGAACTATAGGGTATGGTACTGTATCTCCCAAGCCCATTAACTCATTCTTAAGGCCAAAGAGTATCTTACTCAGAACCAAGCTGAAGTGTGTTTATTTTGGTTTTGTTTGTCAAGCTTCAGTCACAGAATTTTCTACTCAATCCATCTCATTTTCCAAAAGCATCTGTCTTCAAAATGCCTATTCAAGTTTCATCCCGAGAACTGAAATTTGGCACAAGACTAGTAACATGGAATTTTCTTGTCTCTATCGGGTGAAACAGGCAAAATACAATGCAATGAAAACATTTAAAAGCCAAGTGAACCATGCGCTACCCTACTACACACACAAAAAATAATTCAGTTTTTCTACTTCTAAATAGAACAGTAATTTGAAGTCACATTTCAGTAGCTTGTTGTATAAGACACACTACATAAATCCTACAGCTAACAAAGCACTTCAGACACAGCTTGTACATACCAACGCTCCTTTTACTTGGGTCGAGGAATTCCAGGGAAAATGTCTGCCCAAACCCTGGCACTCTGATATCCACTCCATCTGGTGGTTCTGTAATCTTACTTGTTCGATTATATACCAGCCTGGGGGTAAAAAAAGAAAGAGGAAAAACATGAAACATGTCATACTACCACATGACAACTCTCAAGCGTATTGAGTCTTACATTCTGAGTGCGGTAACAAGAACTTTAAGTGCTATCATCCAGAAGGGGAAAAAGACCCAGGCAGACATTATAAGCCAATAATGGCTAAGAGGTTATACAATGTAAACAGTTATTTCAATTAGTTTAATGTTTGACACGCAGAATCTGAGACTTCTCTATAAAACTCAGTATGGAGAATTGTGGCTGAACTTCAACATTACTATATAAGCTACTTTATATAGTTCTATACCATTTCATTTTGCATGAAGCCACGTAATGGAGAAAATAATGTCAAGAAATACGACTGTGGCAGTAGAAGATAAAATACCTGTAAAATCAGATATGAGAAAAATTCTTCTAGATAAGGAGTAATTCATTTCTGCTTAACTAGAACACCCATATCAGCCTAAGGGAGTACTTGACATTTCTTGATTAATAATACCTCTATGTGTTTCCTGAGGTTAAGTGTTTTGTAGATACTTTTCAAATCAATTTGAGATATGAAAAATCTGGAGCATTGTGTCAGGGTTGTTTTGTTGGTTTTTTGTTATTGCTGGTTTGTTTTTGTTAATTTGTTTTGTTTTGTTATTGGTGGTTTGGTTGGTTTTAATACCATATCAATACAATTGCCATTCCTGAATGGAAGTTTTTACCCCTAGATGGGGTCTTAAAATCTGAATTGATACTCAAATCTTCATACACCAAAAATCTCTCTAACCTGCAAGACATAAAGCAGAGGTACAACTACACAACAGCTTGGTATAGTCATATAAGAGAGCAACAAGACAATACAATATTTTCAAATTGCAAAAGCTAAGCATTTCTTGTTTTCATAGAGATATATGATTTTTATTGGAACATTAATGAAGCAGTTCGAACAATGAAATAGTCTGGAAGCTTTAAATCAGACAATGTTTTAAACCAAAAGAATTCTGGAAAGATACCTCCAGACTACCCTTGAAGGACTGACTGACCCTGTGTGCCTCCAGTGCCCATAAGACTGCTCTCTAATGACACATTGCCAGCAAAAGTGCAAGCTCACGTTCCTCCTGCCTGTCCCCTCTGAGCTGCCCAATGTACCCCCTTCCCCCATGCCTCATCAAAAGAGCAGAAAATGTTCTGCTTTAGATAAGCCTAGAGAAGTACTTGTCTGATAACTGCCCAAACAAACACTGGGTAACTGGTAGGAGATAAAGCGGAAGAAACGAAGAGAACCTCTGCTTTTCATCAGTGATGAAGTTACCTCGTACAAAGCACATCTTCCGATTCATTCAATTACTCTACCTAGCAGAATTCCAAGTCATTTCTTTCAAGGGCCTTGAATCAGAAAAGCAACTTCAAGGCAGCCATCCCATACAAAGCATGTCAGTCTAAGGAAAAAGAGATAACTACAAAGAGCAACATTTCTGGTCTTACCTGATATTATCAATCCAGCAGTCAATGATGACTGGCAGAAGCAATTCTAAATTCAGCCAGAGTGTAAAATAACTGTCTGTCTTCTTAGAGCAGAGATAATGTACTACCGATGGCTTATCTAACTTGGCTTCCAACTGATTACCCAAGTCTCCTGGAACTGAAAGATATAAAAAGGAGTCACTTTTAGTTTTAGAGTGTATAACATTCTACATTATAATAGACACATCTTAATACTGTAGCCTTAATATGCACTATCACTGCATCCAGGGACACCATTAATTTTTATAACTGGATAAAAAAATATTAGAGAAGAACAAAGTACTGCATGCACATCTTCCACTGAAAATATCTGGATTTTCAAAAGTTAGTAGCTGGGGAACCACCATATAGAATAATTCTGGATCAACAGTTTGTAAGTTCAAAGAGCAGACTAAATAGGAACAGGTCACATTAGGCCACAGGTATGAAAAACAGATGGTCTCTGACATTATCAATATTATCTGTGTTTTAAACTACAAACGGAATCTTTCTGAAAGACTTTTTTTTATTCAGAATACTACACCTGCACATGCAAATCTTCCTGTTCTTTTTAAACAGCTGCCCACAAAGTAGCAATTTGACAGGAAAATGTGAAAGCAGCTCTGTATTTTTTTTCCCCCCACTTCTTCACCTCCAAGCACACTTTTGCTACATAAGATTTAGTTGGCTAACATAATAATCCAGATACATAGTTTCATCTCTTTCACATTCAGGTTTGGATGCAACAACAGTTTTGATCTTCACTTTTTCTCCTGATACATTACATGAGTAACACTTGGAGGGAAGGGTCTTGTATTTGCATGCTCTCTGAAGTGCACTGTTCTTAAGGCATATACTAAATACAAGTACTCCCTTGATGAAGTTTTATTTTCCTTTCTTTCAAACACTAGATGGAGACAGGAATGTTATTTCTAAATTAGAATGAAACTTAAGAAATGCTCTTAATTTTCAGCAGCAAGTTTCAAGAGAAACTTCTTAACATTGTTATGTTTAGCCATTTTTTCCTCAAGAACAGAAAGGCAAAGATACTCCAGCAACTGAAAAGTTACTCTGTGTTAGAAAAAAAAAAAATTAGGAGTTAGGTACTTAAGGGTTCCCCCCCCCCCCCCCCTTTCAGCTCCACATATCCCCATCTTTTTGGATGAGTGTATAACTGTATCCTATTTTACTTGGCAATGTTTAATTTTTAGTGTTTTAATGCAGACCTACCCATACAGTTGCTTCCCACTTCAGTAAATTATTTAATCAAAACAGTTAAAAGTTCTCTAGAACACTCATACTTAGTAATGGTTTAAAGAAAGAGATAATACCTTTTAGTGGAAAACCCAATTTAACTGGAAAAACAGATACGCTCTCAGAGAAACACTTACTGCAGAACTGAAAAAAGGGCAGAACTTCAGACTATAGACCTGGACAACCACACTGTTACAACCTTCAGCCACTGCAGGTTATGCCCCCCACCACAAGAGGTATACCTCAGGATTTCTTTATTAACTACCCCTACTTTCTCATTAGGTTTTTAGTGTTTTTATTTCTGTAGTCTTAAGTGAAACGTTAAAAGACCCAGTAGCTGACCACAGTTTATTTTAGGTCATATTTCAAGGACTCTGATACACTGGAAAGCATAGTAAGGGAGATTATAGTATTGCATCACACCCTAGAAAGTTTACTGAAGTTCAGTCTTGTAACCTCACAAAATGCTGTTTAGTTATTGCTTATAGAACTGTAAGGCAACAGCTTTTCCACAGTCTTGTGCCTGTGCTGTATCAGTGCTTTTAATTAGAAAATGAGCAGAATGCAATTCTATTTATATCAATCATTCATGGCTGGCCAGTCTCAGCAGCAGATCTGCCAAGGACAGAACAGGTTGATTCTGTCTTCAGTTTCAATGCAAAACAAAGTAGAAGAGTGACACTCTGTTCTACCCTGGAATCTCATTTCCTTGGGTAAAAATCAAGTTCTTTCAGCAAAGATACCTTTCAAAGACTTAGACAAACATGTGGAGTATCACAGTTTTAAGACTTGCTGAGGTTTCCAAACAGCACTCAAATAATCATAAGCATGCCTGCTCAGAGTAGGAAGACTCACAACTGAAGAAGTTTAAAATTATGATGAAGATACATTTATCAACAAGAGTACTGAAAACAGGAAACCACACACTCTGACTTAATGGAGTCATCTTAGATTAGCTGCAAATTCAATTTAGTTAAGATATTTTATCCCCAAGCTTCTTGACAATAGAGGCTGTGCTCCTGTGTCCAATCCAGAGCAGAAGATGAGAAACATTACATACTAATTTTTACTCTAGAGATAAGGAACAAGTTGAAGAGTGGTAATTTTATGTAATTCTAAACAAAAGATAAGAAGCTAGTTCCACCTTTACTGATATACAATACTCGAGTTTAAGAAAGTAGTGTTTCATATACATGTACAGCTGTGATGCCTGTTTGTTTATAAAGCAGGGATTAAAAAAAAAGGGAGGGGGTGGGGTTCAGGTTTAACATTTCCTTATTAACAGTGTAACTGCTAATCACTAATTCACAACTTTAGGTTAATTTTCTAAATTATTTTCTGCAAGCTAAAGAATTCATGATGAAGCTATAGGGAATAAAATGCAAATTTTCATTTTTGGGAGTATGGAAAGAAACATGCAAGATCTTCAGTCCTCACTCCACACAATTGAACATTGTTAATGATTTACATTTTGGCTGGAGAACTACTTCGTGGCTTTTTGATAAGTAACAAGTTAAAAAAACATCACATTGAAGATTAATTCTGTAGGGTAAGGACATACCTCTGAATTGTCTGTGATGGAATTTATTTGAGAGCAGTAGAAAAAAAACATTTCTCTTTACTTTCAGACCATATACAGAAAGCATCTGTGGGCAGAGTAATCCATAAGACCTTTTCTCCTCATCCTCTCATCTACCAATATTGGTAGTTTCCAAGCCTTTTACATTTGAAACATTATAGCAAGTTCTTACTTTTAAAACCTTGCAGACTGGCCCGGTAAACATACAAAATAACTGGTGAGTGGAGTTCTGCAAAATACATCAGCACTAGAGAACTGGACATCCAAGAAAAGATCTCAAGCAGAACCCTTGCTTCCCTCATTTGCAGTTGTGTAATATGGGTATTGACTTCTGAACTGCAACATGTATAAATATAATGAGATTTCACATTTAGCAGAAAAAAACCCTGTTTCCATCAGATCTGACGATTTATCAGTTCTAGCATATCCTCATTTTTCCACAAAGACTGCAATCCCAACAGAACTTGTTCTAATACATCGATAAGCCAAATTCACTTCCAGTATTATAGTATCCTTTGCTGGCATTTTATTTTTTCTCTATTGCCCTGACAAAACTAGTAGATCTCCTTCTGGGATCTGTGCCTGTTTAGTTAAACCCTACAGAAAGCACATTTACAAGTTTCACTTGAGAATTTTAAAGATGCTACAGACTTTTCCAAGTCTGGGAACTACAATAACTGGCTTTATGATATACTGATACTCCTGCCTATCACTATCCTTAAGTCTCAATGACTGATTCACAGTTCTCAGCAGAAGACAGTAAGCAAATTGCAGCTTGGAAAGTGACTTGCCTTAATACCACTCAGGAAACTAAGAAAAAAAAAAAAGAAAAGAAAAAAAAAAAGGACATTCAAAAAAAGCCATGAATACAGAATCTTAAATTTAATTTGGAAAAAGAGAAAATAGTACCTATATAATAACATGGGGGTGGTGAGCTATTCTTTTTGTGGCAAAAAGGCCATCAATTAATACTGGTTTTTTTACTATTCTCTGCAATGCAAATAAATGCCTTTGGATGTATATCAACTATCATAACTTTTAAACTGGTATGATTTCCTCAACTAACTGTCATCTTTCTGGTTCTATAATTTACCCTTCCTTTAAAATGAACCAAGTTTTCTGGAAAAATTAATTTTAAACTCTGACCAAGTTCTTTAAGGAGAACCTCTCAAAGTAGCTCATAGACTCAGTGATAGACTGCCACAGAAAATGCTTGTGTTTAAAATTAGGAACAAGAAAGCAAACAACATCTCACATGATACTTCTAGATACCTCAGATCACATGAGGCATAAACATTTAAATCACTCCTGACATCTAGCCAGCTGACCATACAAACACACACACCTCAATTAGTAGTCAGCAGGAATTCACAGGCAAGCCTCCTTTGCATGTAAATCAATTATTAACAAACTTAATTTAGGTGTCTTTCTAGAAAACTTTAGCCAAGTACCTGACAAATTGTTTGCAGAAGGTATCAGAACATTGATATAGTAATTGTGTTGAGTCAGCTCTAAAAGGTAAAGAGTTCAGTGAATCCGCTGCTGATCTTATAAGGTTATCAGCTCCCAAAATTGATAAGACATGAGATAGTATGCAGTGACTATCGATGGACTATATGAGAAAATGAAGGAGAAAGAACAGCCACAAAATAAAGAAACTTACCGTGAACATTAGAAGGCAAGCGTGTTGAATACATAACCAAACCGATAAGAGAAGCGCAAAAGTATTATAATTGCATGTAAACATGAAGCAGATACCCAGAAGTACTTGCACAGAATATATACATATATATACACCAATTTTTAGTAGGTATTGTCAGTAGAGCAGAGGTATTCGGTAGGTTACCCTGGTTCTTAAGTGAGATCTTACTGTGTTAATATATTGTGCTGGCTGAATAGGAAAAAAAAAAAAAGCGCAGCATGAAAGTAATTCAGTATCTTAAGTAGTCCTCCTTTTCCCCAAACATACTTGGGAGGAACTCCAAGACAATCAGCTTACATTTTAATGAGCCTTGTGGCTTTGATATCAAGCCTTCAGGCAGGACTCTGGAAGTAAGGTTTTGACTTTGACTCTCATGCTTCTTCTCCAGTACCGCTATTATATGACTACGCTTTGATGCTTTGTTGTTTAAATCTCTGGGGAAACTGAGCCACAGCATTGCAGTATTTTGCTGTCAGTTACTGCCCATGTCAGTTTGGTCCCTGTTCTTGCTCCCTTGCTATGTACAGACATGATCTTCAGGCATAGTAGCTCCTGCTACTAAGGCACCATTTGATGACGCACAGACCAGCTTAAAAAATAACCTAATCCAATGGATCGGTGCTGCTCTCCACATTCCTTGTACCAGCTGCTCCATTAAGGTAATTCAACTACAAAATTAATCACTGCTTCCTCAACAGGTTCATTTTTTTCCTGCTTTAGCAAAACAAGTAACTCCATGAAGTGGCCAACAAGCAGGCACAAAGGAAAGCTGGGGGAGCACTAATGAGCTATTAGATTGGCTTGGCTGTTTCACAGAACACCCTTCACCTGAGCCAGTGCAGGGACTCTACAAATCTACAATCTGTTGCCACCACAACTACAGCCAATAGTTACAAGGTTGTATTTAAGCAGCTCATCTGTTTTCAGATTTGACATTCCTAGAAGCAGTGGTTTTGTTAGTACTTTGGGAGCAGGACAAAGTTACCCATATATAGACGAGTTCCCATATTTGCGAGCTACTACTCTACTTCCTCCTCCGTTACTTGGGTAAGCACAGGTTGCAAATGCAAGTGGGGTGATTACATGAAAAATATGAGAACAAGTTACACTGGGTCTTGTGACCATCACTGGTCTAAAACATTTATGAAGTGGTCATTATGTTGACAACATTCCTTTCACCAGCATTCCTTCTTTCTTTATTCCTTAAGAGCAGATGGCCTACTTGCCATGCACAGAATAAGATCAAACTTGTTAACTCCCCTTTCTACTTAAGTTTTAACTTCCAAACAGACTAAGAGTGACTGTTTAGATCACAAGGCCACATTTACAACAAGATAAAACCCTACTTAAAAACAGAACACATCGTGTGAGGAATTAAGGGTCTCTATGGCAGCCTGTTAAGTCAGGAGGACCAGCTCTGCATCTCCCTTTTGCATAGTCTCCAAAACCATCTCAGGCTTGTATAATGTACCCTTACATATACCTCTGAATCTCCTTTTGCGTTTGTGATTCCAATGTAGTATGTGTTTTTCTCCCCTTTCCCAAACACCTGTTAGGCTAGCACTTAGAATGCCTCCCCAAATGATTCTCCTAAACCCTCCTACCATCCTCATCTCAGTAATTCCTAAAAAGCTTATCTTAACATGTCACATATGCAAGAAGGGTGAAGAAAAGGTCACAAGAAGTTAACTAGCACCAGGATGAGAACATTTCATACAGAACCAGCGAGTAACCGCCAGTCACTCCTCCTTTATTTGTTTGACCTTCACTGCCCATGTCATGTCTAATTGAAGCTAAGCTCTTAGTGCAGGTGCCTTTACAATGTCAGTCATTTCTATACATAAAAAAAACCATAGTATTTTACAGTAGGAAGTTATGGCAAAGAGTGCCTACTTTCTCAAATGTACCAACAACCCAGAAAAGTTATTTATGTTAAAAACTATTGAATCTTCACTTTCTGGACAGGCCAGGACTGGGCAGCAGTGAACAGCAAATTTTAAACCACAGATGCTGACTAGAATAGGAAGAGATGCAAGTTCTGTAGCATTTGATGACAATTCACTGTAACAGCAAGAAAATCTGTGTTTTAAACCCCTCACTGATAAATGTATGCTTAGCCACGCAGTATTTATCAGAATGTCTCTTAGGAAAGCAAAATGTAGGTCAGCCAGTTTCTAAAAGCATCCTTAGGGAACATAGATACTTGCAATAGATCCATCAGTAGTAACTCCATGCTTCTATAATCAGTATCCTTTTATCCCAATTACTTTTAAGTAGCCTTTGATTCCTTCATAGCTAGAATTGAACATTGGATGAGTGATAAAACACTATCACCTGTTCATCAAGAAGCTTGCAGTGGAATAATTGCCAAATCTTATTGCTAAACCCCAGCATTACAGAGCTGAAAGATGGGATAACAGATTGCTTCCAGCTTTCACAGGCAGGAGCCAAGAACTTTTGTTTGCGTTTTAACTGCAGCGTCTAAGACATCCTTTTGCATTTTCTACTTCTGAATCTACAGCCTCTCAGTTAGTTCAGCCATCTCTTAAGACTTGTGAATTTGTACATGGCAGTCCCCTGATACGCAGCATCTTTAAAAGAGTTCTTGTTTAACATTTACCCTTTTTTGTCAAAAGTTTGTAACAGTAGGAATAAAGTCAACAGCAGAGCCTAAATTATTATAAATAAGAGGAGCTTAAACTGAACATCATGCTATGATTATCCTTTTCCCATTTTATTTTTGTCTTCTCCCTCATCGAGATCAGTTGCATAATAAGAACATACAGCATATGAGTACATTCACAGGACAGACTACTGACACCAGTACCACCAAACGCACTTAATGTATTAGAGGAATTACAGGTTACATAGTAAAGTTACTAAAACATTTAAATTTTATTTCTGATTCCTATCAATGGATACAAAAAGCATCTAACAAATATCACTTGGTAATTAGAGGAATACTTTCTATGTATTTGTTAGAAAGTATTTTGTGTTTGTGTTAACAGGTGAAACAATGGGCCAGTAATCAACAGTCATTTTATGTCATGCGATGGGATATGCATATTATTTTTTCAAGTACTTGTAGTCTGACTGCTCTAACACCCGCTCCCTCCCCTTTCCCCCTCCGACTGCAGGTTCTGCCACCAAAGATTGACGCACAGCAAAAACGTACGAAGCGAGAGGCTGGTTTTAGTTAACGAGCTAAAAATATATTTAAGCCAGCCCGGTTCTTCCCGTACCCACCGACAAACAGAGGCCACCCCACGCTGCCAGCGTGGTCGTGCCCCCCCACCCCCCCCGTGTTGCCAACCCCCCGCCCCGGGCCTGCATTTCTGGCGTTGGCTGCCGGGTCGGGCAGCGTTATGGAGCTGCGGCTCCGTGCGCAGCGGCGGCGCCCCCCGGTACCGCACCAGCCGGGGCGATCCCGCCCGGCGAAACACGCCGCTGGCAGTGGGCTGGGCCGGGCGGGGCGCGCACCCCCCCAGGCCGCCCGCCGCCTCCGGCGACAGCGGGCTCGGCCGGGCCCCCGGCGCACCCACCGCCGCCCCCCGGCTCTTACCCAGCACCACGGGCGGCCCCGCGGGCCGGCGGCGCGGCAGGCACCCGCCGCCGGGGCAGAGCAGCAGCAGCAGCAGGCTGAGGAAGGGGCTCCCGCCCGGGAGCGGGAGGAGCCTGGCACCGGCCGGCGGGACCATCACCCCAGCGCATAACCGCGGGGCCGGGAGCCACCGCCACCCCGCGCCGGGCGCGTCGCAGTGCGGCCCCGCCGCCCGGCCCGGCCGAAAAAGGGCCGCCCCGCCCCGGCGGCAGCGGCACCGCCCCCGCAGGCGTCACCAGCCGAGCGCGGAGGGCCCGACCGGCGCGGCCTCGCCTCCCGCAGCGGCCCGGGCGGGACCGGCTCCCCGCGCTGCCGCCAGCAGCCCCGCCGCGCCCCCGCCCCCACGGCCCTGCGCGGTGCCCAGCCCCGCAGCAACCGCTGTAAATGTGGCCGCCCCGTCGCCTGTCGCACGGCCCGGCTGCCGCGGGCCCGGCCCGGCCCGGCCCAGCCCAGCCCGTGCGAGGCAGAGCGGACAGGCGGAGCACCCCGGGCAGGTGGGGCACCCCGGGCAGGTAGAGTACTCAGGGCACGCGGGGCACCCCGGGCAGGTAGGGCACGCCGCAGGTCTCGGCCGGGGCCTCTGGTCCCTGCTGGCACACGCACTTCGGGAGGGGGACCCTTGTCTCAAGTTGCTACACCTGCAGCTGTGGTTGCTGCGAGTGAAGGAAGGGGCTGTTGCTGCAAAACTTACGTCTAAAAATAAGTAGCATGTAGCAGTCGTGGTCAGAATGGTTTAAGGAAAACCAAAAATTATCAGCAAAGCTGGGAATTTTAATACTACATAGCCAAGAGATTGAGCATCTGATATAAAAGCTTATGGGTATAGCTGTATTTCAGGCAATGCCGGACTAATGTGACAGCTAATTGGTACAGACTATCCTCAAGATCAGGCATTTGGCAATACTGGAAAAAAAATCGTTAGACCTTTATACACATAACAAGAACAAGTAGACTTGTAATTACAGTAATTTTAAACCAGAAAGGGTATAAGCCTTTGTGCTTTGGCAATACCAGTTAGTAGGAGTTAGGTGCTCCATGTCTCGTTGGTGGGTGTCTGGTTGTGGAGGGGAAGGAAGAAAGGTATCCACAGAAGCAGAAACAAAACGGGGAAAAATGGTGCTTGGAATCAGTGTAGTCACATCTCATGATCAGTTGTGGTTGTGCTGATGGGCAGTACAAGGTTTCCTTGGTTCAGTCATAAATCTGCTCCCATTGTGGATGTAGTAACACTTTCTGAGCCCGGGCTTACCAACAAATGCTCAGAGTACAGCTATTTCCAACAGTGTTACATTGCAACACGGGCACTGCAGTGTCTGCTTCACAGCTTCCTACATCCCTCAATGTGTCTACTAATTTTCAGAAATATTCCTCACTTGAATAGTTAATACACTCGCATGAACAATATCACAAATGAAAACACAGGAGTAGAAAAGTACTCATTGACTTGGTAACTCCTGCATGCACTGTAAAGTATCAAATTCTTGCCTCACTGAATTCATTATTCAACAACATCTGTAATTCCTGCAGAAAGACATGTCAAAAAGATCTCTGTGTGAAGGCAGGATCTGGTAGAACAGATACACAACTGATTGACAGGAGTTTGGAAAAATGATGGGAGGTGGCTTGGCGCTGACATGGGAGGAGAAGGAGGACACATCCTCCTGTTACAAGACAGAGGAAGAAAATGCAATAAATCACTCAAGGAAACTAAGGCTAAGTTTAAATCTAGACTTAATTTTTCAAGGCAGCTGCCACACCTTGTATATTTACAGTGTGTGGAAAGGCGTCAACATCCAACAAACCCAAAGGCATGTCCCAAAGACAGGTGCTTAGTCACCATGCAAGTGCTGACTTGAAATTACCCCCTACTAAAACAAACTACAGGTTGTACAAGTATGACTGACTAAAACTGATTGCAACATTGAGCCCCGTGTAGGAATGAAATGTTACAAAACATAGCGAAAGACTTTGTGGAAGGGTAAAACTATTTAATGAAAACTGATTTCAGTCACTCAAGTCATTCTTTTATACCCCTGCACATGTCCAAATAGTCAGGGCAGGATCACTTGTGCTATGACATGAGGTTCAAGGAATGCCAGCTGTCAGGTCCTCACTACATCTTGTGAGCAGTTTCTGGACAGATCTTCTGTGCCTTTTAGGAGGGAGTTATTATGGTGTGATTTTTTTTTTTTTTTTGGTCTCACTTTTATTTCACCCTCTGTAAATTGTTACCTGTTGTCTTTGTTCCCTCCTTTTGAAGTATCTGACTGTCTTCCTGCTGAGCTAACAGAAAGAGATATGACTTACTATAAACTTGTTGCCACTCGTACCCAGAAGGCAGGTGTGCTGATAAGGCATTTCTGTTGTAGGCGGCTCAGAGCACAGGCCTTTTGGTCTTGATGTAAGCACTGCATTTGTCAGCATTTACTGGTTTGATTGCTCTTACTTGTGTCTTTGAATATCATGTATGTTTAATTTTTGCAACCTTGCCTTCTACTCAAGATATCACACAGACATATCTATACTCACTTCAAACCAATCTTAATGTTTCTTTTACAAACCTTTATGCTGTTCTGGTAGCTGGGAATATCTTCGCACTTCTCTAAAAACCTTTCCACCTTCCTTTTCTCTAGGGAAAGCCTGCTAAGCACACAATTGCTATTTCTCCTGCTCTGCAAGCCCAGACTCTAGGTAACGGTCTTTCAGCTGATGAATCAAGCAGTGTATGTTAGTTATTTCTTTTGTTGTCTCCTTGTGGGAGATCAGGATCATTCACATTAAAAAACAAAGTAAATTAAGCTCTTTCCCTTCGTAAGGTTGTTCAAATATGCACAGCAAATTTCTGTTTTCACATTGAGTGCCTGGTTCTATTGTCACATGAAGAACGCAAAGAACCTTGACACACTGAAGGGTCCCTTAGCGTTGCTTTACAGTTGATGATACCTTGCTATTAGTTGAGTTAGTGTAACTATTTCTAAGAGCCATTAGAAGGGCAGTCCTTACCAGCAGGGCATTTGTAGATTAACAGCAGTTCAGGAACATGACCATGTGCAGCTACAGGACAGAATTCTACTAGTCATCATCATCATCCAAGGCAAATTCAAGAAATAACAGAACCAACTACAAGTCTGAACTGCCAGTAAAATGCCAGCAAGCTTGTTATTACACAAAGCACATGCTGTATACTGCTTCCTTCACATGTTTTGTATCCAAAGTTACAAGAAATGGAAAAAGAAGTTGTTACAGTTGAAACTACTGACAAATGCAGTACTGTACCTTCTTCACTTATATATGAGGTGGAAAAAGTCATTATTTATACTCTAGAGGCCAGTTTATTACCACTTTAGAGAATTTTTTTAATGTACATAATCAGTCTTCTAAGAAAATATATTCTTTACTTCTTTCAGAAAATCCCAACAGAAACAAGCTAGGTTAAACACCAGAAACTACAATATCATTAGCGTTATCTTTGTTTAAGTCTCCTTGAGGGCTTGCACTGGCAACTTGACAAAACCTGTGAATTGGATATGAGTGTGCACGCTGGTTATTTAGAAGAAACAATCCTTTCTAGAAAACTAATATTTGCTTAAACATCTTTTATTTGATTGAACAGAATTCTCTGTTTGCTTCTGATCTTTGCCATTTAAGTAGTGTTTGTATTGGCTCAAATACCCCCAGGCATGATTGCACTGAGCTAGTCACACTAGTAGAAAACCAGCAAGTTTCAAAGGAAGATGTGAAGGCAAGCAAAGTGTTGGCGCAGATCTACACTGTAGGCAGAAGCCCATGTCATCACTGTCCCCATTTTAACATGTTTCATTCAGGATTTTACCAAGTTCAGAATATGTTAACACAACCATTATCATTTATATCTATCAGAATGTGCTGTCTTAACTTTACCACCTCACAGGATTTTACCAGCCATCCCAATTTTTGCATTTGACTTTACACCAGTACAAGTTATCCCTGAGACCCAGAATCCAGCCTTAATGAAAATGTGCATAGTGAAATAGATACTTGCAGAAGCCGCTTAGACAAGAAAGAAGGCAAAAGACTTAACAAGATGCTTATTATCATGTATACAAAAGATATTTGGGTCAATTTTCAGTGATTTCCTTGAATCATCTTCGTTGTTACTGAGTGTATAGACAGTGTCTGCTGCCCATCTCATTTTTTCCTGCAGATACCACTATGACATCTCTTCTTGAGTTCCCCTAAATTATCTTTGTCTTTGGAAAATACTATAATACAGAGCTGTGATATTTCTTTCCTTCCAACATCACAGACTAGCCCAAGTATTCAGCTTTAAATAAGTGATGTTCATATGCACAATTTTGAACTTGTGCCCAGGCCAGGAAGGAATCAACTGGTGAGAAGTCAGGCCTACCCAAAAACCTCCATAAGCCTATGCATTGATAAAAACTAACGTATACAGGGGTGTAAGGCACTTAGGAAGACAAGAGCTATACATTTTGTTTTCATTTGCCACAAGTAGACAATTCTTAAAGTTCACATTCAGAACAGCGAACTTGTTTGGTTTTAAGCTTCATTAAGAGAATACAGATTTTTTCTAAAGAACCTGGGAATTGCCCCAGCCCCCTAATAATTATTTTCTCTGTACCACAAGGATTTCCAGTGCTCCTTGACACAACAGATTTACCCTTCTAAGTTTTCCTACATCATTAGGCATCCTGGCCATTGTTTACTCATGACTTTATTTTGAAAAAGAAGTGCTAAAATAAAAGCGCACACCAGTATGATCTTTCTTCACTGTCCACAGATCAAGATAATTGTTTAGGTATTTTTAAACAAAGATCAGCCCTTGCAACTCAACTCAGGAGGCAAAAAGCAAGTTTAATCCCTTCTTTCTCAAGAATGGTTTGAGGCCCAGTTGAAGTCAGTCATACTTTTACAACGTATTTTGGGTTTAGTACAATTGTGACAGACCTGTAATAATACTTACATGTTGCAGCTGACCTGAAACGGGGACAGTCATAAACAAGTATTTTTCTTAAGAGCTGAGTGTGCATTTTTTTAATAGCAACACTGGGTTATGTAATAATATTTCTTCAGAGTAAAACTTTAAATATAGAAGATCCCATAAATATGCCAGACATTCAGTTCAATTTATAGCCTGGTTTTGTGAAATTAGCCAGAGGATGGTTCCACTTCTGGACTGCCTGAAGAGGATATTGACTTCTTACCTTTAGCACAGATACGTTTTTTCAAATGTTGGATGGGTTAGCAGACTTTTTAGAAAGTCACTGGTCTTGTTAAACTCAGGCTGTAGTTGCAGTAGTGCAGTCCCAGAACACAATCTGACATGTGTTTGAGCCAGGGCTGCAAGGATACTTCCCCTTCCTTTCCCTTCTCCCTGCTTCCTCAGCACTTTACATACTGTTCCCCATGCTGCTGCTGCCTAGCATTAGGACAGTAAACAAGGCTTGAAATAGGTTCCTCAGTGTCTTTCAGGCTAAATTTGGTTACAGTGGGGAACAGGGTCAGAAAGAAGGGAAGAGAGCAACTGGTCAGTGGGAGTACAGAAATGCAGGCTTGCATGAGCATCAACCTAGAACATCAGAGCCTAGCCGTTTGCCAAGGTAGAATAGCCACAATTAATAGATCCCATCACTGTCATCTCTCCTATCTTCAAACCTTTAATCTGTATTAAAGATATCTTATTACTCTTTTGGCTCACATATTGCCAAAGCAAATCAATTCGTCCTTGTAAATCATCCATGTAATAGGGCTTCACAGTAAATTGTGAGGATCTAATGGCTAACAAGCTGAATTGCAGAATTCCTCCTCAGTCAAAGAGATTTTTTTTTAGAATCTGCGAGTGAGAAATTCGTAGCAAGATTGCTGGGATTTCAGGTACTGGGAGTTTTACTCAAGATTTACTCAGAGTTGGTGTTCTGGGTTGGAACTCTGAAGAATTTTGAAATTGAAGCAAGGCAAAATATGGAATTAAAAAAATAATAAGGATAGGATTTTGTGTAGGAAGAATATATGGGGAAAAGGATTTGAAATGATGTTGTGTTGAAAACTGAATAGGTTGAACCCTCAGGGACAGCTTATGTTTTGCACAAGTTCGCATGAATTACAACTTCCCAGCATGTTGCGTGAGTGATAGAACTTGGCATTTTCTGCTGTGCAGAGAAACTGTTTGCACCCTCTGAGGCAGACAGCTAACAAGGTGGTTTTGATCTGCAGGCAAGATACTTTTCAGGTGAAGAGAAGATTTGGAGAAAAAGAATTCAGCATGCTGTTGTAAGGCTAACAAGTCTTAGAAGACTGTAGGAGTGGCCAGGGCACAGTGACATACTTGTCCAGGAAAGCAAAAGAAATCTTGTTTGTCATGTGGCATGAGTCAAACAGCAGCATTTCAGGATTCTAGCTCACATATAATGAAAAGGCAAGGAGACCACTATTCTTCTGTTTAATAAGCAATTTCATTCAGTGTCACACCTTCTTTGGTATCCCAGTTGGGCAGGGTGTCAGAGGAGTTGCTGAGAAATACGGGGCTTAGGAAATTTGCTAGTTCAAACTGAAAAGACACAACACTGCTGCTGCTAGATCCAAGTGTTTACTGACAAAAGTGAATCCATTTCTGGAAACACAAGTGCATCCAGAAGAACTGAAACTGATGTTAGTCATTTAGTAACTTACTGAGGGGAATGTTGGTCTTTATCTAGTCTCATTAAGGTTTCACTCACTCATTTTCAGTGCTAAATTGTTCAAACACTAAAGGAAGGAAAAAAGATCTGACCCTGATCATAGTTATTGAGAGACTTCACTGCAGCCTATAAGAAACAACCTGAGAGTTCCTCTTTAGTGAGTGCATTAAAAAATGAACTGATGAAAGTGTAACTGAGTTTAAGGGATGTGTAAAGTTGGGTTTTTTTTCTTCATTTTATAATTATGGCTCTTTGGATCTGAAACATGTATGTAATCCCACTAACAGATGCATCTATAAAGCAAATGGTCTTCTTAGATGTGGAGATGTAATGTACATAGACCACCCATTTATTTTCTATCCTTTAAATCCAGATGATCACATCAAAAAACTGGACAGGAGTACGGAAACTGACTACAGGTAAGAAACAAATAAGAAAGACCCAGATTTTACCAAAGTTTCTTTCATTAAAAAACCAAACAAAATTAACAAGATTAACAAAATTAATTGTTAAGATCTGAGCTTCAGCTGTCAGTGCATGTAAAAGTAAGTGCCTGATCTGCTGTTTGGCTGATATCACTTCCCAATGAAAGAGATAGGTAGCCTACACATGCATCTAAATTGTGTAGACACTTACTGTCCCATCCTTTGGGCGTGTTAAGTTAAAAATTGTTGCTTGATGATTCCTGTAAGGACATACTTCCCTTCCAGGTTGGGGGACACAGGCAGCTGGGAATGGTTAATCATGGGAAAATGGTTTAATCAGCAGCATCGTGAGTAGCATTGTGTCAGGCTGTGTCAAACGTGTCAGTGCAAAAACATAATTGTAGGAAAATCAGGGTTGGAAGGGACTTTTGAAGGTCATCATTCTAATCCTTTTATTCAAATCATAGCTAGGATCAAACTTAAATCAGGACAATTATTCTGATAGCTCTAGTGGGCAAATAATACAAGGACAGTAAAAAATGACAATTCTAATAAAATTCCACCATTTCATTTAACCCACTTCTAGGATTAACACTGAGTGAAGGGCATTTTGAACAGAGGGCAGTGAACTAACCTATCATGTTTTAAACTGCAAAATGGTATTTTAGAGACATCTGTGGACACGTTGGAAAGGGGAAGCTTCCCAGAGACAGTCTGGACATAGTACTTTAGGAAAGTGGATTTAGTGGGTAAACTTTTTTTTTCTTTTTTTTTTTTTTTTTTTTTATTAATATGCTATAAACAGCTTAGGATGCTTTAAATATTGCTACCACGCTACGTTGCCAATACATTACTAGACTAATACTCCTAAGAGCTTCATGGTATGGTGAAAGTGATTTGGCTGTCAGTGTTTGGCAGCTGGAAGTGAAGCTGCTCAGATTACAAGCCGAAGAAGCAGCAGAAAATATATACTGCTATCGTGTGACATAAAAGCAAATTTTCTGCTGAAAGCAAGAAATCTGTATGAGCTTTCTTGTGGCAGATAAATTGGTCTCATGATTTCCTGTCAAAGGATATACCATTGTGAGGCAATTTCACTCTTCTGCTTAGACCTCATCCTAACATAACTTGTGAAAAGTTTTGCTGTGTTTGTGGGCTGCAAAGATGCCTTGCTGAGCTGGAGAAAAAATTCTCTCAAAGAGTATATCTGACTCCGTTTTATTGGATATTTCCTCATTTTGGCAAGCTTACGGAAGGTGACTGCTCTCAGATAACATAGAAAGGGCGAACAGTTTTCAAAATTTAAGTTCTGTTTGAAAGTCTGTTTAAATTCTGGGTTTATATGCTTTGGAGTTTTCTTCTTGATGTCTGTATAACCTTGTATAGAAGATAGTACTACAGGATGATAAGCAGTAACCTAGCAATCCTCCTAAACCATAGATTCAACCTAACATTGTTCAAAACCTGAATCAGAGAACTAGAATTTGGATAAAGTTTGTGACTGCATCTGTGATTTATCAGAGGGAGGAGGCTAATGATTTGAGCAACTGACACTCAGCATCGGTGTCTAGCCCAGTTTTCTCTACTATATAGTCTGTTTTTCACACAGTAACAGACCTCAAAATATGCCCCAAACCAGCACTCTGTGTATAGATATATTACACATAGCAAACATTTTGCTATACCAACATGAAGTACATCCAGCTAATACAAAGGGGAACCAAGGCAGCAGAGCTGTAGCAATAGTTGCAGTAGTTTTGTGGTCGGATACCACACAAATTGGTTAATGTATAGCAACTCAAAAGACAGGAAACCAGCAATCGTGAAAAAAAGTAGTCACACAGTTTCTGTGTAGGGAAAGAACAGATATTAAAGATAAACCATTCAATACCATTGAGGAGAAATGCTTCTCAGATGGGCATAAGAAGGCACAAAGCTACCAAGAAAAAACAACACACAGTTAAAACTGGTTTTCACACAATACCAAATAACGGCGTATTTAAATGATACTTGACTTTTAATGGTTTAAGCATGAAATTGGACACAGCAAACAGATACAAAGCTGTACCAGACAGAGGACAACCTGTGGTTTAAGGATTACATGGTAATTGCATCACATGAGGAATTCTATGATTGTGGAGCATCTGGACTAAGTGAAGGAAGAATGACACAGTGACCTTTGGAACAATGTCTTCTAAATGCTACAGCACAGACTGGCATTGAGGCAAAAAAGCACAAATTATTATTTTTGTGGTTTGAACGTAAATAAACTAAACTAATCCCCAATTTTCAAAACAATAAGAATATTTTTGACAGTAGTTGAAGTACCAACATCCAAGCTATCCTCCTTTTTACACTGTAGCAGGGTGAAACAGACTTGAAATGAGGGATATTACACCTCCATGAAACTTAGTTTCTTTCATTCTCCCCCTGCAGAACACTGCAGTTTACCTGAACTCTTGAACTTCAGAACTAGTGTGTTGCTCTGTTTCAAAGAGAATATAAAAGAACTGAATGAGGAGAGAAGGCAACAGGGATGATTAAAAGTGTGGAATGGTTTCTATATAGGCATTGATGATGTATGCAAGAACTCTTCAGTCTAGAAATAAGGAATCACTGACAGATGTAGGGTTTAATCAAATAAGGACTGTGAAAAGCATGAACAGGGATCAACTATTCACTGTTTCTTCCAACATATGAACTGTGAGGGCCAGACAAAGCTAACAGGAGACCAGCAAACAAAAAAAACCACGGAGGTGCTTCTTCACATAGCATGCACCAAAACTGCACTGCTAAAAGTTTACACCAAATCAAGGACAGACTTAGAAAGCCTACAGAGTAAATGTCCACAAAGCTTTACAAAACATGCAGAAACCATACCTGGCTTAGGAAACTCCTCAGCTGTAATTGGCTAAATGGCAGAGAGTATGTGGGGCGAGTATGTGGCTTGTCCTTATGTTCTTCCCATGGCAGCTTGTTTTGGCTGCTGAAAGGACTTTTTGGTCTGACTCAATACTAGAACATAAGAAATAAGAATGCCTAAACCCAGATCATGTTATTAGACTGAAGAGTCAAATGTAAGAATAATATGAGATTGGATGACTTCAGAGTCTATTAGCCTTAAAGTCTATTAAAATTCATACATAATTAGATTATAATGCATATATAATAAGAAAATGGTGCTAGAAACTTCTGCCAGTAAAAACATTTGCTTCATTTAATGGAGAAGTTATCATTATTCACAGCCATTTCTAATATTAAATAAAAATTCTGTAGATTCTGTAGAAGCAATAAATCACATTACAGAATGATTAAAAAATTACCTGTGACTGAAGATTGTGTATATTACACTTTTTCTGTACAATGTATTATGTGTGATTTTAGTAAATAGCTGTTACTGTAGCTGTGTGAAGCATCTCAGAATCAATCCTGACTACTTTTTATTTCAGATTAAGGATGCTTGGACAAGACCATTGTGAAAAGCAGCATGGTACAGTGTGCTAGCCTCTCTAGCTATGCAGAACAACATACCAGGTATGTTAATTACTAAGTGGCTGAGGGTGTAAGCATTCCTCTCTCAGTTTCTTTGGCTAACACACCTATGGTGGCTGCCACAGAGCACGAGAAAATCCTTATATTCCTCATAAAATTAGTAATCTTTCTACTTTCAGCACAGTTAACAAGCTTTCTGATGTAAGTCCACAAAACCAAGACTTCATATCACACTAGGGTCCAAGGTAGTGGCTCAATGCTTGTGTATTGAAGGAATTCAATAAAACCCAGAAGCTGCTCATATCTGCTGATTTGATCATGTTGCTTCACAGCATGGGAGATTGCAATTTGATCTGCTTTTCAAAGAGACTACAAGAACTATGCTAATGCAAACTACACTGAAGGACCAATTGTTAATATAATTGCCAAACTTTGCTACTTCAGAGGCATAGAAAATTAAATCAGATTCCAAGTTATTTTTGTTGTGCAAGGTGCTGCCCTTATTGTATTAGTTACAGCAGAATATAACATTGGAAATGCACATATATCAAAGCAGAACTAAGAGAGCTATAAATATGAGTATTTAGAAAATAGCATGATATGCAAGATGGGAAAGACATTGTGATTTTTATCTAAAAGTTGTCAATAAATGAGAAACAATATTGACATATAAGTTGGAACCATCTAACCTCCTTATGTGACAGAATGAGTTCTGTGGGTCTCTGCCCTGAACATGGTGCACCACGGCTACACTGCCGTGGCCTGCAGTCTGAGCCAAAAAACCGACAGATGGTTCCCCAGTGCCTCCCTGTGCTGAAAATACATAACTACATTGGCAGATCCTTTTACCTACCATGTAATCCTTTTACCTACCATGCCATAGTAAATAGTGTATGCCTGGTTTACATGCAAAACAACAGCTACCACCTGTTGCTGCAGCACATGCATGGCAAGGCATTTTAAAATCACAGCTCCTTCATTAAAAGATGCAATGCTAAAGACTTTCTTCCATTACATTGCTGAATAACAAAAAGAGTAATTGATCCTATAGTAATATAATGCAATCCCATCAAACGAGGTGGGAATGGCAGTAGGTCTAGCTAAACAGTAAAGAAAAATCAAGTAACATTTGGCAGAAAATCATCCAAGCAGTATTTGTCATCAGTAATTTATTACTCAAAAGGAAGAGGACATAAACAGTGGATTTGATAAACCCAGGAGCAATTGCGGTGCCAGATATGCTTGTATATGTGAGGGTTTTGGCTAGTGACAGTTTGTGTACATACAAATAGCAAGCAACTTAGTGATAACTGATTTAGAACAGGCCAAAGTCTCACAATAAATTGTAACAAATCTGTATGTTTACTGCTTGAAAGCTTGTACTATGAATAACAGAAAGTTAAAACTATATATTTTCATCATAATGTTGAGAAAAGATATTTTTAAGTTTTTCCATAATCTCTGTATATTCTTATTCATATTCCTGCTTATAGTCAGAATTATAAATACAGTTCACCACTATCTTAATTAGCAACTCTACTCTCATGAACCTAGTATGTCTGTACAAGGAAAATATTTCACCATATACTTGGAATAGTTTCACAACTGCTGGAAACATGTTTTGATTGTCTGTGATCATTCTATTAGGGTAAGAAAGGTACCAATATGTAAGCATGTGTTGATGCACATACAAGAGATGCCTTGTAAGCACTCCTTCTATCACAAGTTCTAAAACAGTTTTCCTGGAACATAACAAACAGGAAGTCTTTTCTGTGGCCAGTTGTGTGAAACTGGCATTATTTGCTACTGACCTGGGTAAGGGGTATCATTTTGTAATATTATTAGAAGAGTGATTAACAACAATGCACATGGCACAGAATGTTTCAAACTTTCTATTTGTAGTGCAAGGTACACATCTTTTATTACGTTCTGGAACTGATCCCAGGGTAACTCTTCACCAAGTTGTTTTCTCTGGTGATAAAGAAGCACTGAGAGTGTTCCCATTTGTACTTGCTACCTCATGGGCTGCTGTCACAAACAGTGTTTGCAAGAGCTTAGAAATGTCTGGTATGTGTCTTTTCCTGCACTGCACTTTCCTTTGCAGTAGTTGCAAAGCAGAGACATTTTTAGCTGTTGTGCACCACCATGAGATCCCATTTATATCAGAGACCCTCCTGTAATCAAGAAGGCAACATTTACATCAGCTATGAACTAGCTTATAATTCTCTGATCAAGGCAAAATGTGCCATTTTCACACTGTCATTAATAGCACCATTCAACTGAGTTTGTTGTAAGATAGCTATACCAAGCCTGCTTCAATGGCTGAAGAACTAAGGGGTTTAGACTAGTGACTTCCTCCCTTCGGCTTTAGCAGGCAAACAGGGTTACTAACATCAGCTTCCAGCACCTCAGCAGATACGTGATACTTGGTGATCAGTATTGTACCATCACTTACTATGTAAATATCCAGGGGTTCCTTCTGAAGACAAATATTAGAGAGGATTTTAAAAGTCTTTTTGGTACAGCTATTCATACAAGTTACACGATACGGATTTCCCATGCATCAGCTACTCTGTAAACTATTACAGGCATGTTCTTACTGCGTGGAGGGGTGAATGCATTTTGAGCAGAGGCTGTTAGCCCAAAGGCTCTCAGCATCTTGAAGTGAAATTCTGATTCTCAGAATAAATATGGAAAAGCTGGAAATATCAATTGTAATTTACAGTTAATGGTCCAAACACAACTATCTGAAAATCTTAGTAGCAGTGTAAATTACAAACCATCCAGCAGAGGGAGGCTCATGCATGTATACAAAGAAAAATAAGTAATTTCAAGGATGAATGAAATCCCCCCTAATATTTAAGACAAAGCAAATTCTGCTCAAAATGTTTCTTTTGCAGTAGCGAGACTTCTTCTAGAGCTTGGAATTTTTTTAGAAGTTATTTGCCAATCTAAAGGTAACAGACTTAACAGAAAGTTTCTCATGTTAATGACTGAATTGTTTTTCACTGCTGTTAATAGAATTAGACCAGAGCTTATGTGGTCAGAAGTCCAACTGCATGTTCATACATTGAAAACCCCACCCACATCTGGTCACTAGAATGAGTAAAGTACCGGTTGTTCAGCCACTGTGGTGTTTAGCATGTTGTTGAACATGCTACGCTGCTCCCCATGTTAATGGAAGTATTTGTCAAATTTCCCATAGAGCTTGTGTCCTACTAGTGTACATTTGACAAGTCAGACACTTTTAGAGATTATCAAAGACAGTTTACAAACACTGTGAAGTTTTCATGGTGATCCAACAGTCACATAGATCTCTTCAGAAACACGCTCCCTAGCTAATGTTAATTCTAATATCTGTGATATTAAGTCTAATAGCCTGTCTTCAGAGTCTTACTCAAGGAAGTCTTAGCATTTCAACACCTATCTGGGATCTTTTGTGAAAGAGAAATCTCAGGCTGTTGCTGCAGTTCTGAGATTCATTTGTTTTCTTGTTATAATGAAAGAGACAGCCAGAGGCAGAGGCCATCTGGCAAGCAAACTTCAACTAGAGAAACACGTTTCCGAAAAATGTAAGGACAGATGCCTCAGAAGTTCAACCAGATCCGTACACCACCAGATTAGAACTGTACTAATACTGGTAGCAATAGTTGTGCAGGCAACTGCTCTTTGCCACCGAAATTAAAGTTTGATAGAGGAGAATCTTACAGAGGTTTCACCCAATGCTACAGGAACATACAGGTACTTTTAGGGATCCTTGATAGAATGAGGACTGGCCACAGGGTTGTAGTTACATTTAGAGCTTTATTATGACATAAAAAAAATAATTATCAGCATAGCTTATGATTGTCAACAATTTCTAGCAGTTAGCATAGCTTATTGTTATACAATATTTTTAGCAATTATCATAACTTGCAGTTAAGCAGAATTTCTAGTAATCAGTATAGCTTTCTTATTATCTAGAGTCTTTAATTACCTAGGCTTTTAGTCACCTGGGCCCTCTGCAGATCAGGTCAAATGCCTAATAATTGGTGTGTGATATAATAATCACAATCTAGTTTCAGACTTTACCTAAAAGAACCTGCCTGTCCCTGTAGCATTGGGCAACAGGAGGTACCAGGCATCTCTCCTTGAATATTTTTTTTTCCTATAAAAATCTGCAATTTAGTTCAATCTAGCTATACCACTGGCAATAAATTAATCAAGAGCCCTTCCAAAGTTACTTCAGGAGAAATAATGATTTCTGTATAGATGATAATGGTGATTTCATTAGAAGAAGAGACATTGCCCAGCACTTCCTCTCATTACTTGCTTTTGTCAAGTGGTTTTCAGAAATTCCCCTTAGAATACAAACAACTGGTTTGGGTTTTACCTTTACCCGATCTGTATTAAACGTAGTTAAAAATAAAAGCAACTGGAATTATCAGATTAAATCCAAAGTAAATCTTTATTACACAAATAGTATTTTGAAGTTACAATACTTGACTTCAGTGGAGTTATTCTGGATTTGCTTTCAATCTCATTATACTCTTATGAGATCAAAACCAGCTAAGCAAACTAATTTGAGGGTGATGGTGTTGCAATCCTTTTTCCATGGTGAAAGATACTTTTCAACTTAATATTCTGCACTACATTTGCCAGGTTTGTAAAATTCTGCCTCAATACTTAGGGAAGAGAGAAAGCTATGCATAACTCCTTTTTTCTGTGCATCTTTTTATGGCAAATACCCTTCCAGTTTCACTTCTGTGACTTAAACATTTCTGTTGGTGCTGCTGTTTTAGTTCCTCCTTTAACTTTTTAGAAACTGACTTTAAAAGATGTTTTGACATTAGGATAACAAAATATTTTCATATTCCATGGCCAGACACTGAAGAATATAGGATTCACACAGGAATTGAATACTGCACTGACTACCAAACTTTCTAGTAGATAAAGTCATAGCTCATTGCTGGCGCAGCAGGAGGACAGCATAATAATAATTTTTCTCTCAGTCATGGAGCATTTCCTCCTATAACTCTATATTTGATGGTTATTGTTAGGCTAAAAGCCTGCAATTTCCCAGAGCATTAGAAATACAACTCCCACCCACTTTATTGTAGCAGTACAGTCTCGCTATAGGACAAATGTTGAGCTCCTTTATGCCAGCATATTTCTAAAGCACGATTGACCGTTTTCTGCTGAATTAAAAAAGACGACATGAAGGCAGTAAGCACAGCAGTTTTATGCTTTAGAATGGAATTTCACATCAAACATATAATGCACATTTGTGGTTTATCTGCCACCTCTCTTATTTTTGGCTTTGAATAAAATAAAATATGGAGTTAACCATAAAACAAGTAGAACAGCATAAAGAAGGTTTCTTTCTTCTCGTAGCTGTTGATTAGATCAGTAACTTTAACAGCGTAACAAGCTTCTTTAAATAGGGACACTTTTGAAAGACCACCGACGTGCTTTAAAATCTGCTGAAGTATGACGGATGTATAACTAAAAGTAAAGTCAGGTGCTGCGCTGTATTTTTATTTTTGCTTTGTATGCAAAAATGCACAGTCTTCCTAAACAACAGGAACTGCCATATGTGGTCAAGTGTTTGTAAGAGTGAGCATTAGGATGTGAGCTCAATGCCATATTAGTCTGCAGAATGTCAGTTAGAGAACTTTCTCTCGAGTAGTTCACTAACACCTTCAGAATAACAGCAGAGTGTAACTCACCGAGGATATTGGCAACCGAGAAGAACTGAATAATTTCCAGAATGAGTCAAGCTGAGGAAAGCAGTATCCACTCAACATGGAATATTGTGCGGTCAGTAGTCTGCATAATACTGAGCTTGTCGTTTATTATTGGGACCCCTGGAAATTGCATCGTCATCTGGACTGTTTGTACAAAAATGAAGAAAGTATCTCCTTCAGTCCTGCTGATCTTAAATCTGGCCATTGCGGATGTCCTTGTGCTGATTACTTTACCAGTCTGGATTTACTCCTTTGCTGACTCATGGGTTTTTGGAGTCATCTTCTGCAAAATACTGGTTTTCATTATTTACTGCAGCATGTATGCGAGTATATTTCTAATTACAGCACTGAGCTTGGAGCGGTTAATGGCTGTGTTTTACCCTTTCACAATTCAAAGATACAAAACAAAAGAAAAAATTTCTTTAATCATGTTCCTCATTTGGTTCCTGTCTATTACTTTTGGCATTTCTGTCATTCCATTTCAAGAGACGGAAGAAACGAACGGTCGACTACTATGCACATGTCGTAACTACTCTTCTAACAGACAGAAAGTGTCATATCTTTTGCTGGAGACTCTTGCAGGTTTTGTAATCCCTTTTTTAATTATTTGCACGTGTTACGTGTGTGTTGCAAGAAGAATAAGCAGAATGACTTACCAATCTAAGCAGCGATCAGAACGGCTCATTGCCAGCATTGTGGTGGCATTCATTTTATGCTGGTTCCCTCATCATCTCTTTAACATCCTAGATATTATTTCAATTCAGATAGAACTCTCTAACAAGGAACTGTCTTTGGCACTGGATGAAATTGTAGGCAGAGGAGTGTACATCTCTGGTGCACTTGTATTCATCAGTAGCTGTATTAACCCTCTACTTTATGCTTTTGCTGCCCAAAAATTTCAGAACCACCTGAGATTTGCCAAGATATCGAAGCTGTTCGAACAGATGAGTCAGACTATAACAGAGGAAGACAAGAAAAAAAGTTTGGGTGCAACCAAACAAGAAGAAACTTTAGCAAGCACAGAAAATCTTTAACAGGGAACTTTGTGAATAGATTTAGTGAATAATGTGATTCTGCATCATGCCTTCATTAGTCCTTTCTCCTCGTACTCTCAGTTTTGTTTACTAAGCAGTCTGGGTAAAGCTAGAGCCAGGTAAAAGATTTTAAGGTTTGTTTTGTGTGTTATAAAACAATTGGCATTGACAGCCAAGTTCAGTTCCTAAGTTAATATGCAGATCATGAAACTAGCACTTGTACTTTCCATTAAAATTATTAGTCATTTCTAAAATGTCTGTGTGCAGAAAACAGAAAAGGACCATATGTGGACCACAGAAGCTTTCAAAGTTTAAAACTAAGTTTTTCTTCAGAAAAAGATGTTAGCTGTTCAAAAATCCTTATGTAATCTAAAGTTTTAAGAGAGCATACTGAAATTCTTGATATGGGTAAGAATGGTTTTCAAGTACATTAATAACACATAAAACTTTGAGTAGATGGAAAATATAAAGCTATTTTTATTCATTGCTTTATTTAGGTTTGAAAGTAATAAGGGTTGTTTACACAGTTAGGCTCATTTGCTGAATTCTCTTTTGCTAATAGGTTTTAACAAGTAGAATGTGAACTGTGACATGCCTCTTCAGAAAAAATCAGGAGGTACAAGAATTGTGTTGTATGACAAACATAGTTACAGCCTTCATGCTATATTTGATGTCACATACATTGCATACTTCAGTGGCAAACTATTGATATATTAAATATACATACTATGGGTATCCTCAAAGTTTCCAAGATGTCTATTACATTATGGAGGAATTGGATTAGGCTCTGCTGGGAGGGAAGGAGAGATCCTTGATACTATTTTTATGTGTAAGAAAATTATGGTAGTGACACAAAGTGTCTAATATCATAAGAACTTCACCTTCCAAATAAAAGCATTCTTTTCTTTTTCTTTTCTTGTAGAATAGAATAGACTTCACCATAAGAAACCAATAAATTTAGCACTTGCAAGAACTTTATTTTAGTTTTGTGCATGTGTGCAAACTCAATGTGGAAAAACTGCATGGCATCAAGTGTTTGCCTTTGAAGTTTTTTTTTCAGTTATGCCTAACATTTTTTATGCTTCTTGCTTATTTTTAAGTCAATAATTCGTAATAAGATCAAAATAACTACTGATTACTAAGAAACATACTGTAATTTCCTGTACGTTGTTCTGGAGAGCTGCTAAATGGGCATGTTACTTATCTTTACAAAGCAATTACAAATACTAGCTAGAACTTAATTTTAAAAATCCAGTTATGTAACAGCTAAGGATATTTGAGTTGTATTAATTTAGCTTGTAAATGGAAATAAACACGGGGCAGTAAAATCCTTACCTGCTGATGGAAGAATATTTTTCTAAAATTTGCATATGTATTTGTTATTCCTGCTTATTATTAATTTTTTTTTTTCTTAATAGGAAAAAAGTCCACATGGCAGAAGGCTTTCCATCAATAGGACTCCTTCACTAAAATTGACGTAAATAAAACTTTAGCCAGGCCTTATTTGCAACAAAGAGTAAGCAGCAGATGAAATCCCTTAGACTTTACCCCATCCACCTACCACTCTTTTTTCACCCCTCAAATGGCCCTGTAATTGCTATTAGTATATTTGCTATAGCAATGTGGCATCACCTTACAATAAAGGCAGCAACTTTAGTTATCTACAGCATAAAAAAGTGAAGCTGTGTTTCCCAATATGTTCTTGAGATAGGAGCCACTCACTGTTCAACCACACAGAACAAATGAGGAGATAGTAAGCATATGAACACTTCTGCAACTGAACCAGAGTTCTAGGCCGCAAAGAGCCAAACATTTCACAACTTACAGGTTGGGAAAAGACCCAGACAAACTTTAGTACAAGCTACCTGACCAGAATTTTCCTTTCTATCAGTCTGTGCCCTACACCTAGGTGTAATCAACCTTCTTATTAGGAATTAGGTTAAATCCTTAACCATCTCGGGGAGTGTATCACCTATCTCATGAACGAAGCCGTCTTTTTTTGTGCCATTTGCTATACAACAAGCCTTTGGGGAGCACTGGCTGCAGAGTAAGTGCCTTATGCTCAGCTATGCCAAACCCTGGACAGACTGTAAAGGGATCAGTGACCAGATATATACTCTGTGCAATACTGCCTACTGCAGTGGTGTTTGGGTTTCATTTGGTTTTTAGATCGATGGATAAGGAATAGTGAGTCAGACCTTTTTTCTTTTGATCCTGTCACTCACAGACAAGGGAACTTTGCTGCTGAGGCCGCATCCTGCCCAGCATTCAGCACCGTTAAAAACAGAACTAGTAACATCAGTATATCAGTAAATACATTCTAGGGAATAATGAAATATTAGTTAAGGCAGTTTTGAATTGAAAGCTGTTACTCTGAGGATTCCAAATCATTTACTACCAGGTGCTGCTCTTCCACTGGAATTACAATACTTAGTATAGAGACCTAAACTAAGTTAACTAAACAATGAGACTGTTTCTTATGGTCAACAGAATAAAAAGCAGCACATTAGCTATATTCAACTTTTGTGCTTTGACAGTAGATAGCATGAATTTTCTGCCTCAATATTCAGTTCTCACATTTTCTCCACTGCTTTTTACCTGCAGCTGCAGTACTGAATACTTGTAAAACATTAATCCCATCAAGGAGCTAGGAACTTCTGTCCATATTAATGGCCTTGGGTGGCTGCCTGCGGTAGTCAGTCATTTTTAAGAACTATGTTTCCTTGGAAGACTGTTTGAGGAGTGGTATAAGATGCTAAAACAGCAACTTTACCTAATTTCACTTTTCTACAGAGCAAATACAGTTAATTCTTGCAAACGTTGGTATGCACAGATAAAACCCCACTATTTTTGGCAGCACAGCCGTAATGTAACTGGGCTCATATGAGTCAGTGTAGAAATATAAGCTGGTGACATGTTTGACTGCTGTGTCCTTTGACAGGTATATATCCAGCCTATCAATGTAGTGAGATTTACCACATCATCTGTGCTAACGTGCTCTATCATAAAACTACAGGGCTTCCAAAGGGCCCATTCAGCCAATGGACTGTGGATATTCTCATCTCCTAAAGCACTGAATCCCAGCCAAACCTAAGACCTAGCGTAGATTTGGTCCAAAATGCTGCATCTTAAGATAGCGATACTACATGCTTCTTGTTGACTACATTACATAACCATCTTATAGATTATATTGGAAGATCGATAGAAAGCAAAGACTTTCCTCGATTGTTCAGGCTAGTTCAAAGCAGTGACTTGGAGGTGCGAGCAGTCTTACTAGTAACTCCTGAGACACTCGTACCCTTCTGAGGAAAATGAGGTTTCGTCTCATGTGAGTTCCTGTTATTTTTTTTTAGTTCCTAACTTTTCTGTACTTGTTTATGAAGTCTGTCTGTAGTTTCAGTGTCTGGCTATTTCTCATGACACAGCATGGAGGAAGGCTGAGCTAAGAGAGGGCCGCTTCAGTCACCTGAGTGAAATCACCTCAGATTACACTGAAGTACAGGGAACATTATGTCAAATCAGTGCAACATTTCTTAGAACACCGAGTACTAGGAGGTGATCAGATGGTTTGAATTTCTCATGTTTGCAAAAATTAATAATCTTCTAACATTAAAGTCTTACCCAGCCTGAAACTTGCTGTGAACATTCCATGGGTATACATCAGGAATTTATTATGTGTACTGCTGTAGAATCATGCTGCATAAAGTGAATTCATGCTGTATTAATGGGATTGAAGGAGACTCTGAAGTATTTTTAGTTCATACATAGCCAATATACAAGAAGGATAAAAAAAGAACACAAAGAAAAAGTATCAGTCTTATTGTTGCCTGCTGACATCAAAAGTTTCCTGTAAGCATCGTGGTAAAATAGTTATTACAGAGGTCTGGAATAAAGCAGTGGAACTTTGTGCATATTTAGAGGCAACTTGTAATTTAAAAAGTAACATAAGGGAAGTCACAGAGTTCCTTATTTGCAGGCAGAAACAGGGCAATTGCATTATACTAAAAAAAATATATTTTTTTTTTTCTGTAACAAAACCAACAGATCATTGTCTAGGAACAAGTAGAGCAAAAGTTAACAGACATTTTAAAGACAGTTAAGACTACAGCTCTGGAACTCTTAGGATCACTATTAACAGGATTAGAAAAAAGATTTGCATGCAGGACTTGGGTGAAAGGAATAAAAGAACCTGGAAGCTAACAGATGGCATGGAGACAACATAGGCACACAAATTCTTAAGAATCTGATCCATAATAAATATTTCAGAAGATTTATAAGTGGAATTAGCAAATACTAACAATGGTGAAGTTTTTCTTTGGTTGTATATGCTACAACTCTTGTATTACTTCCTTTTCTGCAAGTATCAGGAAAAGGGGAGAGTAAGGAAAAAATTTAGATTGGATTGGAGTGGAAAAGGAAGTGAGAAATAAGTCACTTAAGGTTATTAAAAAGAAAATGACTTTAGTATGAAATTGAGAAGTTCAGCTGTGAAAATGGAATATACAAAGTGAACAGAGAGGGAAGTGAGAACTATTCTGTTGGAAGGCAGTTTCAGGTTTCTGGAAATTATTTCTTGTCAGAACAGTTCTTTATAAGAAGACTCCCCAGCTAGATCTCCACTGGTTGTTAACAGGTTAGAGAAAAAAATCCAATAAAACACAGTTTAGAGAGACATAACCCTGTACTCTGACAGGGTGTCTTATGCTGCTTCCGTTAGCACTAGGAGTTGGGTGTGACCAGGACTATGATGGTGGCCACTAAGATTTCATAAACTTTACAACACTGTTTACAATACTAAGAAAATTCTTGCACTGATAGGTAGGGAGATAATAGAATCATATGCTATTTGATGCCTTGGTGTCTTCTTTCCCCTTAAATCAATTATTTTAAAAGTTTTGCTAATAGTTCTTAGTAAGGATTCATTTAAGTTTTAAACTAGATTCATTTCAGTTGAAAAAAGGTTCAGAATAGAAGAGAATTGTTTTTATGGAATGTGTGAAGTCAGTGATTTAAGTGATGGAATTAATGGAAAGGATGCTATAAAGTCTTTTAGTACAGGTTAAACAGTCACGACTCTTAACTTAGCAAGATTATACAGCTGCTACAGCTGCAAAATCCACTTATTCTTAATTTAATAGAAAGCAGCTACCTGAACATCCTGATTGCAAAGCTTGCACTCCAGTTTTGGCTGCAATTGTGTAAGTACTAACAGTGTCTCCAACTAAGTACATTACTATTTCCATTGACTATTAACTAGAAAACAGTGCTAACGGTACTGAGATGTCTAGAAACATTAGTGTGTTGTAATTATGGATGTCCATATGTCCAGATGGTCTTAAATCAGAGGATAAGTAGTTTGGACTTAGTAGATTTAGTGAAAAATCTGACTTTTCATTTTTGTATAGCAGACCTATTCATAGTGTGGCATATTACATAAAAAAAGAAGGGCTAAATATTTCATTTTCAGATTTGAAGTATCATTTATGGCCTGTTACTAACCTGGTAGTGTCACCATTAAAGTGACAATAGGAAAATAGCTATGTGAAGTTCACTTCTAGTCATTGACACCTCATGCTATGGTAAGATGTGGCAGTGTAGGCAATCTCAAAACATGCTCCAGATTCCATGTCTTAACTGTACTACGTAACTTCAACAATTATTGTAATATTAACATTCGCTGTGTAATTCCCTATTGAACTTGATGAGTAGTGTCAGAAACTTAAAAGTCGTAGGTATTTTTTTTTACACGTTATAACTAATGATTTATGTTTGTGCCGTTAGACTTAAAAATATAGCCACAAACCAACCATTAGTCATGCTGTAGGAGGGAGTGTTATGTAGTTGAAATGAAGTGTTTAGCAGAGCAATTTTTGTACATGCTTGTTCTCTCCTGCCACCATGTGGCTCTTCTATTTTAAAAAGTTAGGCTTAAGTCACTGGAACAACCATGCAAGTACTTTGTTTATTGTTTCAGTTGTGAACCATATTTTAAGGTTCAGGTCACTGGGACAGAAAGGTACACAAAAAACCACAACAGTATGTTAAGTATCCAAGTTCTGTTCATTTCAGAGTGATCTAGTTGATTCTTTCCCTACTTTCCAGGAACCCAAGCCCACATTATTTAAAACATTGCGTAAATTAGGCAGGCTGAGAATTTGTGACAGAGGATAATTACCTCATGCCAATTTGAGAAAAACCTATGCTGAAAACAACTTTTTTCTTCCCCCTGACAAGCATCAATAAGCGTGTTGAGCTAGACCCCGATTCTTGAACTTACATAGCTCATGTCTCATCCCAGGTGGTAGTATTGATTTCTAGGCTCTTGGTAGTTTTGATGTGCTCTCAAAAAGTTTCAAGAGGTCTTGGCTTCATTGTGGTAAAATTAGGAATAGTTTTTTGCAGTCTTGAAGGTGTCCATGATAAGAAAATCACGAAAGCTTTGTCTGTAAGATGAAAGGAGAAATGTTAAGAGTAAAGCAGAAAACAGCGATTTCATTCCAAATTCCCTTTTCTCTATGGCAATGTTTAGTTTCTGTATGTAATGCTTTTAGACTCTGTCTATGAACATGGCTTGGCTTAATCCTCTTACATTTGTCACGTTGATTAGCATTATACTAATTGATTAATCCTACTTTTAAAAAACCTACTTCTGATCAGAATCAGAAGAAACTGCTTTTGCCGAAGGACTACTCGTAGGCACTTCTAGGAAGAAGAGCTCAAGAACTGAAGGGTTCTACCCATCTTTCCGTACATATCCATTCTACCCCAAGCCTTGCATTGTATATTACACTAAAACCCAGCCATTTCACGTTACACACCTTATTGCTCTGTGGTGACTAAAGTAACATGAAAACTGAAGATTTGCTTTCTCTGTGCATTCACGTAGGGCTCCTGTTGTTTGTTGTTATGCAGTCAGGGCTGGTCCAGTTCTCAAGCCAAGGTGTCAGTGTGTACATCAGGGTCAGGATCAGGTCCATCGAGAATAACCAGCATCAAATACAGCCCGGTGACCACCAAGCGGGACCACAGGGGTTGGTCAGGGCTGAGGGCAAGCTGGGAAGTCAGTCCATAGGTCAGGGCCTGTATCAACAAGGTACATGGCCAAGCACCAGCATGGCTGTGGCAGAATTCAAAACAGGCACTCCAGCAGTCTGGCTCAAGCAGGGGCTGAACTCTGGGACCTATAGGCAGGGTCTGTGCCATGGAGACCCCAGGGGTAGCTAATCAGGGTCAATAAGGGTTATTAGTGCACTTAGGGACCTGATAGCTTCTCATCACCAATGAAAACACTAAAGAATAAGAACAGGATAATGCAAATTATTTGTAGAATAATGCCCACGTTATTTTATTATCACATGCCATTTTATGTAATGGCTTAAGTTGAGCAACTTTGTATAAAGAAGGGGAGCCTCAAATAAAAAATTACGTTGTTTTTGCCTTTTAACATTTCACTTTTTCACTGGTATTTACAATCCTTGTAAAATTAATATTGCATCTGAAGAAGTTTAATGTAAGAACTTCGGAGGTTTTTTCCTACATCTAACCCTTTTTCTTTCCTTAAGTTTTCAAGACTTACCAAGAGTGTTTGAAAAACAGCAAGATACTTTGCTTCCTCTGAGCTACAGAAAATTAAGTCCTAACTTTTCACCATTGGAAACACATGCAAATTCTATGGGTGAAAGAGCTAGGAGAGCGTACACTGTTCTGATCACAAAGATGTTATCACAAACTGCACTGAGAATTTCACCTGCTTTGGATCACTGAACTTTAACTGGAGTTAACCAGATGATTAAATAACCCAGTGTAACTGTCTAATTGGCCATGTGATACGATCTTTCATTTCATTCAGGTGAATGCCATTGGTTGAATGAAGTTAAATATTTAGCATCCAGAGCACAACAGCAAAAAGGCAAAAATGCTTGGTATGTGTTTGAAAACATAATGATGCATTTCCCAAGCATCAAATTCATATTGCATTAGCTATAAAATTCTTGTTTCCTTGTTTTTATATAAACTTGAGCACATAAATAGTTTTAGGCACACTGATAGTTTCACAGAGAAGTAGTGATGTTATTTTAATGTTTTAAATTACTGGTGTTATCCACATGCATTAAGCTACATCAAAGGGAATGAAACAGTTTAAGATCCCACAGAGCATTCTCCCGCCTTTTTTACCAGTAGGTGAGGGAGCTGCAAGAGATGAGCAGACTTCTAGCCTGAGCTGACCTGACAGCATGGTCTGGTTTACAGTTTCCTCACACACACAGACATTCCTCCTTACATTAGAGGAGATAACACCCCTTTCTGTGCTTCAGCTGCTCTTGTAGTAGCTTAGTTCCTAAATCTTTATGGCAGCTTGGAAACACCATTTCTGAAGGAGGTGGGACCCTGCTACCCCAGGCCAGGGGTCACCCTCTGCCAGACCTCCCAGCGCAGCAGCAGTGCATTTGATTTCAGGGGTACTCATTTCTAGCTCTTTTTCAGCACGTTGGAGTAGCATAGTGAGACAACGGCGAACAGATACACCTCCAAATTACTTTGCCATTACTTTTTGTATGCTGAGGAAATCCCTTCTCATTTTCTAAATTTACAGGCAAAATGAAATACACAGAGAGTGGCATTGATAAGCTTAGGAATACTTTCATGCTTTCAGGCAATTACTTTTCACCTTAGCTGCTTTAGCCAAAACCACTTCCTTTTCTTTCTACTTCTTCCCCTTCCCACATGCAAAGTGGCTCACCATCATTCCTGTTTAAGAAGTGTGATGGTGTCTCTGTTGGCTGGTATAGATTGTAACTGTGCCATGGAAACATGCCCCAGATAAGTATTTTTCTGTAAGGTGGACCACAAAAAAAAAAAAAGAAACCCAATTTGATTTGTCTGAATCAAAAGATAAATATTAGCTTCTTAAACTAGCAATTTCCCATATTTTGATTAATATTACAGTTTATTTAGTTTTTCAAAGAGCTGTATTATAGGAATAGGAATTACTGAAGTATCCAATGGCAGGAAAACCTAAGGATTTACCTTGTTTTCTATAACATCATGAACTGTTTTGAACAGTTAATTATCTATCTCTGAAATCTGTTGTTTAAACGCTAACTCTGGATGTGTAATTAATGATTACATGATAACAAATAAACCAATACAGCATTAAAATACTTTTTTTTTTTTTTTTTTTAAGGAAGAAGGATTTTAACTTGCATAAAAACAGGCTCAGGAAATGGTAAATTGCCTCTTTGGCAATTCCATTCAATCAACAAGAAAATAGAGGGAAGCCATAGTAAGAAAGGCAGTGAAAGTAAAGAACTGTTTCTCTACTAAATTTATAACTGGCCTATGGAAACCAGGGCTGCAGGTGTTCATGGTAACACATAGTGTTGCAGGAATTTTAAAACTATAATTTTATGACCAGTTATACAAGCTAAGGCAGTGATATGAAGTAAACCCTATCTGCTGCCTGAGGATATAAGCTGGGGGTCAGGAGGGCACTCCTTTTAATGCCCCAACATCACCTGTATCTTGGAAGAAGAATTCTGTTTGTGTTTTTTCTGAGTAGAATTCACATTCCTAAAATCTTCAAATCCTTGATGGTGCTGGACAAAGAGTTCAGTTTTGTGTATAATATAAAACATTTCCGTAGAAAATCCATCATTTCTCAAAATGTAAGCCAGAGGTAAGAACAGATTACAGCTGCTGCCACAATGACCTGCATGCAAGCAAAAACACTCTGCACAGCTGACAGAGGCTGTTTGTGACACCAGTCTGTGCTATTATTACTCCCAGTTTACACAGAGGAAAATGGAAGGTGAAAGGAGGTACCCAAGGCTACACAAGTGTCAGGGTAAGAGTTAGAAAACTGTAATGATATATTACCATGGAGAAGTATAGGTCTAACGAAAGTATCAACATACAGCACAGGTAATTATATTATTAAAAGAATTTGCTGACTTTTTCTAGAATTGGTATTTCAGGAAGGACATCTTAAACTAGTACGGAATTAAACTTAGTAGGCTTTTGCAAGTGGCTTCCTGAATTGAGAATAATGGAGAAATAATAACAGAGAAAGTTACACTAAAATGTTAAAATTAACATTTTCTCACAGTATAGTTAGAATGAACAAAGAGTTGTATATATAAAGTATATATTAAGTATATAAATATATATTAAGTATATAAATAATTGTCTTTACAGGCAAAGCTTGCCACATCTTAATTAAAGAAGAAGTTTTAGCCTTTGATTGCCAAAGTCTCTAAATAATTTTTAAACACAAGCAAGGAATATATAGTCACAAAGCAATTTTAGCAACTTTTATCTGGAAAAATAATTTTGCAGAAACTAAAAAACAACAAGTCTTCAGAGTGAACACCTACTCTTCAGGTATTTGATTTCAACATGTCTCAGAGGTCAGACTGGAATCCCAGGTTATTACTCCTTACATTTACAGGGTTCATACATAAGTAGTTGTTTAAGTCCATCACATATAACTCCTCCTTTTAGAAATGAGTCCAGAGGCTGCCTTAAGATGCCTTAGAGGCCCACAGAGCAAAAGGAGTGATTTTTATTCTGGTTTAAGGCTGGAACAAAAAAAATATTGCAGACCCAGACTTGTAACACATTAGAAATATGCTCCAAAGCCTAGCATTTTTCACTGATAATAAAAGCTTTAATTTTTAAAATTACTAATATATTAAAGACCTCTCTTGTATCATCCCTGATTTTTACTTTCTGAAAGTATATTTTCTGGTATGCTGTGTCATGAATTGTTGTTTTAACATCAGACCTCTAAAATTATGTTTCAGTCTGGTTGTGTATTTTCCATTTAGATGTAATGAGCGCAATAGTACAGGACAGATTTTTCGTAGATGGGTTTAATTTTGAGCAATTTCTACTTCAGAGAAGCCAAAGAAGATGAAGGCTACATCTCTTATAAGACCACACAAGTGGATTTCCTTCTCAGTCTACAATTATTAATTGTATTAATCTCATGTGTATTAATCTCAGGTATTACCTTAGTTTCAGGTATTTATCACGGACAGTTCTCTTCAGGAGTGTAAACATCATCTCCAAGTCTGACTGCCCATTATGAATCATTGCATTTAGAAAAAACAATCCAATGGGAATCTAGTTTTGCTGATGTTTTGTTCATGCCTTCTCAGCTCTCCGTTTTTCACCCTATTGCTCAGTATGTTGAACTGGGCGGATGCTGCAAATGACACACAACTCTCACTTAGCTTTCAGTTCTATGTAACATACGTATCTCATTGCCTCTGGCATTTATTTACTTTATAACCTCCAATATTTGCATATTCACTAGAATATGGAGAAGATGATACATATTTACAAAAGATTTAATGAGCTAATGAATGGTCTCAATCAACACAAGGAACCAATCAGTGGACAGTAACAGTTTGTGTTTGTGTGCACACATCTGTATTCATGCATGTACATTGTTGTATACAGGGAGAGATTGCATATATAGTGTCATGTTTTTTCACAGGATAAACAGCTTTTTTTTACTAAAGTTATAAGTCAATCAAATGCATATGTTATAAAAGGAAGGAAAATCCCTAATTGTGCAAGGAATTTGTTCCTGCATAACTGTTGTGTGCGTTATTGTTCTCACTGACTTTAATGTGACCACTCCTAAGCTTAAAATTAAACATGTGCTGAATGTTCTGATTTTCAGAGGAACCACAGTATAAAAATCTTCCTAACCAGAAAGCTAGTTCCAAGGGTTTTTTTCTTTTGGAAGAATTTTGTAAGATGTATTTACTCTGCCTGATGGTGTTTCTGATATCTACAACCGTGTCTTTGCATGTGTAGTCTATTGCCATGTGCATGTCTTTGAAATATGAGATGTATCTACTGTCTAAAAATATTTAAAAGCTGTAACTCCCAGAAAGAAATGATTTTGTATCTTAAGAAAGAAGGCCCCAGTGTGGTCACCTAGCCTGAAAATGTATCTATTGTACACAAGTTCCTATTGGCTAGCAAAGTATCATAAAGTCCGCTTTTGTGTAGTAATAGCACATAATAAACTAGAGAAGGAACAGGTTGCAGACAAGTTCTGCAGAGCATGTGATGTGCTATGTGTTCACACCCTAGCACACCCTGTAGTAGCTTGTTTGTACATCTGTACCTATAGGCAGTAGAATCCTTGTTTCACCTTTTGCTCAAATTTCATGTAATAGTTACAAGCAGCCAGGGTAGTAGAAATAGAAAAAAATTAGTATTATGTTGGCCAAATTTAGTGTGAATACCATACAAAGCCTTCCTGACTAAGGTATATCAAAGTATATATAAGGTATATTAAAGAAGCAGGGAAATCTTTAATATATAAGCAAAGTCTCTATAAAAAAGAAAATGGTGAACACTACTGAGAAATGAAAACTTGAAAATGCAGATTCTAATCTATTTGCATAATGTAAGAGTTTGAGGCTAAAAATAAAACCAACAGGCGTAATGAGATTTGCAATAAAAAACACAAGTGTGCAAATCTAATGCTAGTTTCCTCTTGAAAGCATGTAATACTTCAAGTAATATAATAAAAAAGCAGTGCTGTGGAACAAAATGACAAATGAGAGGTTGGCAGTTTAGGATGCTACTAATTCTACTTAAAGTTTGGGGGGCATGATTTGGTTAACATGAATAGAAAAGACATCAGAATCTGAAGGTATAAGTTTGAAAAGTATTTAAGAACACTAATAAACCCTCTTCTATGTGCAGAAATGATGGCAGTGTCACAGTTCTCACCATCTAACTTAAGGTATTGCACTAAGGTGGTTATGTTAAAAAACTGGGTCCCTATAAGCTCAGGGGATGTCTTAAATTAAATTAAAGGCTTGATGCTGCCAAGAAGGAATTCTTTCTTCCCTCTACCCTTCTGTAACCCTCTCTGCTCTTGGCTACGTGATCCCAATGCTTACCTTGAGCCGCTTCTGGAACTCATCTGACTGCAGATTGTTCAAGCTGATAAAACAGGCAAAAATTACCCTTGCACACCTTCCAAAGGTGCACATTTTTGCCAGGTTAGTGAGTTTTGTTGCCTGACCTTGAAATCAATCAGATACAACTCCAGAGGCAATACAAGAAAGATGGGGGAGAAAAGAAAAAGAAGCCAGAAAGGACTGGATGCCCTCCTTCCAAGAACTGTTAATTTGGCTCAGCCACTTGTCACCCTCTGGACTTCTTGTTTAAACTGTAGGAAGAAGTCTCCTGGAGCAATTTAGAGGCGTACCTTATTCATCTGTCAACTATGTTAAAAAATAAGGAGATGACTTTCCCAATTGATTTTCTTAAACTAAAGGTTTAACTTTATGTGGTATAAATACCCCACCTTCATCTTCCATCTTCCAATCCAGTCTCCAGAGCAATCTGGAAAACAGTCTATGGCCCTCAATTATTTTTTTCCATTGTTAATCTTTTCTGTTCAACATCTCTTCTTTCTGGTGACATTTTCTCCTCTCAGTATTCCTTTTGTTTACATTTCCAAGTGCTGTGCTTTATTTATTTATTTTATTTTTTATTGAACTCATTCACTCAATATTTATTTTTTACTTCAGTGTCTGACTTCCATTTTAATTAACAATACATCTTTTGTTCTCATTATTACTCTTCTAGGTATATAATTGTGTTTGCATTCTTCTCTAGTTGCTTTGCCTACACCTGTTTGAATTTTCTGCTGTGAATACTGTTTGCTGTTGGGCAACATAGTGCTCTCTACAATTGCTTACTTTCTGCATAACGTTTAATTTACAGTATTTTTCCAATTATATATTTTTTTCTATTTCAGTCCTTTTTTTTCCCAGCAAAAAAACCACAGGAAGTTGTAACTAAGCAAGACACCACTAGCAAATAGGAAAAAAGCCTCAGGAAAAGTAAGTGACAACACTTTTTATCTCATTTAACCCCTGTCAAATAGGCTGAGTCAGAGATTTGACTTTGTCCTGGTGTCATGGATCTACCCAAATATTTGGTTCAAAAGATGCTTCCATCAACCTAGAGATTTAAATTTCTCCAGTTCTGTAGTATGTTACATCTGTAGCTCCATAAACAGGAGATCTCCTCAAGCGAACAGCAGCCTGTCTTTGTGCCATAGATCACACAGCACAGGTGCCTTAGTTCAGATGATGTGGGAAAGTGCTGGGGCTGTAGGCTGGGGGGTTTGGGTTGGGGCTGTGACTGACAGGTGTCTGTCTGCCAGCGAGATGAGGGGAGAGCAGGGAAGCTGCAGCACTGGTCAGCAGCTGTACAGAGGGCTGGCTCTATGGGAACAGGTGTTTGGAGGCAACTGCGTAAATCTCATTTTCAGTACATGAAGCTTAATAGGTTTTAAGATTACTTTTTTAAATATATATTTATTTATTACACATGTATAAGGTTTTTGTATTCCTGTGTTTGCCTATCAGATAAGTATTCTTTCTGATTTTACAGACAGAAAATGTAGTAGATTACGCAACCTCTTTAGGATTTTTTAGAACCATTGTAGGTAATTTGAAATAGAATCAAGACTTTCTGATTCTATAGCAGCTCTTTTCCCATTAGAATGTCTTTCTCATGTACATCATCATACTCCACTGATATTTTTGGTGTACTTGTTCCTTGTATCAACATGTTCTCTTTGTGTATCTCTCCTGACAGTTATATGTAATTTTTTAAACTTTTATTTTCTCCTACATCCATCTTCTTGTTTCTCCCTTATTTCCTTATCCACATCTTTCAGTCATTCAGGTTCCCCGATGAGAGGTTTTACAGCACCTTTTTCATATTGGTGCTAAAAGAAGGAAGCTCACAATCTAAAATATCAGAAGAGGGATCAAAAAGATGGGTTAGAGCTACTGTCTCAATGAGGCATTAGTGCAAGTCCTGCTAAGCCTGTGTTTTATAAAACTATCTCATAAATTTTCCTTCTGTCATAGCTTGAATTTGCAAATGAAAACAGGCTCACATAGCATTTGACAACAGAGGCTATACTATGACACAGAACTGATTAATTCTGCTCAGCATTTTGTATGTCTATTTTCTTGCCTTTTGTCCTCATAAATGCATGACATCATACATAAATTGAATAGTCTTTCTAACTACAAAACAAATCTGTGAATCACCCTTTTAACACTCTGTAGCTACTACTGCAATAATAAAGGTTGTTATCTGTAAACTGTGTCTCAACCTATTGCTGTGTAGACCATAACATATGCTTTTGGAAAAGTTATGGAAGCTTTCATGTCTATTAACCCTATTACTAAGATGGAAATTCCACAGAGTCTCCTAACAAGCTATTTATCAAGGTATTTTTCACATAGCAAACCATAAAGAGTTCTCTTCTCTTCTGGGCCAGTGTTTCCTGGGACAATGTTCTTAGGTAATGCTTCCATTGTTAATCATTAACATGGTAATGCTAAAAGAATTGTTTTGATCTATTAACATTTGGAAGAGTCTGAATTTGCTAACATGCTAGATTCTGCAGGTCTATACATTCCCCTGAAAATATTCAAAAATGGTGTACATTCACAGGATGAGGAGCAGCCCTTTCCCAGTGTGTATGTGTATGGTATGCACAGAAAATACATTAGAAATCAGGAATAAACTGAGTTTTGGCTTATAAAATTCAGGGATTGGTGATTTTCCTTTTTGTACAGGATAATATAGTATCAGATTATTTTATTATGGTGAAGCTTAGTTGATCTGATAGAGTTTGGTCTATTACATTTCCTTTCATGTTTTACAGATGACTGAATTTTCCCCTTGGGATATGGGGTGAGGACTGAAGTAAGCAGGCTTTGGTCCTTCAACTCCTTTCTCAAAGTAAGGCAGGTAAAAGTAAAATTTACAATATCTCACTAACCGCTGTAAGAAAAGAACAACTTTGCTTCTAAATTTAGCTGAAATTGGTATGGGTCTCAAAAAAAAAAAAAAAGTTAATTGTGCACAGCGCTACCACAAGTATAAATGTTAATTAGGCAACTTTGATTCTGGCACATGGATATTACTTAATACAACCACAGTATCAAACAGAAGAGACAGCGATAGCCAACTTTCTGTCTCATGTTCTTAATACCATGCACAGAGATTTATTTCCTTTAGTATGTTGCAGTAGCTGTAGTAAACTAATTTAATGGAAGAAACAAGAAACAACACAAAGCAACAAGTCTAGTGATTTGCATACCTAGTAGACTTCCTGAAGCTGGAAGTAAACAGTGTTTATGGTATCAAAATTCCCTGCATGCAATCTTCCTCTCAACTGTTAACTGGCAGTTTACTGTAAGCATCAAAGTAAAAACATGTCTTGAGGTTGGATTTTAAGTTGAGTACTAATTAATTTGAGCAGGGTTTTCTAGGTTTAAGGGATAGTGTGAAAGGCAGCTTTTGGCATAAATAAATAAACAAGCAGCAAAAACTGGCGTCGAGCTGGAAATGTTGGGATAGCAGGTGAAAACAACCATGGAGGACCAGCCTGAGAGGCCTGTAAATGTAAGGGTGAGGTGAGGGCAAAAAAGAAAGATGTTAGCAGAACCTCTGACTGATTTTAACAGCATTTTTGAAAGTTCTAAAATATAATATGGCTATGACTAGTGTCAAAATTTGTTTTGCATGTATTCTGATTAGTTTTATGATTAGTCCATTATGTTTTGATTAGTCCATGTATTTAATCATTTCATTTCCCAGATCTTGGATGACAGACTTCCCTAGCACTTCCTACCTGTGAGAATATCCCAGCCTAATAGCCTGGGATATCAAGAAATAAGAAGAACAAAGCAATGATGACAGAAATATTATTTAATTTAGCTCAAACAATACTTCTGAAATTATTTAATGGTTCTGGTTTTATAAGCAATTATTTCATAACATTATGAAATACCCTAAAAACATGAAGCTTGTGTCACCTGAAAACAATTTTGCATTTTGGATGAGACTGAGTTAACAGCCTGAGGCTGCACTAGGTTTCAGAAACTGGAGGCTGCACTAGGTTTCAGAAGCTCTAAAAAGATACTTTTTTTTTACTAGGGCTTCTCCATATCTTTCATAGAATTGGGAAATCTTGCAGATTTGGTTTCCCAGTTTTAGAGTATCTCTTTGTTCCACTGTTTTGATCTCTTGAAAACGTGTCTCAAAGTAATCAGAAACCTTCATCTTTTTGTTAGTGGGATCACAAGCTTTCCAGTGAATGTGACTGAACATACCAACCATATTTGCATGCTGACAGGTGGGGTAGCTATTCTTCCCTTGGGGCAGGGTTGGTGGATTTGAGGTTGTAAGTAAAAACATGTCTGTTGCAGTGAGTAATTGCTGTTGGGAAGAGCTTGCTTCAACAGCAGTTTTAGCCAAGCTAGCAATGAAGGTGGCTCTTCCCTCTGTGTTAATTTTGGATGCAAATTAAAAGAATCAGCTGAAATATCTTTTGTCAGAATCCTAATTAGGCTGGACAAAATGGTTGGAGCTTTTGAGGATTTAAAAGTTTCAGGTCGCCAGAGGAATTATTAAGTAGATACTCTAAATAACACTTTCTTTTTTCACTGTGGTGATCACTAGTTTTTACACATAAACTAGTGCATACGGGCATAAAATAAGAAGAAAATAACTTGTTTCTGTTCTTAGCTTTGCCTCAGGCCTTGGTTTAATGGTCTGGTCCAACCTAGCTTCAGCTGGCTCCCAAGCTCTCTAGACCTGTGTATCTGCTACTGTCTCTACTCAGAGGATGACTGACAGCTCGAATTCACAAGCAGGGACACTTCTCTTTGGGTGATTGCAGTTGTTCACACCCATTCTCTCCACCTTACTGGTCTTCAGGGATGCTACAGCTATTAACACTTGATTATTGCTTATTTTTGGACATATTTTTCTGTATTTTACAGCCTGCCATGTTAAAGAACACCAAAATCTGTGATATTTTTCTTCAGTGTGTTAGACTGTAAATTGCAGCAGTACAGCTACTGCTTCACAGGCTTCACAGCTGCTTCACAAGCAGCTGTGCTGAACCTCTGGAAAGAATATAGAGGCAAGTTACACATCTAGCTTAGCCTCTTTGTTACTTAGAACTGCAAAGCCACTCTCAGATCACCTCCTAGATTGCAGTTTGTAGCAAGGTGTTCTGAAACTAGGGTAGGTCAGGGGCTGATCTTTTAAAGCCAGCTGAACCTTTATGCAGAAGAAATGAGGTGTATACCTAGAAACAGTATTTTCGTCAGCACCCTAAGCTCATGCATCCCTGTGACTAGTTACCTTCTGGTAATTTGGTGATATGTGTTATGGGCATAGGAAAGAAAACACCTGAAGTATTTTGATGAAAAAATAACACCAGTTCTGCATACTCATATTAAAAAGTATGTGGGTCCCAATAAAGTTAATAGCAGGTATAAAGATAGTAACATAAAAACATCTGAATGGTCAGAGGTTATAAGTGATATTATTTTTATCTCAGTTTAGAAGAGAAAACTAGACAGGCAATCCTGATTCTGTGAGGTTGCTGAGTTTCATTCTCTCATTGTCACACTAATATAGTACTGGAAAAACCTGATGCTAAAAGTTGAGTCATATTCATTGGTATGAGTCTATCATCACAAAATAATCAGACATCATGGTTTTGTAAGTTTCAGAAACCAAAATTTCTGTGTAAACCTGAAGTCATTTATATTTTCTAAATTAATATAACAAAAAGAGCATCAAGTTTATGTATGTAAACATAAACAGTAGCAACAATTTAAAGGCTCTTATAATTAATTTTAAAAACAGAAACCTCGGTTAAAAGGCCCTTATAATTAACATTCTAATTGTATTTTTAGATGGTTAATATATATTCAGTCTTTCATATGCTGAGTATCTTTTGTAAGTTAGTAACTGTGCTGTATAAAGTGTATGACATTGTTTTTTATAAGACATTAATTGAGATCCCTATTTTCCTGAGGTGATTATTTACCCTGGGTCAGGGTACAGGTCTCTCAGGTAGCCTGCGCTATCCTTAGTCAGGGTCCAGGTCCACAGCGATTTAAGATGACAAGGACGATTTCTGTGTCAGCACAGTGACAGCTCCATCCCTCCCATCCCATGCCATACACATCCTCTCCCCATCAACAACAACCTTTCACTAGCTTATTTTCAGAAGTCTATATTTGCTTATATTTGCTTTTATCTGACCCTGTCAAATTCAACTGAGTCAGATTTTCCCACATTTTTATCATTACCTTGGCCATTCTTACTATAAATATCCAAGTCATCTTTTTATATAACGGTAGTTTTCTGGAGAAAGAAAAGTTTCAGTGATAGGTATTAAAGCAGTTTTCAGCCATGAGCCAGTCTTAAGTGGAAAGGGAACTTTCAGGAGCTGTCCAGGTGTTGGAGCTTTCTACAGGGAGGCTGGGGAACCAGTTGGTTGTTCTTTTTTGGTAATATACAAGAAATACGTAAATTTCTCCAGCTTTAAGTGTTGACCTCTGTTAAAGCCAATCAATTCTTACAAGCTTTTTAGAAGAATCTTAGTGAAAATTATTTTTTTACTAGAACATTTTTGTAGAAAGACATGTTCTAAACTATATGTAAAAACAAAATAAAAAATACATGATAGAAAGCTTGTAGATTTGTGAACAATGGCTTTGATACAATTACATAGACTTTTTTTTTAATTTTTAATTTAATGATAGAACCTCAATTGTTTTGTTTTTCTATTTCATGTAAATTTTAGTTTGGAGAAAAAAGGCTTTCTGACAATATTGGATTTGGTTTTTTTGATGAAAGTGGCAGCTTTTTAGAAAAAGGCAAAGCCAAGATTTTTCCTGCCTGCGGTCATCAAAAATCCCTGATTCCCTATGAAAGTAGAATTTCAGTCCAGGTATTGTTGCCAAATTTCAGTATGCTAATTACATTTCCTACCTGAATTCTTCCCTCTGATTTCAATTAGACAAGGTTTTCTCCACTCTCTGTGTTCGGATGTCTGTGTTTCTGGTTCCCTCCTTTCAGGCACCTGACTTACACTTCAAGAGGACCACATTACAGTGTGGCAGAGGCAGATCCTATAAACAGTGTGTGCATGTCACTGCTTTATAAAACTTCCTCTGTGTCTGGCCTGTGGAAACGAAAAGCAATGGAAAGGTGAGATCATGCTATTCTGAACAGACAGTAGCATGGGAGTAGGGGCTGGTAAGGCGTCGTTTCACACGATAATATTCAATATTCAGTAGTGTGATAGTATTCAGTATTCCAAACATGACAAGGTAACATAGATACACTGAAAGGCAACAGAAACGTAATAAAGAGCAGCTAATATGCAAACACCTTAACTTTCAGGAGATTGACCATCAAAACATAAAAGTCAGTTCCAGCAAGTTTTGACTGCTGAAATATCTGGCTAGATTGGGAAGAGATAATAAAATCTAGACAGCGTAATCTTCTCTGTCCCTACCCGAGGGCTTGCTTGCTGATGGGAAATGTCAGTTGTGTTACAAAGCTATTGCAATCCAGAATCCTTGAACAGAACAAAGATCATGGAATATACTTGGTAAAATTCAAGGCGTTGTGCCACAGATCCCTTTGATCCACTCTGATGATCAGTGTTTGCTGTCATATGAGGCTGTAATCTGAATTTGGGCTTTGCCTCTGGGTTTTTGTCGAGCTGCTCTCAACTTGATCCAGCAAACTATGTAGCTACTTCCCTGTAATATGATGTTCATGAGGAAAGCTGCAGCCCTAGGTGAAGGAATAGAAAATAATTTTTTTGTGTCCCGGAATTCTAGCATTGCATGTCAAGAATAGCACAGCATTTTGAAGGTGTTTTACATCCTTTCCTTCCTGTTTTCACTTCCTTCATGTATACTTGCAGTCACTAGGAAAAAGCTCTTAATGTCTAGGTAAGTTGGATCTGAGCACTTTCTGGTTAGCACATTCCTGGCAAGCTTGTCATGTTTGATACTGTGTCTGTAACTCCTGTGCCATTGTCAGCATACTATTAGCTGGTCATCTTGCACAGCAGATTTGCAGCAGATATCTGTTATTTGTGCACGGAAACAGAACCTGATGCTTGCCTTTACTGGCTGAACCAAATCTGTGGAGAGTTGTAGGCTAACTCCCAGTGCTGCTGCCCGAGTAGTATTGCTTTTATGAATAAAAAATATTTTATCATCCTAAGCAGGAATCTTTCAGTAATAGGAAGGTTTATTTCAGTTGTTGGTTTCTAATGAAGATTCTTCAGTGCTAGAATTTCTCTGTTGAACTGAAGATGGCTGAATAAAGGCTCTCCAGTTTTTTCAATATCCTAGGCAAGATGCCAATTTCAGAGCATTTCTCTGAACTACTTATTCATGCTTACAAAACTGGTCCTAGTGAAAGAAAACAAAACCTGTTTTTCAGATGGAGAAGACTGAGGCACAGATGTTTACTGCTCTACCCAAAGTTCCATGTAAAAATTAAGTGGCAGAAGAAATGAAACTGAGGTTTCTTGACAGCTCTTAAATGTTAATGGTTCAAGGATCTTTTCCTATTGTATCCTTCTGTTAGTTTATGGTTGATTCTTAAGGGGCCATGACCAATAGCAGAGGTTGAATCTCAACTGGTTTATCAGCTTTCCAGAACGTATTGTGGCAGATGACTTTTGAAAAACTCACTAAAGGGAGGCAGCTGAGGGAAGACCTCATAATTGAGAGAACATACTCTATGTTCCAGGTTTCCCGCCTTACCAGATGTTTAAATGTAAAACTTGTATGTGCAACATAAGATCTTGGGGAGAAAAGCAATCATATAATAACTTGGAGTTCCAATGGTGGGTAAAGAAGAGTCCCATTTTCATTTTTATTGTTTTCTATGAGTCATGAATGTTCAGCTTTGAATTTTCTGACATAAGTTTAAAAAGAAAAAATGGAAACTGGTATTCCTGTCAGAAGGAAAATTTGGAGAATAACATTTTTGGAATGTGATAAACCATTAGTTGAGAGATTAACCAGACAAAAAGGCAAAATGTAAGATACACTGAGATAGTAGAGTATGGTTTCCAACTTTCATGAAGTGTGAATGAACATACAGACTGGGTTATGGGGAATTTTGAAAAGCAATCTATATTACACTCAGTTGTACTGGATAATATTCTGAGAAGAAAGAGTTTATTTCTTTTACATCACAGACTTCATATGGAAGAATCTCAGAAGAAGATCAGGACCAAATAAATAAATGTAACTCAAATTAACATAACAGAAGGCCTATCTATGTGTACACACAGCTGCTCTGTCACTTTTCAGGTTCTAAACTATCAACAGGAAGGCCACAAGGCTAATTACAAAGTAATTCAGTTCTTACCCATAACAAAGGACCAAATATCACACTTGATTGCACTATCTTACTATACTCAAAAAGATATATAGAGGAGTACTTCAGATTGTGAATGCCTGTGTTCTTTTGTACTTGCCAGCATTGTCTGGACAATCTGAAATCACCTGGAAGCTTTTTTTCCTGTACAGCTCATTTAAAACCTAGAGATTAGCTAAAATGGATGACTGTCAAGCTTGGAGGGTGCTGTTATCAATGCAGTGAGCTGCAGTGCCTTCCTATTGAATGGCCTTGTCTCGGGTTACGGGTTACGCACCATCACCTGTCGGGATGCCCAGAGGGCTTATTCCCTTACCACCAGAACAGGAAATAGCTCTGGCCTTAAGCCGGTGAAGGAAAAGGTAAAGGGGTCTTACTACCCTTTGTAAGAAAAGAAAAGAGTAAGACAGGAAGAAAGGTAAAAGTAGTTACGATGCAGTTTTGGTTTGGGAAGCTCAAAGGCAGGTGGGAGTGACCCCTGTAGCTTTACTGGGGGTATATGCAGATTGTTTGGTTGTTTCCTGTCCTAGTCAGATAAGGGCAATTTGTATTAATCTTTTCTGTAATTTCACTGAGGTTCGAGAAACTTTAGGTGAAGACTCTCACATAAAACACATTCCCCCATACGGCTTGCTCAGAATTGAACCGTGTAAATACGATATAGTAACACATTTATAGTAGCAAGTTTTTTATACTAGCAAGAGGTTTAAAGAGTCTGAGGATTCCTTTCTAGGATATAAAGAGTATTGGTCATTCATGACATGTTTGACATGCAGACATAAAATAAGAATTTTGCTGGCCTCATTGTGAGAACTAACTTTGGGTCTGAAGCAATTGATGCATGTAATGATGCCCCACTCTTTCCTCCCAGTGCAAAAAAGATGGATTTTTTTAATTTTGTTTGTACATTCCAAACATGTAAACAAAAGCCAAGATTTATAAAGTTCAAAAGTTACTGACTTTGTGCTTCCAAGGTTGGCCTCAACTACAAGCAAGGTCAGTGGCTGCTTTTGATTCCATGTATGACATCTGTAGAAGCAGCAGCCTAAAATTCAGTAAACTAACAGATACATTACTCTCATTGAAAGCTCATCCCTATGAAGCCTTCATTTTAACTTTTTTTATGGTTTATTATTTATTTCAGCGTCTGAGTGCCTGTGACAGAAGTTCTCCAAGACTTATCCTGAAACCTACCTGGCTCTTTCACAGAAGAGAAAAATAATGTGATGTTTTCACAACAAAATACAAAAATAATCTTTAAATTTCCTCAACAAATTTTATTCTCATATGACAACATGATCAAGTCATTTGAGCCTGCTGGAAATAATCAGATTGATTGTTACCCTTGACCTCTGAGAGTTCCTAAAAATTATCCTGAGCAGTGCTACCTATGAACTAAAACCAGAAATACTGGGTAAACCAGTTACGCTAGTACAACAGGAGCCAGGTGATGAATTCTGGTAATCTCCTACCTCACAAAAGAACAGCACTAATTATACATCTGAAGATACTTTTTTCTGCACTTTGTAAGTACAAGTTTCAGTTTACTTCCTAATCCAGAAGATTATACTTATAAAATACAGTTCTGTTATATTTTGGAAGAAAGAAGTATTTCAGGAAAATAGATACGCACGTTAATTTATCTTTGAAATAAATATTAGTGTATGTTATTGCATATAATCATTCTTATGGATTTTACTAATAGAAAAATTATAGAATATATAGTTTGGGAGGGACTTCTGGCGTACAATCAAGTTACACAGGTCTTGTCTGATAAAGTCTTGACTGATGAATATCTCCAACACAGAGATTTCACAACCTCTCTGGGTCCACGTTTGGACATTTGACCACCTCATGGTGAAAAATACATCTCCTAGTATGTCATCAGAATGTCCTTTTCTGCAACCTGTGCCTCTGTCCTTTCACTCATCCTCCAAGAAGTGTCTGATTCTGTCTTCTCTATTCTTTTTAACCTTTACAGTTTAATTTATTTACAAAAATTAAACATCCTCAGAGGTTGACATAAGGGATATCTCAGATGAGTTTCATTCACATGGTGAGTGTACATTTCTGATAATCTGATTCTACCTGTAACCATTAAAATTAATGTGTATTGTAAATATTCTCTGTTTTCAACAGTAAGAAGCCAGTGGTAATGTCTCAGATAAGATGATAATTTCTTGCTTTCCAAAACTGAAGAGCTTGATTATTGTAATATTTATTTTTCAAGAAGAGCATTGCCTCCAGGCTGTAACCACAAATCACTTAGTATTTTTCTATTTTATTTTAAAATACAGTATTCAGTGCTACTGGGGAAGATATCAAATGTGCAGAATGACGATAAGTTATACATGGAACCTATGCCCAGAGCTAGGTACCTAGGGTACCTGCTGCACTGACAGGCCATTCTTGCTCCGGCCAGCATCACGCGGGGGCTCCACCACAGCCCTTGCCAGTTGGTCCAGGAGCCCTATTTCAGCCCAGGCCTGAGAAGCTGTTCCTGGCCTGAGCTCCCTGTCAAGAAGCAGCATGAGTGGGGCTGCTCTGTGGGTCTGGGAGCGGCCAGGAGCCCTGGAGGTACAGGTGACTGTTGTGCAGGTTGCCCCTTTGCTGGGCGAGGGCTAGTCCTGCAATACCTGACTTGGGTGTGCAGTGATCCTTCAGCAGCACCAGATGAAGCAAGTTAACAAACCAGGGTCTGTTCTGGGAGATCCAGTCAGCAGCAGGAGGAGATGGGGCCAGGAATCACACTGCAAAGAGACAAGCTACCTAAGGCACAGATACATGTACAGCATGGCTAAGGAAAGGGCTCAGGGCTGAGCTGAAATGGGCTCTTGTCCTGTTACATGGATGGAAGCTCCAGCTGAGCTGAGTCTGATCACCTAAGGCCTACTGGTGTACTTGGGGTGCTGACAGTAGATATAGTATAAGCAGAAAGTAAAAAAGCCTTTCTGAAGTACCTTGCTACTGTTGGTTTCCTGAATGGGCAAAATGATGGCTAAATCAAACTGTTCTGATGAGTCTATATGGTAAGAACCGAATTGGGATTGTTATCTGTGAAATCTCTGTACTTGGTTTTGATCTTTCTGGCACAATGTTCTCTACGAGCCACCTATTAAACGAGGAAGGATACTCGTGTACTGTGTGAATAGCTCAGCGCTGTAGTTTTTGCAGTAAGAGGCAGTAATAGAGATGCTGATTTGAAATGTAAGATTTCTTTCACTGGCTGCTTTCCTGTGTGCTGCCTCATCCTGCTCACACATGTAATACTCTTCCTTCAGGGAAGCATCAGCCACTCCAGTGAAGGTGAATATGTAGAAGAAAAGCAACAGGACTATTTTACTACCCAGTCTCTGGATGCGGATAGCAGAGAGGTCAGTTACTACCCTTGCAATTTCATTCTCTACAAGATACTGCTCCACAGTGTGTAGCCTGCCTTACATGGGTCAGATACTGTTTCACTAATGAGTTCTGACACAGTATCACAAATTGACTCCTAATAGTGTATAATTGGAAGGCAAGCAACTGGGGCTTATCAGTCCCCAATAAGCTTAATTTTGATCTTCAAGGCATATCTTAAGCCTCCATCTTTTCACCTAATGCCTCCTAAAGATTTCAAAAGGAGTCTAGCTAGTCTGTGACTCTAACATCTCCAATACCTACCTATTCTGACTAAATGAAAGGACAGCTAAAAAGACTTTCATAGTGCGCTAGTTTTCTGGTGAACAATTGCTATGTGTACTAGATTGTTGTTGTAGGTTCACAAATTGTAGATTTTTGAAGTTGTGAATGGAATAGGAATTCCTAGAAGAGTTTCACATTAGAGTATGAGATATCTTGGAAATTTTGCATCTGTTTAGTATGGGAAATTTGTAGCATCTTTGAAGAATGATTACATAAAGTCCAAGATAAATATTATTGTCAGAAAATTATTTTTTTTCTTCCCCTCACTGCACTTGGAACAAATCACACCCCCTGTGGCTATTTCTTCTTTCTTTGCTTTGGTTTTATGCATTTCCTGTAAGCCATTACCAGAATGTAAATGCTTCAGGATCGAATCAACTTTTATGGCACAGAGGTCAATGTTATTGGTTTATAATCTTTCTGCTGTCTTTCTCCCTCCTTGTTCGTGGGCCAGCACGTGGTCAAGAGCATCCTGGGCAGCGCTGTGCAAGGTATGAGCAGGTACCCGCTGCAGCACGTGGTGACAGCCTAGGGTAGCTCCTACGGTGAGCCACTAGAGGCTGCTCAATAAACGCAGCCCACAGCCTCGCTCCTCGGGGAGGGCAGAGGAGATCATGTGCACAGCTGAAGAAAACCACTGCTACAGCAGCTGCCTGAAAGACAACATGTTCTTCCTGGTTGGGATAGTGAGGAATTACAAGGATAGAAGTAAAGCAAAAAAAAAAAGTTGAGATTTCCTTTTCTGATTTCTGGGTCATTTTATTTGCTGGTTATAAGCATTAAGAGTTGAAGACAAGATCTTGCTGACTGACGCTATTTCTATTACACATAGGCCATTCTGCTTGACGAAATTGTGGAGGGGAAATAATGCACAGGAACAAGCTAGAACTCCAGCAAAAACCTCAACGGATTTCATCCTTGGCCATCCTTTTGAATAGCTGCTTGGGAAAAGGTGTGTATATGTACTTATATAATACACATTTTGTATATATGTGTGTGTATATAGATAAATACATACGCATGTTGTTGAGGAAAGGGTTCCTAACAAATCCATTGATCCTTCTGTCCTCTTGTTTCCATCATCCATGGGAGTTTCTTGTAGTTTCTTGTTAAGCTTGGATGAGAAAGAGAAATTCTTTTCTGTTCACTGGAACTTCTGTCTCTTCAGTGCCTCTACCAAGAGATTACTTTACATTGATGTTTAATAATGTCCTGCAGGGAATCACTGTAGGTATTATACTAAACCCTGAATCCCTAAACTTCAAAATAATTTTCTAGGAGCTTTCCAGCTAAGAAGAACAAAAACTATACAGCTGTCATGAGTTCTGAAAAGCAGAATGAACTACATCGTAGAAATGAATTCATTTACCAGAATCTAGGAACAGATTCAAAGGAAGGAGAGGTAAGAAAGTATCAGAGGCAAATGTGGGCTCTAGAATGACCTTTCAAAGTGGAGCTCATCTGAGTTCTGACACTTTCATCAGTAAATTTAGTATTGTGGGGGTGAAGGGACAGTAGAGTCAAAAGCTTACTAGTAGCTCCGTGGTGATTCATCTGGAGTGTTAAATGTTGCATTAGTTAAGCAACAATTGAGAAAGAAGCTGTTTCTTGGAGATTAACAGGTGATGGGGAAGACTTGATGGCCTGAGGCTGCTTTTGTTATTAAAAGGTGGGATGGAGAGGAAAAAAGCTGGCTGCATGGTATTTACTCATGAGCAAAGCTGGTTAACAAATAAGTACAGGATGTTTCTAAAATGACTGTTCCAGCCATCAGATTGGAGTCCCTTCTTGAAAACCTGAATCACTTCATAGCAGACTAAAATTACACTTAAAGAAAGCAACTGTTCAAAAGGGTATGTCTGACATACTGCTATAGATGCGTGTTCAGAACTACCTAAGGGGAACACTTAAAATACATATGCTTGTGCATCTGATATGTTGAAAAGATCTGTCCTTCATACCATCAGGTTTTTGTGATATTCTGGGAAACAAACTGACATTCTTGTCCAAGATCAGTTTCTGTCTCATACATCAATAGTATAAAAAGTTTAAGGATAGTGCTGTACTATTCTTTTTCTTCAGCTGTTAAATGTGTGCTTTAGCTATCACTCAAAAGATTTTAAAATGTAAAATTCTGAAAGTAATTTGAAAGAAGCTGAAATAGCTCCTGTGGGTATTTCAAAATACTGCTAGCTAGCTATGAGTGCATGACCCATTAACTAATGAAGAGTTTGTCTGCTTACTGTTTAATCTCACTTTGTTGCTTTGTTTCCTTCTGTACATGCATCTGAAGTAAATAAGTTATGTCTTTAGATAAATATGGTCTGTACTGAACTGATTAGGATGTATGCCATAACACTTCAGTTAAGGAACTTCCTTAAGGAAGTCTGTTCTTATGTCACCTCTCATACTAACGTTATATTTGTGGGAAGGATCATATAAGGGCACAATATCATGATCATTCTTCTTCACAGCAGTACTTGCTAAAGCAGCTTAAAGTGAAAACACCATTTCCAGCCCCAAGCAACCCCCAAAAGAAAAAGGTTGTGAGACTGCAACTTAATTTAACTAGAGGATAGTTAGGGAGTCAAGGCTTCTGAAAGTTCCCCAAAAAATTTACTAGCCAAAACAAGTTTTAAGCTCCTGGTTACAAACAAAAATCAGTTTTTTGTATTGTGTAAGTATTAAGAGAGATGTTGCATGATGGCTTTGGCCAGTCTTATGGTTTGCTGAAAGTTCTTCCATTCCTGACTGTATGCCCCTCTATTTATGTAGGCTGTGGCAGTAACAGACTCTGTGTAGAACAAAGTCAGCTTGGTGGCAAAAAGGTGTTTTACTGGTGAATTTACAAGTTGCGTTGGCTTAGCTAGAGTCTGACCACAACCACAGCAGGTACAAAGAGGTGGAATACGTGAAACTGGGAAAGAGGAGTGGGGAGACAAGAAGGACCTTCCACTTCTGGCAGTGGCAAGCTGTCAGACCAGCTTAGCTGTAGTATTTAACCTCAAGAATTGTGCTCTGAAGTTTTGCTTGAACAGGCAAGTGTCAAATTAAAGATTTTTCTGAACAGAGTTTAAGTTCAGAATTCAATTCAGTTTCGCAGGTAGTCATGTGAGCCTGTTGTCTGATAACAAATCAAACCACTGAAGTTTTATACTTAGGTATCATATCTATATTAAAGTTTTAAAATTTTCCCTTGTAATACAATGCAATTAAAAAAGACATACAGAGACTTCAATACCCTCAGCCAGTTTTGAGTAAACTTACCATGCCCAATAAGATGAAAAGTGGCAGAGCAACGTATCAGTTTACTATGATTTTAACAGTTTCTTAAACTCTGATCCAGCATTCTGTTAGCAACGCTGCTGAGCCTATTGAATATGCTATCACCCGTAACTTGTGTTTTCACTCCTGTCATCTGGAGCAGTTCTAAGCAGCAGAACTACTGAGCACTTCTGGCAGCAGAAAGGATCTTATGAATGTTCCCTAGTACTCTGTGGGTAGAATCATCCCAAATGTCATACAATGTCTTTGTTGGCCTTTTAAACTGAAGCAGCTAACTTTGAAGGAAACTGGATAGTGTGTACCTGCCTTTTCTGACGGTACACCAAAGAAGGCTGCGCTTTCTGCTGTAGGAGCTCTGACAAGTAGATGGGATGTGTTATTGTTTTCAGCTGACAAAACTGTTCGTAAAGTAAACTTTATCTATTAACCAAGTCTGGAAACATTTTCCTTATTCTGAGGCTGAATAGATCTTTGAAATGCTTTTGCCAGGCCAACTATTAGTATGTAGTTGTGTTAACTAGTTACAATTCACACAAAATATGAAAAATCATTGGCTGTTAACCACATGAGAGCTGAATTAAGTTGTGAATTGTGTTTGCCTTCTGGATCACAGCTCGATTACCCTGATCTACATAGTAAAAAATGTTCAAGCAGAGAATACCATATTATTCAGCTGTAAGGGTTAATGTAGTAATGATGAAAGGTAAACTCAGCAAATAAATGGACATTTACTATTTAACATATGTGATGTAGTGTTTCCACTAACAAATGCTGATAATGCTGAATGTTCCTATGGACTGAAATTTTTTCGCTCAGTTTTTTGGAGCCACAATTTAAGACAAAAGATTCAGATTTTCTTTTTCCCTAACAAGCTGAAATACTCCTTTTCTTGTCCTGCCTCATTGAGACAAACTGTACAGCAGTGCCACAGCAGTATGTTTGTCCTCTTGCCTTGGGTGAATTGCGCAGTCACTGCCTAAGAACATTTTCAAAGGTGACCCAATTCTGGGTGGGCTGTAAAGAAAAATGCCTGTTTAAAAAGGGAAAGGGAAAGAATATCCATGGACTCTTCAAGGCTTCTGTCTATCACCTCTATATTATGAAAGCCTTGTATCTGATTCCCACATGTCATTATTATGTGTACATAAACATACATATTTTATATTTAAAATTGGATATGTCTATTATTCTGTGGTTTTCTTTGTAGTGCATATGAAGTGTGAGACTTTTTAGTGTTTGAACATGCCTCCTGTATTTTTTAGATACATCTACTTGTTTTGATACTCTTCTTCAGGGTAAAAAATTCAAATTTGTCCAGAGAACACACAAACCTGGGGGAAAAGTCTAATCATTGGGTAGAATTTGACTGTCATCTTCCCAAGACATTAAGGAGAATTATTACAATTAAGTCGAAGGAAGCAAAGAGAAAGAGAAGCCAAAAGATATTGTGCAACTGTTGAGCAGAGTTTTCTTCTATAATGCTTTGTAAAGCAAACAAAAACAAGAATCTCTTTATTTGAGGTTAGTCATTTAAGACTGACCATGCAAATCTGAATGGTGTTTGATCCATAGTGGTCCATACTGTGCTACCATATATAGACTACCATAAAAGTAGTGTAGGTGCAACTTAATGTTGCATCCTTCTACTATTTCCTGAACACCATAAAAATGAGTATGGATTATTATTTGAATGAGTCCCTAGGAGAAAATCCACGATGAGATGTTTGTCCTGTTGATGGCACTTATTATTTGCTTGGAAGTTAAGACAGTAACTGCAGAGCACTGGTATGGGATACTGTGCTGCTACCTTCTTCCAGAGTATGTCTTATAAGAGGTTCACAATTTTATGGCTAAACACAAATGCATTATGATATGATTTCTATTTAAAGGCCTTACACACTAATTTCAGCTTTTTAGAGCATACTTCACTGAATTCCGAAGCCAGTGTGTGGTCTTGCAGTGATTAAATGGCAGTTATGTCTCATTAATATAATCCTACCCTTTAGCCACGGGCAAAGCACATAGTTTTGGAATTTTCAAAATGACAATGAAGGCAAGTATTACAAATATCCTTAAAACCTGCATTCACTGCATATCTTACCATGGTGGAATAAAATGCATCTAAATAGTGCAAAGCAGTAGGGTACATCAAGCGTGACAGTAGCAATGCATTCTTTATTCAGAATGGATACGGAGTCCAGGAATTATAATATAACTAATTTATTTAAAATAACGGCAATAAAAGTTTTCCTTTCTTGCTTTAGCTTTCAACAGAAATTCACCCATGTACTATTCAGGACTAGTAAATGGATTTTTACAAGGCCCACTGGAATCTTTTATCTGCTGATTTCTATTCAGTCTGCTTAGCAGGAAGCAATAGTTGAACTTGAATGCAACAAGCTAGCTATGTGCTGAATGCTGCCTTCGCAACTGACCTATGTCATCTCACAATGAAACTTCTTGAGAAACTGTGCAAACGGTAAGAAATACGAGATTTTTTTTTGCAGGAATGTGGTTTCCATCACATTTGGGATCTTTGCATGGCCTAGGAAAAATTCAGTCATCATCCAGCTTTGGACATAAGCCTGCCATTGGAGTTGATGATACACAGTGAGTTCTTTTCTACATTCGTAATCAATGGAAGCGTATCCTCATCCCCTTCCAAAGGCCCCATTTGGCACACCTTTTGAATTGTGGCTAAAATATAATTTCACACTATTTTCGAGTAGGAGCAGGTACCCTGATTTTCTGAATCGTCACAGAGATTTCTGCCAGTCATGCCTTCTGTTATACCAAGGATATCAAATTGAAGCACATGGACTGCCACTGTGGCCGTGTGTTGGCATGTGTGTACACAGAGGAAGGATAATGAGACAGAAAGATAAGACATTAAACACCTATTCTATGTAGCACTTGTAGTTCATAACTGACATATGAAAAAAATAAATTGCTTTGAGTCAAGCAGTTCAGAAGTAATCCTTACTATGCTGACATAACTTCATTTTATTATGTTTTTAAGGTGCAGCCATATGTAGAGTAGGTGACAACAGCATAATCCAGATAGAAAGCAATTATTAATGGCTACACAAGGAGCAACAGTTGCATAGGTATACTGACTGCAGAATGAAGCGGCTTAAACAGGAAGGCATTGCTGGGAGGGGTGGAGGAAAGGTATCATAAAGAAGCATTTATGTGAAAGGAGCACATCTCCTAGGCAGTCATCCTAAAACAGGGTCCTGTGTACTGCTGGTAGAAAAGTGAGAGAGTCATATTCAAATCAAATGTAAAAGTAATAAGTGTATAATGGCATTATAGCAGGTGTGAATTTCACCCTATTAAGGCAGTTTTTCTTTGAAGTGTCATTTCCTTTCACTGCGGGGAAGAGGGAGACAGTGATGACTGTGTTATGAATGTGTTAAGTATTACTTAATTCATACTTGTAACACTATTGTGGGAAACTTGTGATCTCTACAGACTTTTGATCATTCTGTATTGCTATATACTCAGCTAATATTCTGCATTTTCAGATACTTGAGAGAAAGTATAAAAAAATATAAACCGAAGGAAAGCTGAGGAAGCCAGAAATGGTAAAAGGGAACAGACCAAGCGTCTGCCTTTGGCCCAAAGTTGAAAACTCCGAGGAAGCAGAAAGGTGAGGTATGAAAATGAATATGTAACAAAGGATCTATGTATATGTGCATGTAGGTATACATCCATATTTGTCTGTAATATGGAATCATGTATTGTGGTGAGTTTGCTGTCTAAACGTTAACATTGCCTTGGTTGAAATAAGATATATTTTGATTTAGGAAATAGATTAGGAAACTGAACTGGTATATTTTTATTCTTAGAAATTTGATTTGGAGTCATTGAAGTTGTTCAAACGGTATATGTCTTTATTCTCTAAAGGGCTAAAGAAATGAAACAAATAGATCCCCGAGCTCTGATTTTTCCTTCGTGTATAAACAATGCTCTTGAAATGACTGGATTTTGTCTCACTCAAGGACACTGGATCAAGTAAACTCCTCAATGTTTCACCCCCGTACAAATCTTTCTTGATACATGCTAAAAATTAAGGCAGCAACTGAAGGTTTATAAGTTTGAGAGCATTCCAGTACACATCCCTTGCCTCAGTATTCCTGACCCATTGCACAAACCATCATGCCCAATACCATGCCAAGTTCCCTGTTGAAATGTGACAAATGTTTTTTGTCATCTAGCCTTGATTGTATTGTGGAAAGAAAAATGGAGACTGAAGAACAAATTTTATATTAATTAGCACTACTTGGCAATAAATGTTTGTTGCCCAAAACCCAGGAACTGTGGGCCTGACTTGCAGAATTGTTGGCTCAATTATCCCTTTTCCTAAAACAAACTTAATGCTTTTTGTCAGTGGTCATACAATATTTTTTTTCGACTGAGACCGTGTAATCCTGCATGCCTAATCCACAACCCAGATATTGCCAGTTCTTTAGGATTCTTGTAAGAAAAGGATGCTTTCTCTTCTACATGAGAGAGAAAACGAGTCTATCTTATGCAGCATATTGTCCTTACAACAATGAAGAAGTTACTCTGTGACTCTGGGTGAGTGTATACAGTGGTTTTGTAAATCCCTTTGAGCCTAGTCTTGAGAAAGGCCACTAATCCCAGTAAAAGGGTATTGCTTCATATGAAATTTTTACCGAGCTGTGGAATACATTCCTCCACCCCCATTGCCCAGGCTGTTTGCATACTGGGGCTTTGGTTGCCACTACAGATAAACTGCACAAATAAATGAAACTGGTTGTTATTTTATACCCACTAGTTTTGTTCCAAGCATGTATATGCTCACAACCTCCTTCTTTTGCCCTGCCTCCCAGTAGTATATTGTGACTATTCTGGAAACTGCTGTTCCTTTGAAGCAATGAAGATGCATCTTCAAATGCATTGTCTGTCTCCTCTACTGCTTTTAGGTCTGTGCAACCAAGTTGTAATTCTTAAAGTATGAGTACTTTCCCATTGCATTTGAGCCTACATCATCCTAATGTGTACTGCAGGTTTCATTCTCAGAAAAGCAAAAGTAACAGTAAAGTAACTGATTCCCAATATTTAATTTTCTATAATTGTCTGCCCAATATATTTTCCTCTTTAAAGAAATCTTGAAGGAAACTTGCATTAAAATGCTGTTGATTTTCTGTCCTTTCTTTTAATTGCTGTGATTACAAAATACTTTCATGCCCATGAGCTGGAAGATTCTGATTAAATTCCCACAGAATACAATTACTCACGCCTACTCCACCTTACTGCTGTGCTAGTAACTGCATCTTATTAATCATCCTTACAATCCACCCAAGCCTTAGCAGCTACTATAATTTGTAACATGTCACAAAAACGGTAAGAAATACTTGGTGGTAGCCTGAAGTCCCATTTGCAGTATGCAGTGGCAGCAAACCAAGATAGTTTCATATCCTGAATCAGAGGGAAGGGTAAAGGGGGAAATCTTTGAAAGTACAGGAATGATTCATCAGTAAGAACGTTTCTAATATGAATGTTCAATGTGCTTTAGGCATTTTTAGGCAGCTTAAGTTTCAGCGGCGAGTGCCACGCTTTGATTATTTTTTTAAGTCGTACTGAATGAGTGTGTTTAAAAATTTTTTCTTTAGGTATACTATGGTTAAAAAAAGAAAACAAACAAAAAAAACTCCAAACACCAAACCCCCCAACCCCTAAACCAACAGTCACAACAACTTTCTGAGATTTGTTTAAATACTGAACATCGACAGGACTGACGAATCGTTTTATATAATAATTTAAATTAAAGATGAACCAGAAAAAGAAGGATGCAAGTGATCTAGCAATTATACGGTGGTGCTGCCTCAGAGCACGGAGAGGGTTGGTTACATATAATGAACCCTTAGCCTGTCTGCTGGAACTGCCAGCCAGCCTGCCATTACTCTCATACAGTGTATGTATCAGCCCAGGGGGATCTGAGAGGAACCCATTCATTCATTTTCATCTAGTCACAAAGCAGCCACCGATGGACGAGCTGGATTCAAACTGATGAAAGGGGAGGAAATGTATTATCAGTATCCCAAGCATCAAGTATTTTTGAAAAATACATCTCATGGTAAACATTTCCCCAGAACCTTGCATGAACTATTTAACAAAAGCTCAAAGACAGGTGATACGCACTGGCTTTGCCAGCCAGCCAAGATCTTAAGATGGAGCCGTTTATGCTTTTTTATCTCCAGTTATCTCTCTGGAGTATAGGCAACTGCTGTTAGGGTTGCACAGTGCAGGAAGTGCTAAGTATGTTCATAAAGGTGTGGCTTAGCTCCCTAGCAATTCCATGGCAACAGGGGCGTAGTAAACTAGCCTTAAGTAAAACAAACAGGCTTTGTGGAAGTCAGAAGTTGAGAATGCAAGCTGTTCACATCTCTGTGATTAAAGCAGCTAATCTCTGATTGAAGGTGGTGGGCTCTGCAGGGAAAGGCTTGTTCCCCTACACCCAACAGGTTCACAAGGGTTGAACAGATAAATCTTGTGCTTTCAATACCAATGCAAAGGAATGTTTTTTAAAGTCATTTTTGCAAGAAAAAGAGATTGAATTTACACATTATTTCATCACAAACATAATGTTAAATAATAAGAAAAGCCCAGTATCATTTATTAAAAATCTCATCACCCTGTACAGAACAGCCCATCTTACACTGACAGGAAAAGAGCAGAGCCCATAATACTGAAAAAAATCTCCACCTTTTGTTATTGAGCCCTTTTGCCTTGTTTTCCCCAGAAATTGTTCTTTTAACAGTACAAGTTCAGCTCTTACATAAGGCGAGGCAGATTGCTGGGACTTTGATCTAGCTAGCAAAAATTGAATTTATAGACAGTTTTCCCTTCTCCAGGAATCTAGATGGTATAAGCACGTTTTTCCTGCTATAGATACACCCTAGATATAGATAGATAGATATAGATATAGATGATATAGACAGGGATTCCTGCATAGATAGAAAGCAGTCGAGAGATCTGAAGAGGCAAGACCTGATCTTCACAGTCTTACAACTTCTACAGACAACAGTCTATACAGAGTAGGTGTCAAATGCTACCCGCCGTGACTCATCCGTAACAGTGATAGCCAGCCTGATTGCCTTCAGTGACAGCTGCAGGTGTGCAGCAGTAACTGGCCGGAGGAAATCTCCATGTCCCCTGAGGCCATGCATTCGTGACGCTACAAGGCAGCAGTACCCCTTTTGGTTTCGCATTCCCATGAGTCACTGTCTTGTTTTTGCCAGACTGTTTGTGGGACCAGCCTCCGAACCAAATGAGGGAATGGATCCATCTTAAGGAATGCTCCACCAAGCTGAGGTGGTGTGGCACTCCCTGTGGTTTTAGCTGGATCAGACCCAGCTTTCTGAAACGGGATCGATATTTCAAAGCTGATTGATTCACGGTGTAGCGCCACAAGTAGTAATGCAGAAGAATCAGAGGGGACAATGAGCCATAGGATAAGAATAATATCTTATAAGATATTTATATAAAGGATAAGAATGAATAGCTGAGTCTGGATGAACAAGGTATGCCTGTAATTTATATTTATGTCAAACATTTTATTATGATATGTGTGGCTGAAGTGTATGGTTTGTCATATGTGACAAGCCCAACCAACTCCTGACTACCCCCATTTCATCAGTAGAGGTATGTTTGTTTGTAGTGTATACTAGGGTTTAATCTATCTGAAAATTAACGGAGGAATAGATCGGACTCCTCTGCCTCCATGTGCTTACGCAAAGAAAAATGCTAGAGAATGGAAAGGAGTGGGTGAAAGATAAACTTATGTCCTAGACATCTACTTCCCCCAGTGTTAGCAGTAAGTTCACCCTAGTCACTGTGTAGCCGCAACCAGGATGTGCTGGGCAACTTTCTCTTGCCTGTGCCCCAGGATTCTTTCTCTTTTCCTCACCACCATATATTTCAGCGTAGAAAAGGCAAAACCTTGATGCATGTTAACTATGTCACCCCAAGGCTGAAATAATTACTTGAGAAAAGCAAGGAATGACTGAACAGAAGGTGACATTTCCCATCAAACAAGGGTGTGCCACATTGGCAGAGGGTTGTGGATAAGAAGGTGTGGTGATACTGGCACTTATAAAACAGCTCTGTCATGGTACGTTATCACAACTCCAGCTTACTGCGAAGGGAAAGGGCAGAACTTCTTGCACCTGCCTGCCATGTGCTTCGTTATTATCTGTGTTTATAAAGCAGTTTTGTGGCTATTAAGTGATAAAATGCATTGAATTGAATCATATGGCATCTTAAATTTAAAATTTCTGCAGTATACCAAACGAAAGAATCTAGGTAGAGCTGTACTCTTTTTTTTATTTTTCCCCCCCTTTTTTTTTCATATATTTGTTTTTTACTTGAACATATTTACTGACTGTGCAATATGTTACTTTGAGAATGTTTTTTCTCAGGAATTCATATCACTCTCTAGTATCAGCCAGATGTATCGGTAAAGACACTACTTCTATCTTACTTCCACTGTTTATTCCACAGTATATAAAATCTATCATCAGGCCAAAGGGAGAAGCATATTTGCTCAACCATGCTCAGAGGTTAAACTGAAGAGAGGATTTGTTGAATAGAAACAAGAGAATGTATTTGAGTAAGAAACTGAGGACTCTACTGACATAACTGTAACTATATAATACATTTCAGTGTAAACTAGTCTTCCATGCAAGCAATTGGATCTAGAGGTGCTGTAGAAAAAAAAGAGGTATCTTTGCAAAACCTATAGTTGTCTTATCAAGTTACAAATGGTAGAGCAGGAAATAAGCTCATCTAATCTTCCTAGAAATTGGCATATTAATTCTGCTAGAGTCTGGTAGCAACAAGTCAGGCAACTTTTTAAAGACCATGTACTTACAAGATAAAGGTGGTAAAAACAAAAATACAAAAGTGTATCAGAGGCCTGATTCCTTGGGGAAATTGTTCCATCCTTGTAACTGGAGAGAACAGGACCTCAAGCATGTTCGAAATCCCCCTGTCAGATCCCAAGTATGTAATAATGGTAGTAGAAATGAAGTGGAGCAAAATAAACATAATCAAGATGAAAGACCAAGAAAGCATTGAATGACAGGTCTTCTATCATGTCTGTTTTGGATGCACATAATTGTATTCATCAGGTTATTATACAAAATACTTTGATTAAATGTTTTTAAAGCCTAAATATTTCAACAGGTGGTTAGGTTTTGCTTAAGTTTTGCATTTGCATTTTACTTGTATTTATACTGCAGTGAGAAAAAGATGTGCATTAGCATATCTGTATGTGGAATAAGTTTAATTAAATTATAATGAAGAAACAGGTTAAATATCAGAGCAGCTAAATCAAATGGGAACGAAGTATTGTAGGAACACACCCTCCTTTTTTATCAGGGTTTTTAAGTCAGCTGAGAGCTTGTGGTACAATCTGAATAAAAACCCAGAGTTTAGTAATTTCTGCCAAGATACTCTCATGGGGCTAGTATTGGCCAGTTGTCAGTAAAGCTTGAGAAAATGTAACTTGCATAAATTCATTAATTGTGTAATACATACAGTTGGGGTTTTTGCCTTGAGCAGTTTGGACTTCCAGTATACAGTCCTTTGTATTCACTTGGGGATCAGTTCTTTCATCACTGCTATATTGCAGAATTGATTATCAGCTCTCAGTAAGTAAGATATAGCATGCAGATCTTTTCATGTAGGTAGTGACATTTCTATTTCTTATGTTGTCTAATTAGTTTTTATGTTTGCATGCAAGGCGACTGGAGTTGGAGATCCAAAGTTCCAGGTTGCTTTGGCTCTCTGACTTTGAAACATCAGTGATTCTGTGTTTCAATGAACTTGCGAGAACTTTCTAGGTCTACAGTGTGAATGCATTTATGTGGGGGAAAATGGGCGGCTGAATATCATTAATTCAGTGAAGGAATGAATACAAAAGTTCTTTTGTAAAAAGTTAAAGGACTGCTGGGTTTCCTGTCTTGCTATTCCTATGACTGGAAGTCTCTGAGTTTCTCTGTTAAATATGAGGCATAAAATGACGCAGACTAAATCCTTCATGTAGACATCAGGTCATTCTCATTTTCTGTTATGAGTTAACCACTTGATTTTTCACAAGAGGATATAAGGTTTATCCTGTTGAACCTTAAGCATGCAAAGTAATTTTAAATTTTCTTGTTTATAAATTAATAAGATTATTTTATTTAATTGCATTTAAATAGTAATAAATCAAAGCCAGCATTTTGGCTTTTAGCTATTGCAGTTAATTATGTAATTAATATATGTATTTACTGGTTTTGCTGAAGTGTGATAGTGGTGGTAGCAGGGATGGTGGTAGTGGGTTTTTTTCTTTATAGCTGGTTTAACAACTCATTGTATTAAACCTCATCATTAATTTTTTACTGTTGGATATGCAGTCACACTGACAGATTTGTAAACGGCTATATCCTTTCAATGGACAAAGGGAGGATGGTTTAGTGATAATAATAAAAGTAGTAAGTGGTTTAAGGCTGAACATCAATTTGCTTAAAAACCTGCTACAGAAATAATATTTTCCATTGCATTTCCATTTTCATATTATACCTGAGACTAGTAAAACAGTGACCAATTGCAGTGAAGATTTATTTAGGCAGGTTCTAGGGGCAGTAAGGCTTCGCACAAAGTGAATTTTCGGTCACAGGTAAGGTAGATTACTACCTGAAACTTTCACTTGCATATTCATCTCATTAGGTAACAGAAATTGTATCACATGGCTTGTCTAACCACAGCTTGAAGATCCTGTCTCAACTAGTTGCAGTGAATTATTTAAAAATTTAGCAGTGAGATCAGACTAGCCGCTAGGAGAAGGTTTCTCACCAGCAAAGCAGTACGGCATTGGAACAGGTTATCCAGGGAGGTTTTCAAGACACAGTTAGACAAAGCGTTAGCTGGTTCAGTATAGTGTTGGCACTAGTCCAACTGTGGGCACAGTGTTGGGTAAGAGGACTTCCAGAGGTCCCCACCAGCTAACGTTTCAATAATTCTAGTTCCAGAAAGCTGTTTAGTAAGTTATTTGAAGGAAAGCTGCATTTCTGATGAGAAAAAAAAATTAAATTCACTGTGTATTTGTTGTAAACTGTTAACTTTAATGTAAATCTAGAATAATATTGATGAAAGACACTACTATGCAGCATGTTTTATCTGTCCATAAATCTGATAGAAAAGTAAATGCTTAGATCTTTCAAAGCCTGATACCTGTAATCTGGAGAAATGCAGCCAAACAGCATACACTTGCACTCAAATGGGATCTGAGCATGTATAAAACCTTTGTAGGATTAAGACTCTGGATTGATTGTCATCCCATAAAGAAGAGAAGCTATGTAAAATAATAGGGGAAGTAATTTAATTTTTATTTATTTTGCCTAGTCACCAATTCTATGTTTTAATTTACTTTTGAGTCAATAGAAATTAAATTCCAACTGGTACAGGATTCTAAGTGAGTGCTTTCAGAATGGCTTGATGGGGCTAATACATGCAAGCTAATACTCCATTGGAAACCACCTTTCTGAAGCACTTCTGCACATTGCTGAGCTTTTGTGAATAACACAGTGGAAATTATTTCATGTTTCTACACTGCATTGTAATCATGACAGACCTACCAGGCAGACCGAAAAATCAGATCTCTCTAAACATCTGGACAGCAATCAAAGAACACTGTTAAGCAGTTGTTCCCATGCCCTTTCCCACTCATTTGCTGTTAAAGAAAGGATGCCAGAAAATTCTTTACATATGGGTTTATGTTTCAGGAATTACACTAAGCTCCTCCTTCAGAAAAGATTGCTACAGTTGCTTATAATCCCATCCAGGAGCCAAGGACTAAAAGGGTGTGAAATCTATGTGTCTTTTCACATTTACCTACAGCTCACTTACAGAACTTTTACTTCCTGTGCCAGTTCAGTTTGGAGGTGCTGAGGCACACAGATAATTTATTACTATCCCTACTTTGCAAATAGACACCAAAGTCCATACTTCCTTAATTTAGCATCTCTGTTTCTCAGAACTGCAGAATAATTTCAGTTAGGAGAGACCTCTAGAGGTCATTTGGTCCAACCTCCCTGCCCCACCAGCATGGCCAATTCTGAAGTTAGACCCAAATTCAAAGATAGTTCATTTTTCTCAGGGCATTTCAAACCATTTTACAAGGTTAAACATCATCATAATCATTGTCTTCTTTTTAACTGATGAGTGAAATATTTGTATGGAAGACAAATAACTTCTCAATATTATACAAGTTCAGAATAGAAGATTGACTTCTAGTTTTCCTGAAAGGTAATTAAAGTATTGCTGAATGTGGCCAGGATATTACTCCAGATCTCATGTCTCCAAGTTTCTTACTCCTTTTATTAGGCTATAATAAAAGGGCTTCAGTGATCAGGACATTCTGTCCACAGGGGGTTTTAACAATACTGTAGTAAAGGTAAAAGGGGTGGTGTTGTTTTCTATTTTTTTTGTCTTTGTTTGGCTTGATTCATGAAGCAGTATAGTGTGTATAGTGAGAATGAATTTGTCACTACAGATTTGTCCATTGCAAGCACAATGCGTTTAATGAGCTTCTTCATCATTGTCATGTGATCTAACTGTAAATCCATTCTATTTTCCAGTTTTGTTTGCTTAAAAAAGAAACAAAATAATCACAATACTGAACTTGCATAACAATGAATGTCCATCTTGAAAACTTCTATTCTCCACCAGTTACATTTATGAGTACATACATATCCTTGTATGAAGCCTACAAACAAGAACCTCTATAAATATGCCTGCCAAGATTAAAGCTAAAGGTGAGCAATAACTCTTTATTTCAGCAAGATCTTGGTTACAAATTAACTTTTCTAATGCTTAGTGTACAAAGGCTTGTCCCACACGTTGTTGCAGGAAATGGATCCTGTTGCTGCTCCATGAACACATACGATGTCATTCCTTTAAATTTTTTAGATCAATAACATTGCAGAGACTGGTATAATTAAGGGTTGCATGCAGAGAGATGGAGGGTTGTAGATAGGAGGTGAATGGGAAACTGGTTGCATAATCTGATACTTGAAAATGTCTGAAATCCCAGGAAGGCCAGCATTTATTTAAATTTTTCTTTTAAACATTTTAGAGTATGTTTGAAGTCCATTTAGCTAGAATAGTTTTGAGAAGTCAGTTACAGTAGAATTATATGAGTCAAGATAGTCTAGGAGTAGAAACCAGATGGGCTTTGTAGGAAGAGCTACTACATTTTATTAGATGAGCTAATATAATTGTGAAAAGGATGCAAGCTTTTGGGCTCACTAGCCTCTGATACCATGCGTAGATCTGAAGTAAGTTTTCAAGGGTCTTTGGCATTGATATGAATAGTACTCCTTTAATTTGACAGGTTGCTGTAAGTGAATTATGCTACCTTTGTCTTTCACATTAGATCCTAAAAGACAATTGCAAACGTATTGGCATTCTCTGTGCCAGTTCACTGAGGCCTGTGAGCATATATGTCAAGCTGGCCAAGAATAATGACGTGTATGATCTTCTACAGAAATCTGCTAATTATAATCCCTTTTCTACGAAGTAATTACATATTAGGGCTATGAAATGACACCCTCACAAAGGCAGCTAAATTGTAGCAGACTGGTACTTCTGCGAACATAGCTACAGGTAAAATCTGTGTGTACCTTTGTGTGTACAGACACTGCCTCCCCCAAACACCCCCATGGTATATGTGTTTTCAGGAAGAGTGAAATAGGTTGGATAAGAGGAACAGTTCTCACACTAGAAAGCAATGTTTTTTTATGGTTTTTATTACAGACTTAAGGAATAAGAATCATCCCATACACAATGAACAGGCTGTTATGCTTTTATTCAGGGTTTTATTTTATGAAGGACTTCTAGACATGTATTGACAGAGGAAAATATAGCTGTTGCGTTAATTCAGCGATGCCAGAAAATAAATTGCTGAAAACATTTTGAGTATATAAATATATATGTTACAAATGGAAGTTTTCATGTCTGAGTGGGAATTTGCTCTTTCTGTAACAATGATCTGTCTTCAGGACTTTTTTTCAGGCAGCTGTGCAGGTGAGCAGCAGAGACAACAGCTGAGAGGCATTAAACAATTACCCTGTAATGTTCAGTGAGATACACCTGTGCACTGTGAAGCTCCCTGCATGGCCTCTGCCAGGTACATACTTGCAATACGTGAATTCTAAGATAATTCGCATGAGACAGCATCTTTGCTGTACTTCACTTTCATTGAAATAAATGGAAATAGTCTTGGTGATGGTGTTAGCATGTGAATCAGTGTTTGCCAAAGGAGGTCCATAATAACTGCTGTAACTAACCAATTATAAAATTGGCATGTTAAGAAGAGAAAATTTGATGTTAATATTTAAACCCATCAGATATTCACAGTTAAATGTCCAGCTCTGCATTTTCCTGTGGTAGACATCAGTAGCTAAATAGCTGCACCATTTTTCATTCAGTGAAAACTGTATTTCACACAACACTAATATTAAAGTACAAACTGAAGATTTAATTGATGAAAAGAAAAATTATGACTGATCTAACTTGCAGCATTTGGACTTTAAAAATGGTTAGTAACTCATCAGTGGTGGCAGTAAAAAAAACAACAAACCACCAACCAAAACCATGGTCAAAACAGTTTAGAGGCTTTTTGATTGTTATGTCTGCTTTAAAATAAATTTGAGTTTGACAGTTTCTCCAAAAATTGTTTCAGTCCCCGGTGTTACAAAGATTACTGCTGCTCCCATTGAGCAGAAATGCTCATAGTAGCTAAACTAGGTGGTGTTTTCCCATTGGGGAGTCTCCCCCGTGAACCAGAAGAGGTGTAGAGAACAACTGCTGGCCTTGAGCTGCAGTTAATGCCCAGGAGGCAGCTCTTCACCGAGCTGTTGCAGGGTAGGGAACACAGGGCTTTAGATTTCTATTTTGCAAAAAGTCCTAGATGCACTCATTCTCAAAACCCAAAAATATTTTACTAGGACCTGCATTTGCAAACCGTATGCAGAGCAGGCCCTAAAATGCAAAGTACCTTCTGCCTGCAACAGCCCTTAAAGATTCCTGTATAATACTACACTTTTATTATACATTAACGCTGGCCTCGGTAGCTCAGTGCAGGCGCAGCAACGCGCGCAAAAGGCGATTAATGGGCAGGTGAAGACTCGCGCGTATCCCAAAGCAAAGCCATCGGTGGTGTTTGAGCCACTGCACGTGTGTACTCCTCAGCTTTCCAACAAGCCGGGCCCGGCCGGAGCGCAGGGAGCCCCGCAAGCCCCCCAGGGGCCGCGGTCCCGCAGAACCGAAAGCAGGTAAGAGGCGCTTCCTACAGGCGGAATGACCGAGGGAAAAGGGAGTTTTCCTCTGATCTGCCTCAAAAACCAATCAGGCCGGATCCGCCAGGCGCTGATGCTCCCTGCGTCCCTCCTACACCTTTCGCAGACGCCCAATGGCCTTGGCCCTCTGGGAGATTGACTAGAGTCACATGAGCTGCACCGAGGGCAGGTAACTCAGGAGAGGGGAAGGGGAAGGGGGAAGGGAAAAAAAAAAAAAAAAAAAAAAAAAGCCCAAGCCCAGGCTGGGCTTCTGCCATGATGTCAGAGGGAAAGAAACCCACAGCTTGCTAATTTCACCTCCCAATCAGCCCCGGGAAGAAGGAGATCACCGGGAGCAGGTAGAGATGCGAGCTTTCTCCATTTTTTTTGCCTCCAACACCCTCCCTCCTAAAGAGCTCTTTCTCCTCTCTTGATATTGTGACTCCTCGTTCGCTCCTTTCCCCTTTGATCACTTGGAGGTAGGGGGTGAGCCTTGTGGGTTTTTTTTTTTGTTGTTTGTGTCTTTCTTTTATTTTTTTCTCTCTTTTTTTGACCTCTGCTTTTGATTGTAGTTGTTTCCCCCTGTGGTCATGACGGCTTCGCACAGTGACTCTTTGGTGGTGTTGTTTGGGGCAACAGCTGGTGCATATGGGGCTAAACTGGGTTCGGATGAGAGGGAACTAATTCTCTTGGTGTGGCAAGTTGTGGATCTACACAGCAAGAAGGTATGGCTTCGACACCCGGTCCGAGGGCGCGTTGCCCGGCCGCAGGGCGAGCAGGCGAGCCCGGCCGCTCGCCACCACCCCGCAGCCGCTCGTTCCTTTCGCAAACGCACCGAGGGGGGGGGGGGGGGCTCGGGGCTCGGCCCCGGGGGTCCCTCGCTCCCGGGTTATTCCCCCTAGAAAGCTCCCGGGTTTAGTCCTTTTGAAAGGAAGAAGTAACTTGGAAAGAAAGTTTGGCCGCTTCCAAACCCCCCTGCCCCCCGTCCCCCTTCGCACGTCTGTAGCTTCCAAAAGATCTATGGACTTTTGAACCTTTAAAACAAAAAGCTGACCCCCCTTTCCCCTCCCCCCCCCCCTTCCCCCCGCCCCGGGCTGCAGGCGTGGGGCTCCCCGGCAGCTCCGCTGGGTAACCGTTGGACCCTTTGCGGCCTTGTTGCGGGAGACTTTTTTTTTTTTTTTTTTTTTTTAATTTTCTCAAACCCAACGTTCAGATAACCTTTAAGACTTCCATGAATTTGTAGGTTAATCTGAAAATACGCGCTATTTTTTTTTCTCCTTCCAAAAGCCCTATCACAAACAAGCCGCCCCCCCCCCCCCCCCCCAGGGCTTTGATAATACAAACACGACTATCAATTTCACGAATAGATTCGGGAAACTGCGTTCATACTATGAGATTTCTCCCTTTTGCAGTTTCCTCCCGCAGAAATGGGCGCTCGGTGCAGGAGGCATGGCATGGGAGCGGGCTGCGGCTCAGCGGGGCAGGGAGCGCGGCTCTCCTGGGGGGGGGGGGGGGCGGGGGGGGAACCGGAGCAAAAGGTTTCCCTTTGTGAAATCGCCAAATGCTTTTGCCTCGTTGCGATCGTTATCGGGGACGTGATACTGCACCTTTCTGATTTTTCTGCGGCCTGACCGCCTTGTTAAAAAGAGCTACCTTGATGGTTCTTCACTTCTGTCCGTAATTTCTGAAATGTTTTTAGGTGGGGACGCTACATAAATCCCTGGTGAAAGCAGACAACTTGGACTTAACGGAGCAGTGTCGCGAAGTGAGTGGCTTAACACCAGAGGGGCTGAGCAAAGCTGAACCACTGGACCGGGTTCTTCAGCAGGTGAGGTGCTGCTGTGGGAGCAGGGGTTATTCAGGGTGAAGCCTGGGGACAAGACTCAGTTGATCTGATAAAAGAAATAGACTTTAATTTTGCCTTTCGCTTTGAAATCGCTAGCAAGTTGTTGTGCTTATTTTAAAGTAAACCCAAAGGAGACCTAAACCCCTTGAAATGGGAACTCCATAATTCTGAGTTATGTGCAGTACCAGAGTATTTGAGCTGATGCACTGGTCCTTGGAAGATCTAGCTCCTGATTGTTTTGATGGGTCTCCCTTTATTCCCAATTTTTCTTAATCAAGCCTTAAAACAGTAGGCCAATAAGAGCACTATTTAATTTAGCAGTGCTAATCACACTTCCAAAATCCAGGTGGCGTGTTTTAATCTATAGGTTCACTGCTATGTGTATTCAAAAACTTGACCTTTTCTCCTTTGTTGTTCTTAAACTTAGTTGAAATCTTCAAAACTGTACTTTCATAAAACATCAGCTGTGCTTGTTGTGTATCACTTTTCTAGATGGGCTTGGTTTAGTGGATTATGAAGTGATTGGGTTTTCTGTTTCTATGATTTGCTCTTTGGCTCACTTAATATCACACTGAAACAGGAAACTGTAAATTTGTATCATCCTCGTGGTTCAAGAGGCCCCAAGTTGCCTAAGAAAATTCAATGCAAGTGGCATATAGGTAGGCAGTTCCTGAGCTTGCTTGCTTTCACTGTCTCTTCCATATCCGAAATGTGCTTGAATGGAAAAATACAATAGTGCATTTTTGTGTAACACATAAAGCTGGCTTTCCACACCTTGTCTGAATCATTCGTAGGTGTGTTTCAGCAAGAAACTTGCTTAGGCGGTAGAACAGGTTCATGTTGCTGTAACTTCTGGTGACACAGATAACTTGGCAGACTAGGTCCTAACCCTGTCTGATATTGAGTAGTTAACACTTGCACTCAGGAGTATCTTTGAAAATAGAAACGTGTAACTTCTGTGTGTCTTGAAATCTGTCAACATTAGCTGAAGATGACGTTTATTCTCTTTCTACTTGCACTAGTCATGCTAGAGTCCAAAACCAAGGTGAGAATTTTTTTTTTTTTAAGCTTCAGAATAACCCCTGAGAAAATGTGCAGCTGCAGGTTTGATCTTGTCCCAGATCTTGCACTAAAGACATCTGGAACAGCTTAGCCTAGTACACTCTGTTTACCTTTATAACAGACACACTTTAATTATACTCAATACTTTATGAGAGATTGTATCTTATTGCCGTAAATTGCACTGTAGGTGGGTCTGCTTTAGCAAATAAACGGAAATACTACCTTTTTGTGTAGGTGGGTAGAGACTCTTGAAAAACAACCATTTTTTTCCTTTTTCTTTGGCATATCTGTGCAGCTAAATAATGATTTTGCTATTAATTGCTGGATGCCAGTTGTGATGTGGCCAGTTCCATTGTAGGTCTTCTGGAGCACACTTTACCTAAGCTCATCTCCATTCTCCATGTTTCCTGACTCGGTGAGATTTAGGTGAGAATTGATTGATCCTCCCATTTGCAATGGTGGCAAAAAGCACAATTCCGTGTTCTTTAGTACTAGATCTTTTTCTGCATTTTTGAAGATAAGTCAATCCATATCAATTGCATTGTGTATTTTAAGGATAACTCAGGTATTTGTCAAAACATACTTTTTTTTTTTCTCTCCCCCCCCCCCCCCAAGTGTTTTGATTAGCAAAAGCCCAGGTGGGTGAAGTGGTTATTTGAAAAGGCAGAGGAAAAGGAAGTAGACTCTTACCTTGATTTGAGATAATGTTATAGAGTATGTGAAATTAGCTTTCCACGCCCTGCTTGGATTGTGGTAGAAAATTTGATGATGTAGCTGAAAATCACTCACTTAAGCACACATCTCAGTCATGGTAATGAAAGTTTCAGTGCCTGCTTCTGGCTTTTGCCTTGGGTTCCCAGTCTCTGCATGTAGAGGGAAGTGAGAATCGCTAAGCACAAATCTGTTGTAACTTTTCTCTGGTCTCTCCCAACCTCAACCATTCTGTGATTCTGATGCTGTGATTTGTAACTGGTAAGCAGTAGATCAGCTACTGTCGGTCTGGAGTTTTTCCACTGATAACAGAAAGCCTCCATTTATTGCCATTTAGTTCACTTTCCAGCAATGATAGGGTCTACCAAAAGCCTATAAACTGTGGTTAAGTCTTTACTCTGCTTGTAACAACGCAGGAATGATGCATCATTTCAATTTTACTTCGTATTCTTACAGTGTTGCGTCTCACATGACTTTCTACTTGAGTTAGTCTTAAGAAATATTCTAAAATATGGTTCCCCACTGATATATTTTTGCTGTGTAATTTTACAAAGTAAGATGCTGAAGCACAGTGCTCCCGAATAACTGAGCTGTTTTCTGCAGTGTATATTCTATACATTTTGCTGCAAGTTTTTAAATACTGTATAGGGTAATAAGCTTTTGATTTCGCAGATGCTAGTGTATCTATGGGATCCAGCTGTATTTTCTAATAGGTGATGTGCAGTGTTTTGATAGCTATGTTTTGGGTTGGGAGGGGATATCCAGATAATGTACAAGTATTAGAGACAGTTACCTGAAGTCATAAAATGTGTGCCCTTTGGAAGCAGTCTGCTTGATGAATTCAGTTCAAAATGGCATTAATAATTTATCTCTGTTGTTGGACCAATAATGGTGAACTTACAGCTGCTGACTGGGATGTGTTGTAGTTGCAGAATGCTACTGAGTAGAAAAATGTGAGGATTTTTTTTTTTTAACAAAGTAAGTAGGAGATCTCTTGATCAAGTATGTATTTGGAAATGTCTTGAACCTGTGATGTAATTACCCACCCTACTTACTAAAGGGAATAGTGTCGCATGCGTTACTGGGACATTCTTGCTAAGTTGTTTGGATCCTCATGTTGCAGGACTGGCTTTTTCAGCATGTTATTCATATTTTTCTAAATAACTGCTGGAGCTTTATGGTTTCCAAGCTTTTAAGGGAGGAAATTATTTTCAGATTGCTCTCTGAAACCTTGCAGGAACGGAAGCTTGCTTTTAAAGAACAAAACCGAAATGAACTTTGCCTTTTTCTCAGCCCCGTTACTCTGTCATCAAAAAGCTGACATCTTCATGGACTTCTCTGATTCTAGCCATGGCGGTTTGAAGTTAAAGATAGAATACCAAGTTGGAAGTGTGGATTTCTTAAGCCTTCCCATACAGAAAACCTGGCTGAATCAGCATGACTTGCCTTAAGACATGTTAGTTTCCTTTTGCAAGGCAGTATTTGCATGTCTCCCTGACAAAGGATAAGTCTCAGAAGAGCTAATAATTTTGGAGAGCTGTCTGTAGTATTTAGCTGTAATTACCATCTTTCTTTGAACGATATATATAAAAGGAGAGGCTCTCATGAGAGCTGGGTCTGGTTTTGAACCTATTGAATGCATCCAAACTTAATCTATGGATTGACATTTAAGTATTAAAAAAATTGTTTGAAAGACTGACCTACTCTTGCTATCTTTCATCCCATTGTACGTTGAATGCAATACACCAATGACAGATTTGATTCATACACTTAAACATAGAAAGGCAAAGCTGGGCCTTTTTTCCTCTACTCCTAAACTATGCATAAACTGAAAATACTGTTGGGGTTGACACTTCATCAGGTGATAGCAAATTACCAGTTCTCTAAACAGCCTTTGGCTGCCTATTGATCATCCAGCTGAGCTGCAGGTGCAATTTATTTTCTCACATATCAACAAATACAGCAAGAAACAAGCTGGTTAGATGAGCATTTGGAAACAAATGGGGTGGGGGGAGAGGTGGAAGAACCAGTGAATTCCTCTAACCTGATAAACCTGTTACAGCTTTTTTTTTTTTTTTTAAGAGGAACTTGTTCTGCAGCCTCTTCTTCACAAAGCGCTAGCAAAAAGTTTTCTTGGCCAGCTTACCGGCTGTCACACCTTCATTTTGGATAAATGATTTTTTGAATATAGTTTTTTTTATATGCCTCTGAACCTTCAGACTGCAGAAAGAAGCCTGAATATGCAGGAGGTGGGCTTTTGGCTTTGGAGGGTTTTTTTTTTTGGAGGTGTGTGTGGGTTTTTTCTTTGTTTGCTTTTTTGTGAGTCTTGTGGTTGCTCTTCCAACTTCAGATTGGTGACGGCATCATGTCAAGAAAACTCCTAATATAGTCTGTATTTTTGAATGTGTGCTGGGTGTGAGTGCTGAAGTTTTGGAGCAGGTGTTTGGCAAACCTTTGGCAAGTGTTACTGAGCCGGCTGTTCTCTCCACAACAAATACTTAGGGTGTAGTTTCACAAGATATGGCTTCAGCAGTGAAGCCAGCTTCTTTCTTGCCCCTACACCATACTTTCCCATCTTTTTGTTGTGTCAGTAAAACTCTTTGTGAAGCTGTGCTGTAAACAGGAGCCCTGAAATGAGCAGGTAGGGTGGGAACTTCTAAGCTGCTTTGCTGTCCAAGCTCACGTCCCATGAAGCTACACCCTTTGGTTGTACTTTCATGATCCAACATGTTTGATGGTGATACCAGCCTAAGGTATTCCTGCCCCCGCATCACGTTCTCAGCTGCAGTTGTATGAAAACTTTTTAGTGGCATTTTTCACTTGGGTAGGTGCTGCTGCACGGACCTCCTTCACCTGGCTTCTGCCAATGCAAAATTTTTCAGGACTGCATGTGAAACTGAGGCAGGGCACTGCTCTGAGTTAAAACCAGCTCTGGTGCGGAGCAGTTCTGCCTGATGTACAGTGTGGCAGATCAGGTAGTCTTTCTGAGGGCAGTGGTAACGCCAAGGTGTGGGCAAGCAGTGTGGGTGAAAGAAATGTTTTAAGACAGGTTGGGCTCCCAGGCAGTTTGTATTGTGAAACTGTGCCCTTGGTTGGGTATCAGCAGTGAGCGATGAGGATTTCCTGATAGTCACAAGGCAGCCTTCAGGTTGTCAGGGCATAAACTCCTGCTCTTACAGGAGGGCAGAGTGGACTCTGGGCATGTAGCCTTATGCAGGGCTCTTACTATACATTAGCATCTCATAGCTCCCTACTTCCTTTGATAAACTTACATGAGCATTGCTTAAATTAGGTCTGATACCTAATAATCGTCAGTCTTTGTTTGTGGGGAAGTATGGATGTGCTAATGCATCCTGTAGCTGCTGGCTGTTACAGTGTGGATTTTTTTTTCTTTGGCAATGAAAATGGATAGCTAATTTTTCTTTCAGAACCCTGGTTGTCATTCTGTTGTTGATGGTATAGGTAAAGTATTTTTCCCTTTACAAATCCTCTGTGCTCCCTAGCTCCCACTACGTGATTGCTGAAACATTCAAATCTGTTCTCTTAAAAACAGAGAAGAGTTAATAGCAGAAACAGTTCCTCTGTTATGTATATTATATATAGGTATATATGAATATACATGTGTAGATCACGTGAATGCATTTGTTAGTGGCAGCTTTTATGTTCTGTTAGGTTTTGTGGAAAAGTGATAACTTTAGCTTCTCTGAAGGATGCAATACTTTCACCTGAATTCCTCAAGTATTCCCTTAAACCTTGGTTTGTTCATATATTAAGGTGCTTTTCACCTCAAAATGAGCAGTTAGATAAAGAAATTTGTCTAAAGCTGCATATTCTTTTCTTTGCATGCATAAAAATGTGGCAGTCTTGGCTAGCTGGGCTGTCTTCTCTTAAAATTAGAAGTGCCAGCACTCATTAGAAGTGAATAATTTGGCCTTGTGATTTGAGGATGAGCCTGAGTAGACTTTTTATGATAGTGGATGCTGCTGCTTGTTCTGGCGAAGTTAAACAGTAACGTTAAATCCCTTACCAAGTCTGGGTGCATTAGTATATATAGAAAAATAAACTTTACTATGACCTGTGCAGAGTAGCCTGAAATGCCTGTCTTCACACAGTGTGATGCTGTGCAGCATTTGAAAACTGTGTCATTAGGACATTTGAGTGTTCTTGCAGCTGTAATATAGCTGTATACCTGAATTTTTCTTGAAATTGTATTTGAGCTTTTTATTTAAAGAAAGCTTCATTGGAAGACAGTTTAACACACTATAGAAGCCTTTTAATACAGAGATTGCTGGACTACATGATCCTCAAAGACTTTGAACTTCTTTCCTCTAAACTTGCTGTACGTAGGTACTGAAAAAGTCACTGAAAATCTGTTAATGAACTATTGTCAGGGTTTTGAGAGGTGACTGAGGAAAAATAAATGAGAAACTAAGGGATTTGTATCCTGCCATTTTGGCAAGAAGTATACATGCAGTGCTTCTACAGGTTCTTAGATGTTAACATTGAAGCATCTTAGAAAACTTTGTGTGGATGCTGTGGATTGTCTGCAAACCTCTACTGTTGCTCTTTGGTAGCATTTTTTATGGTTCTTGTCGCAGCTTTTGAAAGTGTTGTACAGTCCTTGCATATGTGTGTTGGTTTAGTTGGATTCCCCCCTCCCCCTGCCTTTTATTAAAAAAAACCAAACACCAAAGGTCCTGGGTAGTGAAGTGCTGTCAAATGAGGGCAACATCTCTGTCAACGTGTTGCAGCACTTCTTAGCTGAACAGTTAGGTTTAAGACTGATGCATAGATCCTGGAATTGATATTGCTAGCAAAGCAGTGCTGTGGCCAAAACTGAAAATGCTGCTTGGAGATTAATATTTTTTTTTTTAAGCAACATTATGTCAACCTTGTTTTATTGTATAATTTCTGTGGTTAAAATTGGAACTTTTGTGTCTCTTAATTGGAAACATAAACAGTAATTCTCCTTCTTTGCATTCATATCTTTGCCACCTCCTGTCTGCTCTGGAAGAGCTTTATTTTTTTCTTTGTAATAGTTGCTGCTTTGCATAAAAACTGCAGAGATACAATGTTGTTTTCCATCATGATGAATTTCTGTTAGCTGCAGCCTTATTTCAAGAAAGGAGGAAAATATTGGTACTCTGAAAGGCTTCTTCATGTGTGTGTCCTAAGAAACATGACTGAATCAGAAGTCATGTTTGCTCTACAAGCCATTTTTTCAGTGCTTTGCTCTGATAAGTCTGTGTTGATGTTCTTTAAACTGTTCACAACTTACCCCAATATACTTCTATACAATAGACTCTGTTCTTGCTTTGTTTGTAAACAGTGGCTTTACTAATCTGCCCTTCATTCATTAGTTCCCCCTGCTGTGAAGGTGTGAGTTAGAAGATAAATATTACACAAAAGGTATTAGGAATTGAAATTTAAATGCTCACCAGTTGTGATGAATGACAAAACACAGAAAAAACAACCCTGCTGGTTCTCCTAAAATTTTGTTTTAAAATATTTTAGTTTCTTTTCCCCCCTGCTGCCTTCTTTGTTAAGCTGCAGCGAGCAGAGAGGGGCAAAAAGTGTTGGGAAGTGGATATTGTGTTAGCATTAAAATGTTGGAAAGAAACTTAATTTTAAGGTTAAGGAACAGCTGTATTCTCTCTTGCAAAACCTTGGCTTCTGTGATGGTCTTAGACACCTGTTAGTTTAAAAGAAAAGGTTCTATTACTTGAGCTCTAGGGCAGTCTCTGAATTAAGTTATCATTCTTACAGAAGTGAAATAAAAACTTAATTAGTGGTGTTTCCAACCTCTGGTTCTAATTCTAGAGACATTGAAGCATGTGCTTTAACATTGTAATGAATTGTGTAGACATTGGCAGTGTGTGAAATTAAATGTCTTTACAGAGGCTTTCCTGCTAAGTAATTCTGTTGCGGTGAATTGCACTAAGAGTAAAGTAGAGCTACAGTATGCAACTTGGGAAATAAAAGTGCAAAAACCACTGTGGGGGTTTTGCTTTGTGAGCAGATCTTACTGTAGCTGTGTACCTGAAAGCCTGAAAGTTAATTTAGGACCTCTTGGCAGCTGAAGAGAGACACAAAACAGTGTATAACACATCTAACATCTTGAATCAAATAACTGTTGGAGCGGGATGCATGGGATTGAGAACTGGAAAAGACATAGCAGTCACAAGAATATGACTATGACAGAGTTTGGGGGTTTGTTTGATTGATTACTCGAGTGTATTAGCCGATGTTATTTCTTAGAGCAGAATTAAACTGCTTACAGGATAAACTTTTGTGTATGCTTAAAGCATGTGAAATGGCACCATGTAAATATAAGTGGAGGAGAAAAAAGTTGCTGCTCTTGTGGTGTGCTTAAAGAAATAAAAGAGAATATAAATTGAACCCCCTCTTCCTATAAACCTCAGATGCTGAGAGTTGATTACAAGAAGCTGTGTGACTTGCCTTATATTCCAGAGAACTCCCAAGTCTTTTCAGTCATAATGAACACACTTTGGAAACAAGGAACTACCTGAAAGAGAGGATGTAGTTCTGTAAGAGGAAGCAACGTCTAAATGATGTCACTGTTAATGTCCTTGTTCTGTATTGGACAGGTCTTAATCCCTTGGAAGTGTAAATCCTGATGTTACTCAGTTATGAACTGTTAAAATATTAGAGATGATGATTTCTTACACTCATTTTTCCTTTTTTTTTTTTTTTTTTTTTTTCCCCAAACGATCAGTTCCTCATGTATGGGATTGTTGGCCTGATCTGTGACTTTTAAAATTTTGCAGATTGAAGGCAAGCTGATTTAGGGATCTGCTACTACTTTTCCATGTTTTTGTGAAAGCTTGTTGAATGAGAAAGGGAAAACTCCCCATTTCTGAATCAGAGTAGAGACAGTTTATAAAAGTTTGACTTTTTTGCTGATGTTTGTAAGGGTTTGAGCAAGAATCACTTGGATTCTTATATGAGCAAAGATACTTCATGGATCTTAAGGCTGTTATTCAGGAAAGGCCAAGCCTATGAGATTTTACAGTATTAAGTTTAATGGAAAGGCAGGAATATGAAAGAATCTTAAAGGAACCTGAATGGTGGATAATAGGTATGTCTTCTCTTCTTACTTTCCTTGGATATTACTACAAAAAAAACCCTGAAAAACAACCCAACAGGGAAAAAAAAAAAAAAAGCTTTAATTTTGCAGGTATTGGCTATTCCCCTACAACTGGTTAAGCTTGCACTACAAACAATGAGGTAGTGTTGAGCAAATAGAGCAGTACCATGCATTACAGTCAATAGAGCCAGTGCTAAAGATCACGTTGCTAATGAAAGTTTGTCCTTGAAACAGAGGTAAGTGGGAGTGGGGGAGGTATAGAACACTGTGTGAGAGAGCTTGTGCTTAAATCAAGACTTTAGGAAATATAGCAGTCAGTGTTAATTAAAACCTAGAGTTTGGAAGGTATGTTCAACCTTGTCTTTCAGGCTGTAATGACTTGCTGTGTGAGTTGAGCTGATAGCAAGCAGCCTGTGAGGAGTGTGAGGCACCAATGTAATCCTGCTTGAAATGTAGGTAAAAGGTTGGCAGAGTATGGATTGTTTTGCATTACTAATATTCAGAGTTTCCTTTTGCTTAAAGGCAGACTCATGAATAATCTATGCTAACAAATATGAAGGTATTCTGCAAGATACACATTTTTTTTGTGGGTTTTTTTTTGTTTTTGATAGCTAGTGGGCTCTTTCATACAGTTTAATTTAAAGGTGAAAATTTATTTTATCTCAGTATTTCCTTATTTAGCAGTTTCCTGACACATAATATGGTAGTAAAGCAAGTCTAGAAACTGAAATTCTTATGTTGCTGGACTGGGGTGCCTTATCTTACACAAGGGTAACTTCAAGTAGCTTATTTGATGGAGTACTCTGCATATTTCAACACTCTCTTATTAAAACTGATTGTGCTTTTGAAGATAAAAGCTGTGACCTGATTGCTGTGACATTTAGATGGTCTGAACCATGGTCTTGCCTTTTATGCTTAATGCATTACTTGAATTAGATGCTGTAGATACCATAGCTGGAAAGCATGCAAATAATCTGGTGTTGCAAACTTCCATCTAAGAAATAATTAATCAAAAATGGTCATAAAATGCTCAAGTAGCATGGCTTGGACAGATCTTTGTCTTGGCAGAAGGTTAGATTTTTGCATTCTTTCCTAGGAAGAATTAAAACTTTTAGTTAGCTATTTACTTTGTCCCACAAAGACCTAAGCCCAATTTAAATGAGCCAAAGAAAAAGAAATAATAGGGAAGTTTCACCCTTAAGACAGTCCTGAGTCACAATGGTCTGTTTTCAAAGCTCTACAAACTGTCACTGGGCAGATAAAGCTTGACAACTGTTGCTCCATTTCTGTATTACGTATCCTGCCTGTTGCTGAACTTATTTTTATGCAGAAAATGAGCTGTAGGCTGCCCTCACCTAAGCTTAGTTTCCAGTCCTTCTGTGTAATTCTGAAGGAGCATGATTCATTCTAAAGTGCTGTTCTATGTTTTGTTGAATGGAAGGATGTGATAAACTTGAAGAGTACCTTCCATTTTTCTCCCTTGAACTCTTGCAATCAAGGTATACATGGGCTGTGTGGAGAACTCTGTGGTGACCTCTGTGATGACAGTGAGGAGGACAACAGGGGACAGGGTGCTATTACCTCCTGGAACTTCAGCTTCCCAAGGAAGTAAAAGATAAAAGGGGATGCAAACAAAATTCTGTATTTTTAAATGACTACTTCTGAAGTTTTGTGATATTTGGAATTCTGTGACAGAACCCCAAGCATAGGATAGTTGAGACCTTAACCCTGTTACTTTTGTTAGCTTATGCCATGGGTGGAAAATAATTGGTTTCTCTTCTGTGAGAGAGGCAACAGTATGAGTTTGTGTCTATACAGGCACCCAGTGTAGATGAAGCTGCTTTGGAACAGCAGCAGAAGCAGCAGGGTGTGCGGTACCACCTGGTTTGCTGTTGTTGGACCTTTGTTCAGGACAGAAGACAAAATGACAAGAAGATTAGTAGGTAATAAGAAGCAGCATAATATACTTGAGAGGACAGTCACGGTGCTTGAAGCTCAGTGCCACATCCTTCATCTCCCTGAGACTGAGGAGAGCAAATTCCAAAGTTGTGTGGAAATGCTGGCTGGTTTGGGGAAATACGTACTCGAGAGAGATGTATGTTTAGGGTGGCCATTGTGACTGATTACTCCTTTAGTTGTTTAATACAGCTCATAGTACCTCAAGAGGCATAAGGTGATACAGAACTTCACTGGTCATATTGAGCAGTTATATTGTCTGTGGCATGTTGGAAATGAAAACCATGCTTTTGTCCAGGCTAGTCTTTAGTCACCGAATCTCAGGCATTAGTGTTCAGTGGAGCAAAAAATTGCTTTCCTCTTAATAGGAGAAATCAGACTGGCCATACTGGTTTTGAACATTTCTAGTGAGCGGACCTGCGCTGCTTCTGTCATCTTCTGCAAGTTTTCCTTCCAAAGAAATAAAATCAAGGGGCAATTTCTTTTTCATGTTTGTGTCTGTATAGTATCTAAATATAGTATTTTTTTCCTATTTTGCTAGAGGGGGGGGGAAAAAAAGATAGCTGCAGCTTGTGGCTGCACTGTGGCTTGCACTGTTTTTTTTCCATCCAGCAATTTCAGTACAAGGTCACCACGTATCCATTATCAGATATGTGGAATAGCAGTTAACAGATGAACAAAGGCAAGGGCTTACTATAGGATTCTCTGTTTAAAAAGTTACCTAGCACAATAAAGGGTTATCATACTTGTAAATACTGCTGAAATGCAGTCTGTGCACCTCCCAGTAGTATTGACATGCTTTAAATTCCTCCATAGCATGGATAAGGCTGACATTATCACTAGGGTTTGAAGACTGAAGGAGCAGAAAACTGCCCTTGGAGAGTATTGTAAATAAATGTGAAACCCTCAGGGGTGTAGGATCTGAGGCACAAAGTCCAGGTGAAAATATTTCCCAAAGCTGACATGTCATGGTATGTTGTGTGTGTTCAAGCTTTGTATAGCAAACCTGTGGCTTGTTACTCTTGAGATTTCTCATGCTGTATTGGTGCCTTTAAGTCTTAAGGGAGACTTCAGAGTTGTTTGGATATTTGGTTTTCAGTGGTGCTCCAATCTTTTCATGTTTTGGTGGCAGAAAAGTTCTGTTAATCAATTTTGGCTGCATCTCACCTCTTGATTCCCCCCCACCCCTGGTGACGTTGATGTAATGATCTTTAGTGTAGCTGCAGAGTATGCAAAACGGCAAGAGTCCAAAAGAGATTACAGAATCACACAATTGCTGAGGTTGGAAGTGACGTATAGATGTCGTTCCAGTCCAGCCTCTGGAAGCAGGGTCAGCTAGAGCAGGCTGCCAAGGACCGTGTCCGGCTGGGTCTTGAATATCTCCAAGGACGGAGACTCTGCAGCTTCTCTGGGCAGCCTGTTCCGGTGTTCAGCCCCTGGAGATCTCCTTTCAGGAACCATACCTGCAACTATGCAATTGGTTTTCTGTGGTTTCTGGCAATAAATTGTAGAGGACTTTGCATAAAATCAGGCTTTGAGGCAAGAACTGCAATATCTCTGCCCGTTGAAACAGAACGTGTAGTACAGAGTTTTTGGAGTTTGTAATTTGGTTTCCATGCTTCTCTTAGCTGAAAGAAGACAGATCATTGTTACATGCTTTATGCTACAAGCAAAGAATAACCCACACCAAAGACCTAAAAGGCAGTCTAAAACTCTAATGTAGTGAATTACAGTGATGTCTAGTAAGTCATGATGATTTTTTTAAACACAAGCAAGACTGGATATTGTATATGGCTATAGACAGTATGGCTTTAGTCAAAGCGCCCGTGATGTGCGTTGCAAAGTGGCAGTGTATATGATGTTCATGGGTGAAGTATCTGGTCTTATTGCTAGGAGAGCTGCAATTAGAAAAGTTTAACATCTCTTTTTCAAGTGACAATTCACGAGTGGCAAAGTGTGAGAGTATGCATAAGAGTGAACCCTGTTTCTGGACTGAAAAAGAAGTGCTTTATGTGGTCGCTACTTAAGTTGTTTCTACAACATAAACCACTGCTATATATGTGCAATTCTGTACGTATCTTGTAGTATTATTGACTTGTTTTGTTAAATTCTATGTGATAATCTGATAGACTGCAAGCTGTAGTTCTCAAACTTCATAATGCTAATAAAATGTAACAAATTTCTTAAAGGAAATGTTGAGAAATAGAGTGATTTAAAATTTAGAAATACTCTGGATTGTTAGACATGCAAACATGAAAGCTCAGCTGGTCTGATGAGATTTTTAGTATTATAATTTGTGTCACTATATATAATTCTATACATAAACATATGCATAGAGATACATATATCTGTATATTAGAGCTGCCTGCCTGCAATGGTTTTTATGCTACCTTCCACCTTTCTTTCTAATAATTAATTACTGGAGGAAGTCTCTTGGGTAGGTAAAATAATTTACAGAAGAAAGCTGAAATAGATCTCTAGTTTCTGCTTCACATAGAGATGTATGCTGGCCAGAGTGGAAATTTATTCTTGATATCTTAAAATGAATGTGGAAAAAACCCCCACATGTAGCTAAATTTTTACAGGTTTGAGGAAAATGGATGTAAGCACATGCTTTTATGTGCCTCAGATAAAACTTCTTTCATTTCAAACAGTGTATTTTACTGATCTGTGGAGTATATTTTCACTTTCTCTAGGACAGTTGTGTACTCATAATAAGAGTTCTTTAAGCTCGAGGGAATACATTAAAATACATGAGCCCAGATGAGCCAAAATAACTTTTCTTTTAAGTTACCGCTGAAAGTTTTCCTTTTTAATAATGACCAAGAGATGTCACTCCAGAATAATTTTGTTTTGTTTTGGTAGGGTTTTTTTTCGGTTGTGGTTTTTTTTGTTTGGGGTTTTTTTTGATGTTTTTTCCAAAAGACTGATCTAGAATGCTAAGCCTTTTCAAATTCTTTTGACAGGCTTTATCCCAAATCAAGTATCATCTGTCTGTCTGGTGTCTTAAGTGTCTTAATTTTTGGCTGGACCAGGTGTGATTTGTCTTCCCACTTAAGTCTAAAGATGGCATAGAAGTCAAAATGAGCACTTTTGATATGCTAATTTGGCAGAAACTTGATAACCTATTAACAAGTAATCACCAAAATGTTATCTCTGGGCAACTTAGTAACATGCCTGTCCCTACTACTGCTTTGAAACCACATCCCCACATCCTGGCAACCATCCTTTGTGCAAAGAATATTGATAAATCTTATAACTCGTCTTCTACTTGGGAATAGATGCATGTCTAGCTTAAGTGTGGGCTGCAAGCTAAGCTTCTTTCTGCATTTTCATGTTATGCCTTAGCATAGCGTTCCAAACCTGGTTTAATTGCAAGGATGCCTTTCATTCTGAAGCTTTGTGAATAATTTTGTGTCTTGTCTGGTGCTGTTAGCTGTGATGGGTCAGTAAGGCTGGATGAAGCAAAATAGAGAAACTTTGTTCAGTGCTAAGGGAAAGGATCTCATTTATAAGATACACTAGGAGCTGCTGTAGGTCTGGTGAGTAAGAAGCAGCCAATTGTCTGTTATTTCCTAGAGATAAATTAAAGGGAGAATTCCCCAGAGTTTCTTGGTGTTTTAGAAATGGTTCAGTTGACAGTATGGGTGCATCTCAGTATTTCATTACAATATCAGGCACGGATACAGTGCAGATGCAGTGCCCTTTCTCAAGGATGAGAGCTATTTTTAGTTAGGGAAATGGGAATATCCAAGCAGCCAGAGGTTTATTTCAGTGCTTTGTGCATCGTAACTCTAGAAAGAACTTAATGAAGAACCTTCTTATTTCTCTGAGATCCACAGGTTCTGTTACAGTTAAGGCAACACGAAGGGGGCTGTGCCTTTTCAGCCACTTGGGATTCATTTGCAGCAAACAGCAGCTCCTGCTGGCTCCCATCCAGCTGTGGTGCTGGCGAAACATGTCTCTGGTCTCTTTGTACTCTCAGCTACATGACCAAAATCCTGTTTAGCCAGTTTTTCAAACTGGTGCTTAAACTCTGTCCTTTCCTCTCACCACCTTTTCTCTGACAATTGTTTTAGGTTTTGTGGAGGTAAATGTACAGAGCAGCTTGTTTGATTCTTCCTCTTATCTCTGTTCAGTTTTTAATCTCTGTATTGAATTATTGAACGTATTCCTTTAAATATGGAATGATTCGTCAGAACTCTGCTAGAGAGACTGATCTGGTGGAATAAGCAATAAAGGGTGGAGGGTGATGCCTCCACTGTGGCTCTTGCAGTCCAAATGAGGGCTGGTTGTAAGATGCAAACAGTGGTAATTAACACTCCTGTATAACTCTGTTGCTATGAAATGAGTAGATTAACAGGGGAGACACAGGGTTTATAAGCTTGGTGGAGGCAGTCTCAAGGTGGGGCAGCTTTGCATGCTGCAGTGGGGGAATGCTATGGAGGACAGCATGAAGATGACCGATGGGAGCTAAATAGCTGAGGTGGTTTTTATTAGCGGAGTGAAGGAGATGTGGATAGAATTTGCAAAATGACAGAGTTGTGGACAGGTTGTTCAACATGTGAAACAGAAAAATTAAATGTAAATCTGGCACCAGTCTTAACTTGTCCTTCGCTTGCTACATTTGGGTGTATGCTGGTTCAAAGTTGTTTTTTGAGATGCTGGCTGAAATTCCTAGTGTGAGAAAGGAGGCTGAAGATGGCTTTTCCACGGAACACTGAATTGTTTAATTGTATTTCAGTGTGGCTTTATAAACACATCTGCACTAGTTGCTTTAACTCCTTTTGATACATGTGATAGGCTGTGTCTATTGCCTGAAAGACTTAAGGGTCCAGTGTAATCTATAGCAACGAGAGCTAGTCCAAAGCTATGTTTTTCACACTTAACCTTTCCAGAATTTGGAGGCATCTCATGTAGATGAAAGAAGCCAGTTCAGGCTCATCTCCAATATCTGTCGTCCCTCTGTCCCTCTGTGGCAGTGTTACGCTTGCTGTTTTGCCCATGCTCTTCTCCTAGGTGAATCTTCCCATTCACACTCTGCTACCTCATTCCTCAGTTAACCCATGCGATAGCTGAGCTGTTTCGGATAGGAAGGATTGCCTAGATCTCCCGACTGTTCTTCCCACACTCCTTTTGCCCTCTTCTGGAGCAGTACACCCCAAAGTTTGAAAAAGGCTGGTCTTAAAATAGAAGTTTCTAAATAAGCACTCAGCAAGGCCTGGCAGCCTTGTGGCATTTTATCTTAAGGCACTTCAAGCTGCTAGCTTCTCCTAAGGAAAGTAGAGAATTGTTTTGATATGTCAATTGTCCCATTGGAAAGGAGTTAGCAATGTTGAATGTTATCACTGATGTTTAATAAATATGCAGTGCAAATACTTAGGCTCAGTTAAAAATAAAAACAGATGCTGCTTCTCATGCCTTCTTTAAACCTTAGTACACTTGAAGTATTGGGGTTATTGGTGTCCTTATGCCATATTTCACTCTTTTTGGTGTCTTCTTACCAGGGGCTTCTGAAAATAGTTGTGTTGTGTATCTGTCATCTTAGCTGTATGTTGTGTGGGAACACAGTCTGGAAAATGTGAATATTTTCAGTGCAACAGCCTTGACGATTTTTTTTTTTTTTTTTTTACCAACTTGACTTACACTGTTTGGCTTGAGCATTTCTTTCTTCCCTTGTCCAAATGTTCTTCTCTTTTTATCTTCTAACTTGGTGAAACCTTTTGAGCTGCAGGTCTTTCACTTTACTTGGAAAGAAGGATACTGTGTACATTTGGTGGTGCTTACCTCAAATTGTATGTGTTGGATTTCTTCGTGTATCGGATCAAAACAGCTCGCCAACTGCACTCTTTACATGAGCTCTTGGCATCTTCAGAAGCACAGGGTACAAAGTTGAAGGCTTGGGGGAGTGTTTTATTACTATTCATCAGTACGACTCTGCTTCCTTTTGGCAAGGATCCCTGTATATCTTCTGGAGGCTAATTCCCATCATCATTTCCAATTCCTTTTTACAAATATTTGCTCTTTACTATGCCCAAAAGTTAAAACAGAAAGTAACAAGGTGCTGCATTTAGTAAGAAGTCAATTCTCCTCGTGTCTGTTATTGTGGTGAGAGTATTTGTTGTTGGTTTGTGACTCTGGCAGTCCCCAGAACTTCATTTCTAAAGTGGTTCCTTCTGAGTCCTCTGGAATTTTCTTCTTTTTCTGGTGTTTACATATCAGCTGAGGTATTTTGAGCACTCTCACATCTCATTTTTCTGACTTTAAATCATCCTTAAATAATGACTTGTTTTATAGCCTCAGGTTCTTCAAGATTTCAACTTGTAGTAGGAACACAGCCTGAACTAGCAGTCAGGAGGAAACTGGCTTTCTGAATCTGCAAGAGTTTGGGTTGTTTTGGATTTTTTCTTGTGTTTTGTTGGTTGGGTTTTTTTTTTGGAGGGGGGGGGGGGGGCGAGGTGTTTTTGTGTATTTTGGTGGTGTGCAAAGATCTACGTTGTAAAGGGTTTTTTTGGGGGGGGATATTTCACCCTTCTTGAAGGTTCAAACATCTTTTTTGCTATTAAAAAGAAGCTATTTATAGATATATTTATATCTGTGTATATAAATATCTGCAAATTAATCAACTTGCACATAGATGCTGATGTATGTGCCTCTCCTTACCCAGCTCTGCCCCTCAGTTCTCTGTCTTGATATGTAGTAGCCATCATTACAGCATTTCTGAGCCCAAAATGGTAGTGGGATGCTGGTTAGCTGTCCAAGCCCAGAAAAGGGCCTGAACTGAATTTGAGCAGGTAGGTTGAAATAAAGCCTGGGTAGTCGTGTCTCTGTTCCTACTAAATCATGTTCAATATGCGATTTCTCCCTCGTGGAGCCTTACCTTTGGAGCACAGATGCTGCAACATTTGTTCACACAGCAAACACCACATAACTGCAGGATCAGATCATTAGAACATCATCTTTCCTGAGCAGAGATGTAACTATGTAATGTGTCACACATGTTGATTAAACAAACCGACCCTCTTTTTTCCCCCCCCATACACAGGTTAAAAGACAGCATCAAGATGTTGTCTGAGCTTCAAGTCAACTTGTAATTTGCTCTTGAGGGTGGTTGTTTTGGAGTTGTAAGCTCCTGCTGAGAGCAGTGGATGGCTGTTGCATCCTGATGTTAATTATTGTTTTGTGTTTGAGGTGTGATGCTTTCCTGGGAGGGATTAGCACCAAGGATGAACCTTAAAATAATTATTTGTCCCCCTGAAATTTAGCTAACAAGCTACTGTTTACTGATTTGATACATGTAGGTACTGCAATACGTTAGCTGACTATTATGAGCGAGGAATTTAACACTGGTATGGAGTAATAAAAGGCTAGAAACTTGTATAAGGAACATACATAACTAATGTTGAACAAGACAGATGGAGCCCTTTCCTCTTGAGAATTATTTACCTGTTGAGGGTTATCCATTCTACAGCTAGGGAATAATTTTGTTTTAACTAGTGTTTGTAACACTGCATCTCTACCAAGAACTTTCATTGGCTTGGATCTGACTTGATTATAATTTCACTTTTGAAGGTATAAACCAGAATTTGTTTGGCTTTTCTTGGCATATAACCTCTGAAACATTAGTAAATCCTCATGGGTAGCTTTTTTATTTTTGAAGTTCAAATTTAAAAAATAAAGGACATAGCCTTTTTTTACCTATGGCACCCTTGACTTTGGTTATTGCAAAATCAGTGTTGTGATTGATCTTGAAAGGTTTTTTCTTTCAAAATATTTCATAGCTTTTATTCTAGTGAGTTCAGATTTTGAGTATTACCATTTTAATACCGTGACCGTTCATATGAACTGATAATTCTGCCATAGCATTCACCATACTGCTGGTGTTCTCATTTTCTATTCTGCAAATGCATATAGTTTATTTGCCTACCTTTATCAGGAGCCCAAATCTGTTCTCCACCATGTTTTTTCAAAAGCTGTTACAAAGTGCTGAATTATTTTATCTACACCCTCCTCCTGCTGCTCCCCCCCCCCCCAAAAAAAAACCAAAACAAAACCCCCCAAAAAACCAAAAACCAAACCAACAAACAACACATTGCAATAATGGTAAGTGCTTGCTTTATGAAATTATCTGTATCATTCAATACAATGAAATGTATCACTTTTATTTTTCAGTTTAGTCAGCTGGTATCCAGTGATTTGAAAGTACTTGGAAGGAGCTCTTACACACTCTGCAGTGATGGCCAGTTACTCATTAGACAAGTCCTCCACCCAGAAACATCTAAGAAGGTATGAGATCAGAACTGATGCAGAAGGGCAGTACTGTGTTTTAAGGATGTCAAAGAAAGTAGCTTCTGTGAGTTTGAGTCAACCTTGGGAACTACAGTGCTCCAACAATATTTAAGATGATCTCCCTGTCTCAGCCCTGAGTAATAGAGGAGTAGTTCTTGGCACTTGCTCTGGGAAGTCAGCTAGAGCACTTGAGGACTCCCTGATGAGCATAATGAAGAGGAAAATTAGGAAAGACAGGATAGAGATGGGAACAACACAAGTCTTCTGAATTCTTTGTCTCAAGAAATGAAAGCAAAGGTAGAGATCTAACCTCAGCAGAGGTGATGGAGAGCTATTGCTTTGTTTAGGCTTGAGTTAAATCACACACAGGTTCTGTGCAGAGTCGTGGGTTTTTACCAAGATCTGAAATTGGTAGGAGCCGTGTGTCAATGTCCTGTACAGAGTAAAAACACAGGCAGTGACTTGTCCTGGGGAATGGCAGTGGTTCCCCATCTGCATTTCTTCAGCAGGAAGCGGTGCTACAGCTTATTTGCTACTCCCACACAAAGCAGCAGTTTCCACTCCTTAAGTTCCTGCAAGGGCAGGCTCCCTTGCGCAGGGAGAAGGGTCTCGCCTTGGCAGGGTTGAGTTAGCCTCTTAGCGGGGTCTGCAGGAGCCGCGCAGGAATGGGAGCTGCTGATAGTGAAGGAGTTGACTGATCAGTTGTACTTTTTTTTTTTTTTTTTTAACCTATATAAGGCTATTGGTTCATGCTGAATTTCTACAAATATTTGCTTGGCATTTGTGTTCTGTTAAAACATAACACTGCCTTTTTATGAAAAGTGCATGTTTATGAAGGGATGAAGCAAGTAAGGAAACACGAATAAATTTAACATTCAAACATGATGATATACTTTTTTTTTTTCTTGGTGGGTAATTCTTTAAATTCTTGAAACATATGGATTAAACCAAAACAAACACTGTCATGTTGTGGTAGAAATAACTGCCTATGCCAGATGAAGGAATGGATCTGATAGTGTTGAATCTCTTAATGCATTTCTTTGTCTTTTTTCTTTTTTTCTCCTTCAATACTTTTTCACTTGCAAAGTTTATTTCTCCCTGCACATTAAATGTTACTAAGCCTCAGACCTTAGCTCTTGCTATTTCTACCATTCTGAGAAGCATTATCTTGTGACTTTTCTCAATTCTTTATTTACAAAGGTGGGTGCTGTTTGGCTAGACAGAAGACAAACTTTTATATAGTAAAGTAGTTGGAGAGCTTGAGAGAAATAGTAGTGAATTAAACTAGAATTATTTGTTTTATTCATTGAAAAAAATAAGCCAAGGTGCTAGTGAATGTTTAAATGTTTGTTTAATTATGTTATATAATTGAAGTTCTTAACCAATGCACAACAGTTTGTACACTGTAACAATATTTATTTAAGCTTTGTTATCATGTTTTGGTACAATTATGCTTTCCAATGTAGCCACAAAAGAGAAAATACAGTATCCTAAGTGGGGACATTTATAAAACAGCAAAACCTAGGTAATTCTGTGCCCCCCCTTTTTTTTTTTCTTTCTCTCTCCATCCCCCCCGCCCCCAGCTGCCTTCTCTAGCTGTTTTGCACAGGTCTGCCCCTCAGAAGCTATTTGATTTTGCTCATCTAGAGATCTAATTCTGTAAGGCTATGGAATTTGAACTGTGTTACAGAGGAACTAAACTGGTCTATCATAGACAAGCTGACGACATGCAACTATGTGATTTTTGAGACTGCCTCATTCAGTCCAAAAATATTAATGGGAATTTAAAGGAATGGTGTGTGTACAAAACAAACTTTTTGCCTTCATTGTAGAACTTCCTGCTGTCAGACTGCTTCTATTCCTTTTACGATCTGCGCAAAGAATTTCACACTTGCTACCCTAGTTCAGCCACCGTGAAAGATCAGACTATCAAGACCATGGCAGAATGTATCCTTTTGCTGCAGTTTTTACACCAAAATCAATTAAGCTTCCTTAGGTTTTATCTCTGGATGTTACAGGTTTTATTCTTCTAAAGGAAGACATGTGTTATCAAAACTCACAGGTAAAATAGAAGGAATGTTTGCTGAAGTGTGTGTTGGGGGAGCGGCTCTGCTTGTAATAATTCTTTTCCCCCCCTCAATTTGAGTCTAACGCTGAGTTCTAAACCATGTTCAGTAAATCCACTAAAGAAAAACATCACTTGCCCTGATACTTGATCTTAAAGGAAAGCCTTAGCTATCAGTGGGCCCTTTCAGCACCACTTGGCCTGCAAGTTTCTGCTGTTCGTAGGTAGTCATAGTTCTCTTGTATAATCCTGACTGAACTGAGTTTAAAACAAAACCAAACAAAAAAAAAAAAGCAAACCACCACAAAACCCCAACACCCTACATCTAAATTTTAGGAGACTTGTTGTGGCTCAGCTGAATGTGGTTAAAGTTCAGTTATGTTTGAAGTGATAGGGATTTCCTCAGCTTTCCTTTTCTTTTTTTTTTTTTTTTTTTTTCCCCAAACTGTTAACTCTGAAATGATGTAAGCTATCAATAGTTTTTAGGCTGTTGACTGTTAAAGTGAATATTAACCAGTTTATGAGCAGAGTAACAAATGTCTAATGGTCATGTGTCCCTGCTAAGACCAATAAATTTGATTACCAGTTCCGTGTTAATATCAGGAAAGCCTTATGACTTGTTTACAAATGATTGTGCAAGTCTGTTATTTTCTGTGACTGCCTGTTTAGATCTAGGCTTGGGGACAGATGAAACAGAGGAGGACTTTGGTGTGTGGCAAGTGAAAACCATGGTGGCTATCATTTTCAGCATGCTGTCTGAAAGCTGTGGTAAGTGAACTATTTATACAGAACGCAGAAATCTTTCTTTTCTGTAAGAATTGGCAGTGGTACTGTCATTCTTAACTAATCTCTGACCCTGGTTATATTTAAACTTCCTGTTTTCTTGTAGATCATGTATTTACTGAGCCTGAAACTGTGAAATACAAGTACGAAACAGGTCCTTGGTAAGTGCCCTTGTTGCTGCTGTTTACAACAAAAGATGAGTCTTGTCTGCAGCAAGGAAAGGTTGTGACTGCCTCCCCGCAGTCCCTGTGACAGTAGGTTGGTTCCTGAGAACAGCAGCGGTGGTCTGGTGTGGACAGGCTGCGGCTGGGATGTTGAATAATGTACTTTAGTCTGGCTCTTTAAAGTCAGTGGAAGTTAAACGCTCTTTGTTCTCTAGCTTCTGTTTTGCATGGCAGCGAGGCTGACTTATCTTGCCCAGTGGTGAAGAAATATTTGTGAACTTTCCCTAAGTCAACAGGGGTAATGGCTGGTGCACCCGACATGCAGCTGAACTGGTGGTGCTTCTGAAAAGTGGGCTAATGCACTGTATTGCTCAGGGGGAGAAGGAACAGCATGGTTCTTTGTTTTCAGCTACATTGCAGTAACTGGAGAATGAAACATCTAAGTAATACGTATTCATATCTAGGAGTCCTTTGTAATCCTCTATGTTGGCTTGTTAGAATTTTCAAATAAAATTAAGTTGGTTCCTTATTACTTCACTTTGAGACAGTCTTCCTTTTTTTTTTTTTTTTTTTTTAAGGAACTGCAATGTGGTGACAACATAGTGCACCTTAGGTGTTGTATATTTAAAAGGATTATCCCCATTATCTTTCCTTTCTTTATTGAAATGAGTAACGGGATTAGAAGAATCTCAACAGCAAATATAGTCCTGCTTTAAAAGTTAAATTAGTTGCAAACTGATATTTGGTAAGATAATGGAAAACCTAGATTAAAGTTACTTTGGCTTTTTTCTTTTTTTTTTCTTTTTTCTTTTTTTCTATGCAGTAGTAAATCTGAAACAGTGGACAGCGAGACAGTAATACGTGCCAGAGGCTTGCCATGGCAGTCTTCAGACCAAGATATTGCTCGATTTTTCAAAGGACTCAATATTGCCAAGTAAGACAATAAGAATTTGCCTTGTTTTACCACTTCATCTTTAATAGTGAATTCATTTAATTATTTATTTATTAATGCTCATCTGCCACACCCTGAACTAGAGTCCTTGCTTCTACTGGTTTCCCCACCCAGGCCCCTTCCCACTCTGTGGTCATAACTGAACAGGTTTGCCAGCCTCGGGTGTGCAAGAAAGAGTTTTGGAGTGTGTGAAGAAGAAAAGACACTTGGCAATTGAAACCAGATGTACATTCATTTATTGCTAGTACCTAAAGGGAGAAACTCCTACTGCATTAATCAAGGCAGAGTCCAAAATATAACAGAAGATTACATCTTGTGCCAACTCTTCAGTATTGTTTTACCTCCTAATCAGGTCTCCAAGTGCTGTTTGGAAGAAATTTTCATAGGACTGATGTGTGAGCACCTGTATAGAAATGTGTGTCTATATAGAGAAAGTGAGTTTAATTCAGCATACCTGTCACTTAATATATATTTTCAGATTCTCAACACTAAGAAATATTTTATTTTTATTATTTTTTAGAGGTATGAGGAAATTCAAGTTTGTATCTCTGAGATGTTAGGAAGGGCTTGCAAATTTGCATCTGCAAGGAAGTTGAGAAAGTGGTGAACGGCATGAGAGCCAAGATATCACTAAACTGGATTCTGAAGTATAGTTGTGTTACATTAAAAATGAAATTAAGTTGTGGATAGTAGCAGTTTCTTTTACAATCTGCAAACTCCGTATTAAAGTCTGCTTTATCTACTACTCTTATGGAATTGTTTATTAAATGTATTAAAGATTCAAACTAAGTTTATTTTTGTTGGCCTCACCTTCCAGAGGTGGTGTGGCTCTTTGTCTGAACGCTCAAGGAAGACGAAATGGGGAAGCATTAGTTCGGTTTGTCAGTTCTGAACAGAGAGATCTTGCACTGGAAAGACATAAGCATCACATGGGCAGCAGATACATTGAGGTAAAATGTAGTGACTTAAAATAAATTATTTGCAGAGCAACTTGAATATTTTAGACTGCAGTTTTAAATGAGAATAAACTGCACTTCTGTTTTGCTCAAAATACAAACGTCTTACATGTGGAAGAGTGTGTGTGAGTTGAATGTTGTAATTTTCACATGTGTGTTTTTTCTTTTTCTCTTTAAGGTTTACAAAGCAACTGGCGAAGAATTCTTAAAAATTGCAGGAGGTAAGTGATGCTGGGTTCAGTGTGGTTAAATTCATAGGAGTGTTCTAGTTCTGTTGTGGGTGGTATTTTTTTTTTCCTCCTTGACTGAGGACACAAATGGTTAATGAAGTAGCTTTTCCTGTTTTGCTTTCCAAGAATGCTTAACCCTGTCAAATTCTGGTTTCACATGGTTGAATTTGAGCTGTGAGCATTTGGACTGATGTTCACAGACAGGTCTTGCTGTTTGGGAGGAAGATGAGTCTTTGCAGTGGGAGCATCTGTGTGCTTTGTATAAGTTCACATTGATCTCATCTTTGTTCCAGATTCGTTAAAATATGAAACACTTTCAGGGTAAGGGATTTTCACTTCAAAATAGATTGCTGGGAGTTAGTAATGTCTCGGGGTCTTCTGTGGGTTTGTTGTTGGCTAATTGCCTCCTGTATTGCTGCTTAATGCTTTGCTGCTTCTGTGTCCTGTGGAATCGACTGACCAGCATGACCATGTGCTGTTATCTTTCTACTAGGCACCTCCAATGAAGTGGCCCAGTTCTTATCTAAGGAGAATCAAGTTATCATCCGGATGCGAGGCCTTCCATTCACTGCTACTCAGGAGGATGTCTTAGGGTTTCTGGGGCCAGAATGCCCAGTCACAGGAGGGAAAGAGGGACTTCTTTTTGTCAAGTACCCAGATGGCAGGCCCACAGGAGACGCATTTGTGTTATTTTCCTGTGAAGAATATGCACAGAATGCACTTAAAAAGCACAAAGAAATACTTGGAAAACGTTACATTGAACTCTTCAGGAGCACGGCAGCAGAAGTCCAACAGGTTGTAACTACTGGATGTGAGACTCCAGACTTAACAGTTAAAACGTTTCTTCTGACAATTGCATGCAAATATGTTGTAGACAACCATGAAAATCTATTGTAGTGAAGATATTACATTTTAGAAAGGGCAGTATGTGCTTCCTGATTGGCATGGAAAATTGTGCAGCATTGCTTTTGTGGGTTTTTTTTGTTGTTTTTTTTTTTTTCCTGCCACAGTTTTTTCGTGGCTTTTTTAACATCCCTCAGATTGTAAAGTAAAAAGCCTTGGATAATTTTCTTCTACTTCTTAAAGGCTGACTGAAATCACAAAAAGAATCCCAAAAATATACTAGATCGATAGTACTGTAGTAATGATTCTTGAAAATCTGCAGTATTGTCTTTAAATTCTGATCTCCATGTACAGCATTTCTAATATGAAATCCAAATCTGGACGCATTAAATCAACTTTTCCTACAGCTGTTCTGTTGGAAACTGAGAATTACCAGGACGTATCTGACCTTTGGTGAAAGGAAGTGAAATACTTGTTTTCATAAGACAATATAATTCACTTTCCCCCTTGTCCTTTACCAGTTTCTATCATCACCACCTTAATCTGGTAAAACCATTTTATTTTGGCACCAGCAATTCAAGCCTGTGAGAAACATCACATGCTGCATTTTTCCTGCATGACACAGACTATTTCTACACTGATAATGCCAAAGGGAACAGTTAGGAGATTCTGCCTACAAAAACTCAATACAGTTACTGTTTCAACCAACCTATGTCACATGAGAAGCCTATTCCACAGAAGGAATGGGGCAAGGGAAGGAATATCCACACTTGTAGACCTGCCGTTTACCCTTAGTGCTGTATACAGAGATCAGAACAGCCAAGGATCTGATGTGTGTATCGCGAAAACTAAGTGAAATGGTGTGGTGAGGTATTGTTTTTCCTTTGTTTCACACCCACCCACCCCTCTCTCGAGAGAATGAGACTAAATCCTCTAAGGATCAAAACCACTCTGTCACAGTGACCAAGTCTTTGCCCTCACTTTTGTTAGGGAGACCTGGATAAAACTTATATTCTACCAGTATGTCATTACTTCTTCCTCTGTGATGGCAGTCCAGGGTGACCACCCTGGGTTTTTTTTGCTGCTTGAGCAAGAGATGATTTTTTAGGCTATTACAGGTTGCTTGTTTGAGTAAAGAAGAGGTAAAGCCTTCTCTCCTCTACTTTGTGTTAGTACAAAATAATTGCAATATTCTATACACAAGGGAGGGAGAAGATTTCTGGCCTGAAATGTGCCACAAGCAGATTCTTGAAAAAAGGCTTCTGTTGAGACAGGCTCTCTAGGCTGCATCGTTATTGACAAAACTAAAGTTCATAACCTTTTTTTTGGTACCTCTTTCAGTGGAATGTGTCTGTTTATTTCTGATAATCATTGCTAGATATGTTTTTCAGCAGTAGGCCCCAACAGCAAGTTGTTCCCTTTGGCATTTGGGAATGAGTCAAGAGAAAATAGAATGTTGAGATCAAGATCTCCTATAGGTCTTTTTTTTTTTAACATGTTTTTTTCCTTGCCCCTCCGCCGCCGCCCCCCCCCCCCCCAAACCCCTGTACTTAGAGATGAGCCATCAGGTTAAAAAAAACAAGCACCCTCACTTAACCAATGAGGTTTTATGAAGGAATTAGAGCTAGTGTTTTTACTTATTTAGTTATTTCAGGTCTTAGTTCTTTTGAAATGACTGGGTTTAATTTACCTGAATTTTAGTAAGAACCGTATGTGACAATACAGGTTTATTAGCACAAATGGTGGGTTTTCCAGTGTTCCCTTTTGGGATATTCTAAAATGAACCGTAATCTGCTCTTAACGTCTTTTTAATGAGATTAGAAAGATCTGTTACTAGGCTTTAGCAAATTAAATTTGTTACATTGCCCAACAGGAAACTATCCACAATAATTTGGTTTAAGAAGGTTGTGGGTGGGTGTTTGGGTTCCTCCCCCACCCACCCCCCCTCTGATTCTGGAAGTGAATTTGTTTAAATGTGTGAAATAGTACTGTGAGAACTGATTTGTGCCCAGCCAGATGACGTGTAGATCTCTATCAATGTGGGTTTTTTTGCCAACAGGTACTTAATCGATATATGTCAACACCTCTTATTCCCACTCTCCCAACTCCCATCATTCCTGTCATACCCCCGCCATACACCATTGCCACGGGCAGCATACGTGACTGTGTACGGCTCAGAGGCCTTCCTTACACTGCGGGCATCGATGACATCCTGGAATTTATGGGGGACGCCACAGGTGATATCAAGCCCCATGGAGTTCACATGGTCCTTAATCAGCAGGTAACAGCGTTTTGCATGGGAGGGCTAACTTCCCAGGTACTGAACAGGGGTAGAAGTCAGGGTAGCTTGGCTGTTCTTGGCTGTGCTTTAGGTCTTCCATAACCTTGAGAAGATAGTGTGCTCTGTTTTGTCTGTCTTCATTTCTCTTCTCCTTTTACATACACACTTGCTTTTCTTTCTATACTTGTATAAATAAGATGGGAGGATGAAACTTGTTCTTTTAATGATAGCTTTAGCCTGTCTTAAATAGTCCCGTGTATTTCAGTCGAGTGCTGGAAATACAAAAGATGGAAATGTCTCATGTTAGATGGCCTAGCTGCTCTGTCAGCTTCAGGGTTTCTGCGTGATGGTAGCTGTGTTGTTTGAGTGGTATTTGTGGGAAATACAGTTTTTCCTAACTTATAACTTGATTAAAGACTTCTCAGACTTTAAAGGAAGCTGATAGTTTAAAGTTGTGTTTTGGATATATGTTAATGACATAATCGTAGAGATATCTTTTCCCTGTTGTCTTGTGTTAAAAATAAACTCTAATAGCCACACAAATATTGAGGTATTAAAAAAAAAGACATACCTACTATATTTGCTCTGCCTTTTTGTTAAGAATTTTTTTAATATTCCATATTAAATATACACATACTTTCGCAGTATAATACATACAAAAACATCTCTCCGGTTGCAGGAAATCAGACCTGGAAATCAATTTATAATGTAGCTATGGACTTTACTAAAGCACGTCTAGAGCTTTATGCTGTTGTACTATTATCTGAAAGTAGTTACAGGGAAGGGAAAGCCAGACTTTTCCTAGGGCTTCACAGCAAAAGAATAAGGTACAGTGTTAATAAACTGCATCAAGGAAAATTCCAATTGGGTGAAAAGGGAAAAAAACCCAAAACCACAATGAGAAATTAGTTAAGCACCTGAGTTGGGTGTCCAGAGATGCTGTGGAATCAGGAACCCCTGGAGATGCTCAGATTTCAAGTGGAGAAGGCTATGAGTGACCTGATAAAACTTGAAAGTTAGCCCTGCTTTGAACAGCGTTTGGATTAGAGGCCTCCAACCTTTGTTTCCATTAAATTATTCTGTTTCTTTCTGCAAAAGATGGAAGCAGTGTGTCAATTGGGTACCGGTTACGTGAGTCTTGCCTTTCTGCTCTTAAAAATAATTGTGAGTTATTAGTTATAGGTGCCAGATGAGGAAGAACAATACAGAGTTTCGGTAGGCGTTTGATCTTAGTATTTCCTGCATTTCTTGTGCTCTGGGTATGTTAGTAACAGATTGAATTATGATGATTTCCCCTCCCCCCAGGGACGACCATCAGGTGATGCTTTTATCCAAATGAAATCTGCTGACAAAGCCTTTATGGTGGCTCAAAAATGTCACAAAAAAATGATGAAGGACCGTTATGTGGAAGTATTCCAGTGTTCGGGAGAGGAGATGAACTTTGTTTTAATGGGTGGCACTTTAAATCGTAGTGGCTTATCCCCACCGCCATGTAAGTTACCATGTAAGTCTCCAATTCTTCTGCTCTCTGCTGCTAAAGGCTGATATGTGGTAGGTGCTGAAGCTTTGTGGCCTTTCACCTTTTGACTTGGGTTTTGCCATGATCAATAATCATCCATCTGTATACATGCTGAGATTGGAATTGTTCCCTTTGGGCAATGATGGGACTGATCAGAGGCATTTTTATTGTATTTTCGGTGGTGAGTACAGGGCAGCAAGGCCTTGCCAGTGAAATTGTTGCACACTGCTTTTTACGGGTGTACTGTTCTTCTGAGCTCTGCGGTAGACTTGCCTGTAGCGAAACCTACTTGGAATTAGAGGGATTTAAAAGGGGGACAAATTCTATATTCCTAGCTGTTGATGAGTGCTCTTGCTATCTTGCCTTAGAGCATTGAGAAGGTACTCTTTGGGCTTATTTTTGAAGGAAAACACCCATAGGAATGATATGTTAATAGACCACAGAGAAGTGAAGTTGGATGGATTTTTATATTTTCATTTTATTTAAGATTGCAGTGAACCTTATTGTGGACTTATAATGGAACTTTACCGTACTATTCTAACCAGGATTACTATGAAAACACTAAGCAGATTACGATGCATATTTTCTAAATAGTAAAAAGCTGCCAAATATTATTTAAAAACAGTTCAACTGCACACCAAGCCAAGCTTTATGTTCCTATACAAACCAGATATTTGTCATCAAAATGCTAGTGATCTAGTGAGGTTTTCTTTTTACCATTTGCTACATCCTAAAAATACTTTTTAAAGCTGCATGAGAGCTTATACATTAAGACGGATGGTCAGCAGTTGCGGATGCCCACATGTAGCCGACATTTCCATGCTTTTGTCCCACAGAGTACAACTTCTGTTAGAAAGAACACAGGATGTGTTGGTGTGCTGCTTTCTCTATGCACATGGCTTTATGCTTTCTTTGAATAACTCTGAAGTTCCCTACTTCCTATTTGCATATGGGCAAGGCTGCTCAGTTCTAGAAGTTGTGAACTCTTAAGAATTGCTTGTTTTGAATGCCCTGGTTGTCATTCATGGTGATGTAGCAGGGGTCTCCAGGGGAAAGGCTAGAGAGCAGTCTTTGTACAAGTGTTCCTTAACCGTGTTCAGATGGTATTAATCATGCTGGGGTGAATAATTCCTTTCCTATAGCAGATAACTGCATTCTGATTGGGTGTTTTTTTGCTGTGTTCTGGTTTGGTTTTAGGTCTTTCTCCACCAGCTTACGCTGCTTTCCAAACAGCAGCTGTGATTCCAGCAGAAGCAGCGCTTTACCAGCCTCAAGCCCTCTTGCCAGCCACCAGAACTCCCCAGGCCTCTGCAGCTGCTCCACCAACTGTTACCTACTACCCAGCTCAGGCTGCTCAGCTCTATATGAATTACACAGCTTACTACCCCAGGTAACCACCAGACTTAGCTGCTTCTCTTGACATTTCATCTCGGTGGAGCAGGCAACTGTGGGGTCATCTGTGAACAGCTTTTAAATTTCTACTTATGGTGTAAAAATGATCCTGGGAACCTGGTGGTCACCAGCAGAGGCAGTAGCCATTTTAACCCATTCTCTGTGGCCGTGTAATGAAGTTCAGCTTTTCTATAGGTTCTGTTTGAATCTGGCGATAATGTTAGTCTAATATTTAACAAGTGTGTTTGGCATTGGGGTAATGTCATCAGGGTGGTTCTATTTCTTGGCCAAACGAGAAGCTGTGTCAATACATGCCTCTATCCTCATCCCTTAGTTTGGTCTTGTGTGTGCGATACTGTTCCCATACTGAAAACCTCGTCATAGGTGTGTACTAGGTTTGATTTCTTATATCAGTGAGACCAAAGAGCACTTTACGTGTGTAAGCAAAGCACATGATCTCTGCCTCTTCCCTTCTCACACGTGGTATCAACATGGCTCATTGAACTCTGGTACTTGGCTCTGTGAGGAAATAGCTTGTTCATTGACAGTTCCTAGGCTTGTGACACACACTGGCCTGAGTACCTGGTGAATTGTGACAGGCCCTGACCAGAGATGCTACTTTTTTACTCACTGTTTTGTGCCTCAGAAGTACTAGATTTGGGCCCTTGCCTGTTTTTCCATACTGTGATTCCACCCCCCACCCCCTGCTTCGTGGTTTTATTGATGATCTTAGAACAAGTTATCTGTAGCTACTTATTTTTCTCCTCTCCTGTGAAATAACAAGTGCCATTCTTTGTCTTCAACTACAAATGTTGTAGTTTTCCTTTCCCTTCCTCCTCTGAAAATAAATTGTCAGATGCTGAAGAGAAATAAAGTCTGTAAAGCAGTCTACATCAGGGCTGCTTGTTTTTCTACGGGCTTATTCTCTCATCTAAATTTTCCGTTTCATCTTTTGCATATTCAGAGTACTAAAACCAGTTATTGGTTTTCATAATAATTTTGCCCTTCCTTCTCTTTCAGTCCTCCAGTATCCCCCACCACGGTGGGGTACATTGCAGCTCCTCCAGGAGCTGTAGCTGCTGCTGCCACTGCCACCCACACTCCGATTCTGCCCCAGCCTGGAGCATTAGTCCGTATGCAGGGCTTGCCATATAACACAGGAATGAAGGAGATACTCAGTTTCTTCCAGGGGTACCAGGTTAGTATGCAGTCCCTCTCCTTGATACTGTGTTTGGACCTCTGAGTAATGATCAGTGGGGATCAAACTGAGCAAGTGGGTGCTTTTGGAGGTTGCTGAACAAGGGTGCAAGCTAAATTTTGTACATCTAACTGGCAGACCAGAGTGTAATATACGATTTGCCTTCCTTCTTATATAATAAGCATGTCCTAATTTGAAAGCAGTGATTTAAGTGTCTAGGCGTTAGGGTTAGAGTTTGGAAAGGGAGAAGGCACAGAGCCCTGGTGTGAGTGGGGCTGTGAAGGGGCTGCCAGAGGAAGGTGGTGAGGGCTCTCGGTCCTGGCCACTTTTTGGTGGGATCCTTAGGTAGGGCCAGTGTTTTGACCTTCAAGGCTTAAGTGTTTTAAGTCTGCGGAGAGCAAATTTCTAGTACAAAAGGCTGACCTAGGTGTGGTGACTTGCTTGCAAAAGGAGAGAGACGGGTGCCTTTGTCAGATGCTTTTTCAGTGGCTAATTATTTTGGTTACAGGCACGAACATTTTCCACTAAAACAGCATTATGTTGCAGCCTGAAGGAAAACTGTTCCACAAACCATTTTGTGCTGATAGCAAATATTCTATGTGCTATAGGTAACTTTACTCAGTATATACTGATTCAATGCTCTAGGTGGGTGTCTACCAGAGGGACATTATGGGAAAAAAAAAAAAAAAAAAAGCATCATGTACAAACATGGATTTTTTTCCAGCAGCACTAATTTGGATTCATGGAATGGGTCTTGCCGTGTCTTCTGCCTTTCGTCTCAGAAGATACTGTATTTATATCTCTGTTTTGTCGTTACGTGTTTGCTAAAGGGAAAGATAACTGAATATGGTATATGCTGGTTCTGTGGATAACAGCACTTACACAAATACTGGATCTGCCCTTTTGGTACTACTCAGAAGCCCTGACTTAAAAATCCTCTTGGTGGGTCTCAAGCCACTGTTCTAGTGATGTGTGAAAAGATGACAATTTTTGAGTGTATGTCCTTCAAAATTCTGTTAAGTTGGATAACGGTGATACTGCTGAAGGGTAAGAGGCAGATGGATTCTTTTTAATGCATAGCAGCAGTTAATGCAAAACTGTGAGGTGTGGTATGTTTTATTTTTTCTTTTTCTTTAGGGTTCTTAAAGGACAATGGGCTTTAATTTATAGAGCAAGATGTCCGCTATGTAAATGAATGTAGACTGAGAACAGATGCTTAAATGTGTACATTCCAGGTTTTGAGTATTTGGAATATACGGTGCTCTACTTATTGTGGCTTTGTTTCAAATGTTACATTTATGTTTGAAAGTAGTTACGCATACTTGGGTTTTCAGTGGAAAAATTTGAAAGTGTGAATTCTGACAAACATAAAGAAACTAAATGTTGTTGTACGTTAGGGCTTTTTCTTCAACAGATATTTCCAGAGTTCAAACCAAATTCAGTTACTCGTGGCTTTCATGATTTCCAGACAAAGAGAAGTAACTATGCATCTGTTGCTTAGCCATTGATATATTTTACTTTTTTTCAACTGACTGGGGGTTTTGGTGGATGGATTGCGGGTGTATAAAACCTTAAGTGGGGAAGCCTATTTTCGAAATGGAAATTCAGCTAGAAGTGTAAGTGCACCATTGAAAAATGTGACCTGAACCTGTCTGTGCATGGAACAGGTCGGTAACAATGTCTGCTAGCTCTTGTCTTCCACTAAATCTTCAGTGTAGTGAATCTGGACTTCAGGTCTGGTGCCGAATTTGCCTTTTTCCTTGTTTCTGCTTTAGAGAGCAGTTAATAGTGTTTGTATTGCACAATTATATGTTTCAAATTAATAGAAATTTTGCCACAAGGTGAAAACTATGTTCTTCTGTTGCAACCTCCTGTCATCATCAGTTACTGTTATTAAATTGGTCACCTCTTTGATTTCTTTAGAAGATGTTGTCCAAATGAGATCGGGTTCAGTATCTTATAAAGGAGCCAAGGAATTATTTTGAATTGTTCTTGGAATCCCGCATGTGGTAATGCTAGTTTTATACTCAATCATTCCTTTAGGGGAAAAAAAGAGGTGGCGACTTAATGTATTGGGACAATATTATGTCTCTGGAGCAATAACTAATCTTTTTTCTTTTTTTTTTTTCCTCCCCTTTCCTTTCTCCTCATGTTATTTTTTTTTGTTTGTTTTCTGCTGCTGCCCAAGGATTTATTGCACGATGCTTCTGCTCGTTTATAAAGTGAGCCCCCAAAAATTGTCAGTGGTTTTAATCTCTGTGTAACTAATTGATGTTGGTATTCTGGGAACCAGATCGGAGATGCTGAGATTGAAGGGTGATTTTTGTCTTTGTATGTCATTGTGTGAAAGGAACAGGTTTTAAGTTTTAGTTCTTGCTTTATTCTCTTCTGTTTTCTTCCTTCAGTCTTCATGGGCTCTGGATATTGCATGTATGCACATGTTGCTACTTAAGTGAAAGCACCTTTCATACCAGACCTGCCTCTTAAGAGATAGACTGCTTATCATGGGCTTCAACAAGCTGGTCTCAACATCAGTACATGCTTCTAATAAAAAATAATGTAAAAATCTGCAGGTCAGCATTTGGATTTAGTATTATCAACACTAGCCTCTTGTTTAGTGGTTCAGCAGCTTGATTTCTTCTTGTAGTCCTGCTTTCTTGCTTTTATTGCTGAAAATTCCCTCCAGCTTGCATATTTAGTGTATGTTACATTAAACAATCTTGAAAAACCTGGGAAGAATTTTAATAGTAAGTCTTGGAGATGGGTAACTTTCCACATCACCTTTCTGTATAATAGTGTAGTGTACTGTAATCTTCAAAAGAGCTAATATTAGTACCCTTCGATTTAGTAAGTAATCCACATCAAACTGCTTTTTAGTTGTATTGTAATGCAACAGGACTATTGATTTGACTGCAGTCATATACTGGATACATAGCTAAGGGATGCTTAGGAAAAAAAAAAACAACCAACAACAACGAAATAACCACCCAACAAAACCCAAAACCACCATCACAACAAACCCCACTGTACGATTTGGATAGGACAATGATGACAGTAGTTGCTTTGCCAGATGATGAAACACCAGCTGCTCAGCAGACACTGATCTTTGGGCATTATGTTGAAGTAAGTGATCTATTGATGTTTACAGGCAGCTTCCCTTATAATTTGAAAAATAAGTGAGTGTGAATTAAGAGGGATCATTTATATTTCAGATCCTATGAGGAAAAATTTGAGGAAGCAGCGGTGCAAAAATAGTAATGGCATGCAAAGGCTTCTCAGTATTACTTTAGGCCATCACTGTACAGTTGTAGAAGCAGTGAGAGTAATCAAGTAAATAAGGAACAGGTGTAGTATTTGGGTGATGAATTTGTGATGACGTTTGTGTGTATCAGAACAATTTTTTTCAATAAAAGGTGTTTTTCTTTATTGGATAAATCCTCTGAGAATTTTACTCTTTAGCCACTAAATAAATCGATAAGAAATATTTCTACTTTTCAAATAATGACTTTTTTTTTTTTTTAGTCACATGAGAATTTAGTTTTATTGCTAACATGGACAGAGTTGATATTCTGTGTTAGGTTTATGTTACGTTAAGTTCTCTTAACAAGAACTGTTAGGTTTATGTACAAGTGGATGCAATTTAACTCTGCTTGTGGTCTTAGCTGACCAAAAGCTGGCTCACAACTGTTGTCTTGCTGGGATTCACCATGCATTTAGTAGTAGTTGCCCAGTTTCTTGGAGGTTGGCATGAATGTAAAGTGAGCTCACATCTGCCTGAAAACGACCATGTGGATTAGTTCTTAGAAAGCAGCTATTGCTTTCTAAAGCTTGCTATTTAGATGCATATTTAATTCAGGACTAGTTAAAAAAATAAACTAGGTGAAGACTACAATTTAGGCACTACAGTCACCATATGAGCTTTATTGAAAGCCTCCTGAATTTGCTGAAAAAGGCTAGGGTGGAAATGTAGGGACTTCTTTGCGTACATGTTTTTATGTAGGAGAAGCTTAAAATAACTGCTATTCTTTAAATCTGCACTGGGCTTAGGTGCCTTTTATCTGCAGCTAAAAAGCTTTTGCAGTATATTAATCCTCCATGTCTTCAGAGACCCAGAATTCAAGGCTTGTCATTGCGGGGGGAGGAGGGTGGCCTGTGCTTAAAACAGTAATAAGGAAGCGAAGGGGAGTGGATGGATGGCTAAATTCCAAGGGCATTAACAACATTTCTGCCTTGTATCAGGACAGCGGGCTTCATTGTTACTGACTTTTTAGGGATTAGGTTTTTTTTCTCTGAAATGCACGCTTGAACAAAGAAGTATTCTCTATTTCCTATGGGTTCCTTTTGAAATCTGATGCTTCATAGTCTGAGAGGGATGCCCCATCCTCTCTGTGCCAATCCTAGGCATAGCACCTTCTGAAGGGAAGGGAAAGAAGATGTGATAGAGGAAGAATTCCCTATTGCTGGTATTTGAAGTCATCTGGCAACATAGATGTTACTATATGTTCACCCCCACGGACTTGGAATAGACTATGCTGTTTGTTTTGCTTTATTTCTCAGTTTATCTTCCAGCTGGAAATGTTGCCTGTGTGGTGAAAGCATCTGTGAGACTGGGTGTAGTAAATTAGTGGTTACTGTTTCTGTCTGTTGCCTCCCCTGCTTGAAGCAAGAGACTAAGCGGCACCATCTTCAAGCTGTGTTCTTGGGAACAGACGTTACGTATTTCACGATCTGTGCCACAGAGCACTCAGGTGGTTGCCGGTGCTTGTATCGGTGCTCTTTTAAGGTACAATTGCTGTGCTGCAGTGGCAAAGTGGGTTCAGGGTAATTTTTCCTGACTCTTGTGCCAAAGGTTACAGTTACCTAGTCATTAAATTGGGTTCTGCCTTCCAGACTTACTATATCTAGACCTTTTTCCAAAGCCTGAGAGATACTTTTCTTCCTTTTGGGAACTGTTCTGTGACAGAGTTTATCAGTAGTTTAGGCTGGAATTACAGCTGCAGTCCTGAAGAAACAGGCAGTTTTGCCTATGATTTATTGCTTTCCAGGTGGGAACTAATTTCAGCTTTCATTTCCCTCACTTTTTTTTTTCCCAGTTGGGGCATGTCCAAATATCCTTTCTAATTCTAATTGTGGTTTTAGCAGTGTTTGGGTTTTTTCCCTAGATTGCTTTGCATATGCTGTTTTAGACTTTGAATGTCCACTGTAGGAACTACAGAAATGAAATGGAAGTCAATGTCTCGCTGGTTAGTGACCTGGTTAAAATCTCTGCACAGTTTGAGAGTCCCATATTTCTCTCAATGCAGCAGGTATTCCTGAAAGAAGTAAAATGTACAAGGAGAGAGTGTAGTATATCTCCTTTATTGACCAGTTTGTGTCTGATTCATATAATCCTGAAAAGTTTTGCACTGCAGTAAGCGTAGCAGATAGCCCGTCTGGGAGATGCTACCATACTGGAGGTAATTTTTGGTTAGAAATGGCCATCTCTCTTAGGAGAGAGGAGTTAGTGTTATTCAATATACATCTGTCATTTATATTATAATGTAGTTTACATAATATGTTATCTAATATCATAAGCGTTATTTTATATAGAAGTTGAAATAGCTCTGCCATTTCAAATGTTAATACCTAGAAAGGTATTTACCTTATGCATGTAAGGTGAGCTGCTGATTCTGTAAAGAAGCAACATGTCCTTCAGGAAACATCATTTTGCCATTATTAACAGACTTGTCTTAAGCTATAAAAGTCCCCACTTTTGTAGCTTAAGACATAGCTTAACAACAAGAAGAATGTAGGGAACAGGAAACACCATTCTTCACTATGCAGAGCAATCTCTGTTCCAGTCCGCTGTGGTTTTTCCCCTGGTATGTATGCATATTCTTGTTGCCATCTTGCAGCCTGCCATGGAGCTTATTGTTGACCCCAGGATCTTGTTTAGTAAACACTTGCAAGGTTCTGTTTTGCTTCCTTCTCCTGGGTTAGATTCTAAATGCAAACATTATCCCATACCTAGTTTCCATCTTTCTTTGTCCTAGCTCCCATCTCTGATCACTGGAAGCAGTCAGTGTAGGACTGGAGCACGTGCTGAGAACCATACCTTGATGCTCTTCAGTCTGAGGCTGACTTTTCTAATGGAGCTCTTAATTTAACACTGGTGTTCTGTGCGGCCTTCCTTACGAGGCTAAGCTAGGCTTCTCGGTTGCTACTTCAAGGGGGAAGGAGAGTTGCTCTATTGTCTGTATTTACTTCTGCATTCTCCTTCAGTTATTCTAGGAAACGGGTCTTGCCTATTAATCATCTATGAGCGTGTGAATATCCAATTTAAAAGGATGAGATGAAAGAAGACTTTGATAGAGATTGTATTTCATAGATTGTCATTGCTTAAAAAGCAGGATTTGCCACTGTAGGCCTTTATATTCTGTATATTCTTATCCTGTATATATATATCCTGTATTTCCTTCCAGTAGGCCGCTATATTCTGCTGCTGCTGTTGATATACTGAGAGTAAGCGGAAACCCCTGGGTGAGGAAGATTCACAGAATCTTTTAGGTTGGAAGGGAAGCCCAACCCCCTAAGAGCTGGGAGCTCAAAGGTAGGAGAGGAGACGGCAGCAGCTCTGAGGAAAGTCTGTATTTCAGTTCAGAGAAGCAAGGAAGGTGGGAATGAGATGATAGTAGGATAAGGGGAGGGTAGCAGAGACACAGTGAGGTCTGTTTTTAATTTCATTTCACTTAAATTTAAAGGTATTGTGGTATTTGGTAACTTTTTACCAGTTACTTGGGCATTAAGGGTAGGTATTTGAAAACGCTACTTCAAGTTTCATATTATCTTGGTATTGCCATACTGTCTCAGGTCTCAGTAATACTTAGACTGGAAACAAACTGCTAGAACCTAGCTCAGTGAACTTGCAACTGGTTATATTGGGAGGTTACATCACTAGGTGGTGGTTTTGAGATCTAAATGGAAGCAGAAGTGGGCCTACTGCATTGCAGGTGAAGCTAGCAAAACTGTATTTCCATTCTGAGCAATGAGTTTACAGGTTTACCCTTGGCTTTACATTGTCTGATGTGGTTGGATCGTTTTGTTTTGTTCTTCTGGGTTTCTGAAATACAGACAGAATCAGAAGTATTTGGGAACTTCCTCAGACAGGTTACGGTAGTTTCCATTTCATTCACAGGGAATAAGACTGACTCCATTTTATTTCCTAGCTTGGTTTGCAGTACTACTTTTTGAAATCTGTAAGTTTGAAGAATTTACTGTTCCACAACTTCTGTTTTAATTAACTGCAGTCTCTCAACCTATCTTTCTTGTGATTTAAAGTTGCTTCTGTTGCTAGGTATTTTGATCTATCTTTCTTTCCCTCTTTCTTTCTTTAGGCCTAGGTCTAAGCTCTGACAACTTTGATGTTTCTGTCCAGGATAGTTTTCCCACTTTCATGTTTTCCACATTGTTCATGTTTCAGGTGTAACCTTTTAAACACTGTCCCTCACAAGAGACGATAGATCTTTACCTGCTGTACATCTACTGATAATCTAAAGTATGTACTATCTTGAGACATTCCTTCCAAAGAGTAAATGTACATTTTGTAGATTTGTTTCAAGGGCAGGTCTGGGAACTGATAAATCTAATATTTGCACGGTCTGGTTGCCCTGGCAGAGACTATCTAGAACACACTTCTTATATTTGTCTTTTACTTAATGGCATGGGTCTAGATGTGAAGGTGGCTAGAATTCAGTAGTAAAAATTCTGGGAGGTTCTCTTCTTTTATGTTCTCTGGGCTCTTGGTTGTTGTTCTTTGTGGAAGGTGTATACTGTGATGGTTGGTTTTTTTCTTTTCAACTTCACTTTGGATGGATACCATGTGTCCTGTATGCCCAAATATAATACCTTTTTCTCCCTAAGCTGGCAGGAGACTTTTTGTATTATAGAAATTTCCAAAGGAAGGCAGCATAGTATGTCTACGTTGTGTGCGTTTGGCAATCCTCTAAAATGTTAGTGCAAACCAGACAATTTCTGGGGACATAGGCAAGCTCTTCTTGCCACTGAAAGGATATTCAATAATGTGGGTTATGCTAAACATTTTGTCTTCTGGATTACAGGAGCCACTCCGGTAGTCTTTGTAGCATGTGCAAGAATGCTTGGTCCCTTTCCAGGATATGTAATTTGGATAGATTGCGACAAACACAAAACCATGTTCATATTCCCCAAGATCTATTTTCTGACTACAGATTTCATATTTGTACCAGGCCCTCCAATAGTGTGCATGATTAGTGTTCAGATTCAGGATCTCAAATATTTCTTAGATCTAATCTAATCCACGTGTGGGTTTTTTTTTTCTTTTAATTTATTGGTGTGACTGTACTGTAGAGTCACTATTCTTGTTTTAGTGTTCTATTACAAATCTATCATGATGCAGTTACACTGTGTAGTTTATTTCTGTTTCCTATGTGGAAATATACTATACTAGTATAAATGCTATTTTATCTTTTAAGTGTATTCATGCCAGGACATGGATTTTTCTTTAACTACCTTGGTGTAGTCTGTGTGTTATATGCAGCTAAAGTGTTTATCACTCTACCCTAGAGAAGCTGCAGTTTGTTTCCATGACTACATAGAAAAATCTGAATGAGATCCATATAATTCTTCGAATCCCCCACATCAATATGCACGCTGGAAGATGCTCATTTGTCCCAGTGCGAGTCATTACTGGAAACACGATTATGCAAACTTAAGAGTTTTGTTACCTAATGCTCTGTCTCATGAGGAGAAGGAAAAAAGGAACACTTCATGGTCTGAACTATTCCCCTTCCTTGATAAGGAACAGTTCAAATACATAGTTTGGAATATTCCCCACATGTGTTTACTTTAAATCTATTTCTAGAACCAGTAATGCAGTTAATGTATTTTTATCTTGCATAAAAATAGTATCTGTCAAATTCACTGTCTCCTGCCAGTTGTTATAGCTGATGCTCTTAATTATGGTTGCAAATGATCGTCTGTGTGGCTTGCTGTACCAGAACTGTTCCTTCTCTTGCTGATTATCATATATCACACTTGTACTGTAGTATGCACCTGATGACTACAATGGCCTTATTCAGCTGAGTGATCAAACAAGGAGTGTGTTACAAGCACCGAAAGAGTGGGTCTGTTTGTAACTCTTTGTAACTTCTGAAGAAGGTAAGATGCGAATGGCAGAAACTGGGTCTCCAGTGGTGAGTGGGAGGGGAAAGAAGGGCTTGGCGATACAACTTTTCGCTTATGGCTTTTTCCCTTTCGCTTGCCTTGGGATCCTTGCTTTAAGCTTTCTGCTTATGTCCCGCTAAAAAAAATAATAAATCAACTAACCTGCGGAAACAGGCTGATTATGATCTGTAGTTGATGGGATGGTAGTGGTGGAGGTAGTGTGATTGCCTAGTTCTGCTCAGATGGTGTGTTAAACTTCCAGTAGTTTATTTGTGCTTGTTTCTCATGTGAAGCTTTCTGTCGAATATCTTATTTAGCATAGCAGTAGAAGGTGATTTTTTATTTACTTATTTATTTATTTCCCCCCTGACGTGGCTACAAAGTGCACACAAATGTGTGTGCAAAAACCCTCAAACTTCTGGCTTTCTCTTTCCTGCATCATATAGCTGCCTGGAAATTAATTTCTATGCATCTTGATGTCCCTAATGCAATGTGAACTACTACACTTTCCTTTTTTTTTAGGAGAGGGTTTTTTTGGTATGGTGGCTTTTAAATGCAACTAACTAAATTTGTTAATAGTAAACTTCCCTGCATTTTTGGCACTAACACATAATTCCTAAAGAAATTTTGTTGTGACCTGCATGCTGCATGAAGCTCGTGACGTTCCAATACTATTGTATTCCATGCAAAATGCTACTGATTAGCTACTATGTTTTTTTCCTTCTGAAAATAAATATATATATACACACACACAAAAAAACCCTCAGTACAAAAGATGGCAATCAAATACTGTGCCTTGATGGTATCATCTTCATAGATAATGAAGATCAGCTCACATAACGGATCTGAAAACAACTGAGTTGATGTTTGATTTCTCATGATACTGTTAGATCTGCTGGGGACAAGATAGACTAGAGGCTGTGTGGCCTGGTAGTGTGCAGAACACCCGTTATTACTCTGAATATTTCCATATTTATGTGACCTTGGACAATCCGTTTGGCACTCTCCTTTTACCCAGATTAACTGGAAAACCAGATCAGCAATATGATTCTACTATGTGTGAGATGGAAAGAGTCTCTGACTAGAAAATAATCCACAGAGTAGCACATCCTGAATTTTAAGCAGTCCAGAGTGGTATCTTACAGACCACTTTTTTTTTTTTTTTAGAATAAAAATTCCAGAAAAAAAATATGTATGGATTTGAATCTATATTTCAAATAATATATGTACATAAATATGTTTCTACCTATAAATCTATATAAATATGAACGTAAAACTAGCGTGCCTTAACATAAAATGGAAGGGTTTTATTTAATTCTTTTAATTAAATTGCTCGCAGAATGTGTAGACTTCTCTGCTAACCTTCTATGCAACTCTTATAACATGAATTTCCAGAGCCTTACATTGATATTACACCGATGCTGCTATTCAAACTACTTCTTAAAGCTTTCCGCTTCGCTCCATGTGTGTTTTCAGCTGACTCTGAACAGCAATATTAAACTTACATTTGGGACTGGTGGGAAATGACTTGGTCCCACATGGATTAATAGCAAAGAGCTGGTCTAGAGCAGACCGGCTTTTAGCTCAGATTTGCAGCTCAACCCAAACTGTGCACAGCTTTCTTTTTGAGCACAGTGGTGTTCTGAAATAAACCACGATCACTTCCAAACCTGAACTGGGCTTCAGACATGATGGTTTTTATTTGTCTTTGAATTTGTTTCTGCATGCTATTTCTTGATTAAAATCGGTTCTGCAAGAAGAAATCTTATGAAGTCTGTACTAACTGTCTTATACGTGTTTTTAGTTTCTGAAGTGTACTGTTGCTTATTTCTTAAAAATACTACTGCCTATTAAGTGCTTGGGTGAATGAAGCTCTGGAATGTACTTGCTTTATTTCCATATGTTTGCATGTAAAGCTGATCAGAAACTGCTACTGGTAATAACTGAGAAGTCTGACATTTCTTGTCATATACCAGGCATGCATAAATTCTACAAAAAGTGAAACCCTCAAGTAATTTAACCTTTTATAAACTCATGAGGATGACTTAAATCACGTGAACTTAACTGGAGTTGGGTTAACACCTATAAAACTAGTTGGTTTTCCACCATAGGCCATATGTTTTGTCTGGCACAGATTTCTCCAACAAACAAACTTTGTATGCTGAGCTTTTGATCCCTCAACCTTTGGTTTTGAAACTTCACCAAGATCCATTTCTATGCAAAAAACGGGTCCTCCAAACTTAGTTTGGAAATAATTCCAGCATGTTATGAGAAATGGCTGGGGTACCATAGGGCAGACAGATGTCTGCTTTAAACTCGGCATTTTGGAACTGTCCTTTAAGAATTCATAAGGGCAAACACACTCCAAAGTAAATCGGCTCCAACTACTAAATAATCTCATTTGCTAGCCTGCTTTTTTCTTAGCCTTGTTAAAATTACAATAAACATTTAATTCAGTTGGACTGCAACAAACTCGTTTTGCTGAACAATCTCTCTTGCACTGCATGCCTGTATTAATTTCAGCTCGTCCTCCCAACACAGAACTCTCATACAACTCTATCATTTTTTATTTTTTTTCTTTTAAGCTTTGCATGGGAGTATTCATATGCCTTGTAGCCTTTGTCACTTGGCCAGTAGTCCACATACTACAAGAATTATTCACTGAATGCATGGACTTTCTGGCTCCCTTTATCCTTTATTAACATCTAAGTCTTTGTTTTCTTATCAACCTTTAATCTGAATTATTTCTTTAGCAAAATCTTTGCATGGAATCATGTCTACATCATTCTGTTCAGCACACCAGCAGAATAAGAGCTGCTGCTGTTCAGCAAGGTAAAAGCTGGATTCTTTTAATCTTCGGTCCCTTCTCCTTACTATTATCACATCCAGAATCTTTTTGCCGCAGACACAGGAGTGGAGTGAACCAGATAGATGCACAGCATTAAAAACCGCATTTCTGAGCGTGGTCTCTGGTATTAATAGTTTTTCTTCTTTTGTCTTCTTGCACCATTGCAGCTCCAAGCAGATTCCATCCTCGTGCTTTACAACTTTAGTGGCCAGCCCAGTGGAGAGGCATTGGTGACTTTTCCAAGCCTGGAACTAGCTAAGAAAGCGGTGGCTGAGAAAAACGGACAGCTCCTGGGAGGCCGCTATGTAGAACTGTACCTGGTCTGACTTAAACACTCTCTGGGGGATGGGGAAGGAATGGTGCACTAAACACCGTGCCTTTGCAAAATATGTCTTCCCTTGCCACCCAGGCAGCAGCAAATGTGCCTTTTCAGCATGATATGTTGGAATGTAGAGCGGTACATGTCCTGTATTTAATTTGAAAAATGGCGTATCCGATGCCAAAGATAAAGTGAAACCAAAAATAATGTAGTTAATTTCCTTAATTTCTAATGTACTTGTTTAAAAATAAGCAAACTCGCTCCTGGCATCTGGTTAATTCTGAAGACAATCTAATAGCACTTCAGCTATCTCAGTCATGGGAGAAACCTGTTCAGTAGCAATTGAAGTGGAAAGCCAAGCTTGAGTCATTCAGATTCTTTGTTTAGTTTTTAAGAGTTTACACTTGACTAAGTGTCTGGTTGTTGTAGAGTTTAAATGTCTTTAGAAAGGTCTTCTGGAATGCATAGCTTTCCCTCTTTGAAGTGTAGATCATATTGATTTGTTTTGTTTTGTTCTTGACTAGAAAATATCAGGATGCTGGACCCCAAATGCAATTGTACTTTCTCATGTTTTCATTATACGTTGTTTTGCAAAAGCCATATTTGTCTTTCTTACCAATGTACTGCTGCCAACAATGTAAAGCAAAAAAATAAAACCAGCAAACCCAGAAAAATCTTCCCTGCCCACCCATAACTCCCTGCCCCAGCCCCAACTTTTAATCTCTACATGACAAAAATGGCACATAAACCTGAGTACTAATAAGTTATATTTTTTTATTTAAGCATAATAGCTTTCAGATACTGTATTAAAGGTTTTGCTCTAGTTTATGTGCATGCAATTTGTTTACATCTTTGACTACTTTATTTGTATATTATGAAACAAGATATGTTGAAATTAAATCCTCTAGTGCATGCTTTTTTCTTTTTCCCCGTGTGTGTATATATATAAGCTAGAAGAAGTACTTTTATGTCATGTAGCATGTGTTTAAAAAAAGACATCTGCTGTAGAAGCACTAAATGACTTTGTTTTTACTGTGCCTTACTTCAAAACCATTCCAAGTGCAATACCAGCAGAGCAAAATGTAATGAATCCTGTTGTGACATGTTCACGGATGTCTGAATTGATTTTTTTTGTTAGTGTACAATTTGAGTTGTACTTAAAAGAACTGAATGATGTATGCTTCTTTATATTACAACAAATAAAAGAGATGCTTAATGATGCATATTTGCTTTTGAAAGTTACTTATGCTATGTTTTAATGTTTTCTATGGGGCATCATTCTCTGATAACCTTTTGTTCATTTATATTTCTCCTAGGTTTAGGTAAGCCTATGTGCCTTGTGAGATCAGTGTGATTATTTTTTTTTTTTTTTTTTTTTTTCCCTCTTCCGTACCCCCTCCCCCCCTTTCTTTTTTGTATGTGCTGCTAAGCCAGAAATAAGCATGATACACGCTTCACTTGTAGCGGAACACATGTTAGACAATGTGATGCAACTGTTGACATGCTTAGTTCACTTGTTCTGGTGCTAGAGGAAACAAAGTATTGAACTTGAAATTGTGTTCATGTTTGGATTTAATTGCCCTAATGGGTCACTAGCTTTTCTGCGCAACTCAAAATGCTATGTCTATGTTGCTATCTAGCCAGACACCCTTTCTGTAGTAAAAATGGAGGAAGGGAGGGTGGCCATCATATAAAGATAATAAGGTTTGTTTCTCTCCAGTCAAAAGCATCCCTGTGCCAGATGCCATTTCATCATTAAAACCTCCTAACCAAAGTTTTATCACAATCAGGTGGGACTGGAGGGAAGCTTTTCCATTATTTTAAAGTGGGACTCTACATTAGTATGTTTCCAAGATTTGTCTTGGTGAAATCTATGGAAATCCGAGTTTTAAAGTAATTTGAATACTAGAGAGGACTGCATCATTACAATTAACATTCTCATTGTGCCTTTGAGGAGAATGCTTTCCTCCCTTTAAATATTTTGGGAAGCTCCAGCCTGAGCAATGCAGTACCTATGCCATGTAGCTACTACCTGTCCATTTATTACCCTTACATTCTGTCATGGTCCAGATGGTCACATCTTGTCTCAAATGATGGCAAAGCTATAACCATCTTGTTTTTCTCATCATAATCTGTACGGAACTTGTGGTTTTCTGTTAGCAAAAGTGATGCTTAACCTAGTGAAAGGTCCTAGTCTTTTTACAGCTCTCTGTTACCGCTTATATGTGCTCTTGGCCCTCCTTGGCAGGTGGGACAAGCTCAGCCAGGGCTGGAATGGAGCTCCTCAGCAAAGGCATCAGCTGTGTTTGAGGTGTATGCATTCCCTTTACGCTTCTAACACTTTCACGTCAACAATGATTGCCGTTTAGGTGCATTCCCATGCTAGCATGAACTGAAACGATGAACAGACTGTGGCACCTGCAAGGTCTGGGCCTAACTGTGTTAAAGTAGAGGCTTAGCTCTCACCAGCTGCAGCTTTAATCCCTCTCTCCTGTGAGATGGTGGCAACAAGTCCCAGAAATCAAATTCAGCTGTTCCAGGCTGGGTGTTGGGTTTGTATAGAACTTAACAGGGGCTTTCTTGTGAGTAGAGAGCATTTTTCTTTTTTTAGAAGTTGCCTGTGCAAAGGGGTGCAGGGGTGGTGACAGCACCCTGGTTCAGCTGGAGCCCCCTGCGGAGCCCTGACTGCCGGCCAGGCCAGCGGCTGCTCTTCCTCTGAACCGCTCTGTGGTCTTGTCTAAAAGCATGAAAGAAAATTACAGTAAAAGCCTGAACAGTGGAATAGCTCAGTTCAATGCATATTGCTCCGGTATTAAGAGAAAACAGGGCGCCAAGGGAGGCCGGGGCGCGGCCGCGGGAGGGCCGGGGCGGGCCCGGCCGTTGCTCCCCTCAGGCGGGTGGCGGGAGAGCCCCCCCCGGGGCCGGTGGCGGGAGAGCTCCCCTCAGGCGGGTGGCGGGAGAGCCCCCCCCGGGGCCGGTGGCGGGAGAGCCCCCCCCGGGGCCGGTGGCGGGAGAGCTCCCCTCAGGCGGGTGGCGGGAGAGCCCCCCCCGGGGCCGGTGGCGGGAGAGCTCCCCTCAGGCGGGTGGCTCCCCTCAGGGCAGGTGGCTGGCGAGCAGGCCGCTGCTGGCCTGTGGCCCTTGGCCACCATAACAATGAGGCGGGCCCGGCTGCAGGGCTGGGGGGGCAGGGGCCCGGGGGAGGCCGCGTCTCCCCGCCATGTCGGAGGTGCCAGCCTCCCGATACACCTGATGGCAAGCAGGTTCTTTCCCCCCAGCCGCTTGTACAGGCAGACTGCGTTTGTAGGTGGCATTTGCAGCTGAAGCGAGAGGTTAATCAAATCCCCCATAATTGAGCCGTGCGGCCCAGCTGTGAGGGACAGGGCTGTGGTGGCAAGCCTGTTTCAGATGCTGGAGGCTTCAGGTATAGCGAGTAACTTGTGGAAGTTAAAGTGCTTAATTTATACCTTACCCACGCTTCTAGCAGCAGTGTGCACCGGTCGTACTGTCCGCTGGGAGCTGCTTACCTGCAGTTTGGCAGCAGAGGCCTCACTGGAGCCTTCAGATCCAGGAGTTCTTCACAAATGGAACCTAAACACTTGCTTCACGCACCTTTGAATGATGGCTCACTGCACTGGAGAAGGCTGGGAACTTGGGGTAGGACCTAAGTATATTTTTTTTCTCTTTGATGTTTGCATTTATTCCTTGCATTTGAACTTTTAGACCATGCTGTGTTGTGGAAGCCTTATGAAAGGCATTGCTGTCTTTACATGCATGTAGATTAATGGAGCAAGAAAAACAAGGGCAGAAAGTGTGAAGTTTTAACTGTTTCACCAAAGTAGAGGTGAAGTTTGGGGAAGAACTGTGGTTTGACTGTTGCTGTTGTTACAGAAAGGGTCCTCAGGCTCTGTCATCAGCCACTTGTTTCTCAAAAAGGAGCTTACTCTGTGCTCACAACCAGCAAGATGCCTTACCTGTGCTTGTATTGCCATATTATATAATTGGAGAACAGAATTAGCCTTGTTTATATTTTGTCTCTTAGTCTTACATTTCTCACGGTGCTAGTTTGGAGATGATACGTGCACTCATGTGGTTCTGCTCCCATTCTCTTGATACTGACAGTTTTACCTGGAAATTATTTATACGTTGGTTGGTCCCATGTGGTGTACCTCCCCAGGTTAGAGAGAAGATAGTTTATTCTTAGTACTTTTGTTTGAGGTGGGGTGAGACTGAAGAGTCTGACATGGCCAATCTGTATTTTAATAGTTGCAGCTGTGCTTCCAGATCAGGTGTTTTGCGTTGGAATTTCTTTTGCAGAGCAGACTCACAGGCATATAAGTTTTACTTGTTTATGTGAACAAAGATATTTTCAACAAACTTCTATTAGTGAAACACAGTGCTTGATTTTTTTAAAAGAAAAAAACCCAACCTTTAAACACCTTTATTTTTTAAATAGTATTTGTTTCATTTCAGTCAGTTAAAATGAATCACAAGGCTTGCTGTTTGACCAGTTGCATCCTGTTTTGTATAGATCTGTATTTGACAAAATCTGTGGTCATGAATTTTGAATCTACTGCTTACAGTATCTTCTAAAAGCTGTTTGCATCTAAAGATAGCCTGAAACTTTTTAAAGCAAAAAACTCTTCTGATATGTGGCAAGATTTGCCTGTAGTAAATTTAAAATTATTCCTTTTTAAGTTTACTTGTTATATGGATTTTTAGAAACAAACCCCAAATAAACCAGAGGCCTGGTTTTATTTTTTTTTCCTTTTTTGTTTTTATATAATCAATCAGGTGAGGGCCACTGTATTATTTAGGTAGATATGCAGTTGGAAACATAAATATTCAAATGAAGATGATGGTGTGTTAATCTAGACTTGCCAGTTGCCATTTCTTATATTGGTGTGTTATTATATGCCTTTTTCATTTTACTTTATATACTTAATGTTTTTTTCCAAAATATCTGGTTATTTGATGTTGCTTTATGTGTGTTTGCTGATAATAAAAAGGAGAGTTTAAATAAAATGCCTTTCCTTCTGTAAACATTACTAAAGTACTGTTCTAATTTTGTCTATTTAATGTTTAGCTGTGTCTTTGGAAGAATATCTTTTGTTTTTTGTGGGGTTTTTTTTGGTTTTGCTTTTTTTTCCTGTTTTTTAGCAATCTTTATTTAGTGGCAGGAGTAGGAGTTCTTATGTTTGTCAGGAGGTTCAGTGGAATTTTAGTTTGGTATTGGAATTCTGTGAAACGGTTGGTTTGGTGCTCACCTACTCACGCTGATCTTTGCTACCAGTAGATGTCCCTTGTCGACCAGGGTTTGCAAGCGGTGTATTTGCAATACAAATGCTTGGGGGCCTGTGAGTTTCCTTGTTAGCAACTGCAGTAGAAGCTCCTTTATACAAATGTCAGTAAATAATCTGGTGTCTGTTAGTCTAAAAATCGGAGGTCATTGTGTTTCCCATAAAAGAGTTGATTTAATTTTTTTTATTTTGTTCTTGTTTTCCTATATTAAAAGTTTTCCATGGAGAGTGGTGTTTTTATTGATATTTGATAGGGTTGCTTTGAAATGTGCAAATTTATTTCAAATTGTGAAGATGACAGCAGTATCTGACTCTGCTTACTTGGAAAAATAAACTTTTAAAAACTGCTCTACAAAAAGAAATCATTGAAATATCTAACAGAAATCTGGTGGAAATGGTTGGGAAAAAGGAGTGCTTTAAGTGTGACCCAAATTTGATCATACTGTCACAGAATGTAAGAAACTAAGGGACCAGGATATGAAAGCAAAATGACCCTTTAGTCATCTGGCTTTAAGAAAGAAAAAATGTACACCAATAGCATAAAGTTGAGGGTTTATGACTGATTAGATAGAAAAACCCCTATGATTGCAGCCTAAATTGGACATGTGTTTGATTGCAGTGGCTCTCTGCTCCCAACTCTTAGATCTGAGTGTGGTGTTCGTGCTTTGCTGATTGATTTACTTGCTCTTGGCCTTGCGGTTGGTTCTTGATTTCCTTGTGCGGTATAATGGCCTCGGTATTGGCAGGGTTTCTCTCAAAGTGGTGGTGACTTTCTCAAGCTGCTTGTTCAGCTTCTCGTTGCTGGGGGTTGTAAACTACTGTTGGCAGAGAGCAAATTTGCTGTTCTTGTTGTTTTGAATCCTGTTTCCAGCCTACTCCAGATCCACAGCTGCAGGATATTCCTGGCATGGTGGCCAGATATACAGGGGTGCTGGTACTTGTCCTCCTGATGCTGCCTTTTCAGAGCAGGCTGTGCATATGGCTCAGAGCTCCAGCTAAGAATGAGAAGAACCAGGCTTGACATTTACTTTGTGCTTCTGTCTAAGGCCCATGTCTGATGTTCTGAATCACCCTGTATGTGTTAATTTCCCCTTGTAAAGAAAAAGCCAATTTGTTGGTGTAGGCTTGTTCTCATTTTCAGCCTTTGCCCCATTTCTTGGGTCATTTCCTTTAGTTGTGTTGAGCACTGTCAACTGGCAATCTTCAGAAATTCTCCTTGTAGAGGATCTCATGCAAGTTAGTCACACAGACTGTAGTGAGCATGTAGTATAAAATATCATAAAAATAGGGAGGGGTTCTTAGTGTTTAGTATTAGATCTTCTTGTGTTGCTTTGCCCATTGCCACACTTTGGGACTGCCTCATTTGTTCAAGGGAGAATCCTGTGCAATTAGGAATGACTGGGGGGCATAGGGAGTTGTATATCAATAGTTCTGCTATGTAAAAAAAATCAAAACCACACTCTCACACAACCCTTAACCTTCAAACACATGAGTTTTCTTTGTAGATTTTTGTTCCTTTGAAGCGTTCCCTGTATGGAGTGTCATCATGTTTCCCATACAGTTCAAGAGTAAGTGAGTACCTTTAACTCTTTTAAAATGTGAACGTAGCAATAATAACTATAAGGAAAAATCATTAGCTCCTGAAGTGAAGGGTTTATAAAAGAAACTTGTGTTTCAGGTTAAAAAAAAAAAAAAAAAGCTCATTTGCAAGGTATATTTTTAAGTGAAAGTGTATGAAACAGTAATTTTTTACTTTGGAAGTTCTGGTTTTAAAATGCAGAGGTTTTCCTGTTTCTTTTTTTTCCTCCTCCTCCTTCCTGTAAGTGTTAAGAGTGTCCATTTTACTCGGGCTTCTGACCCTGGACTAAGAACATTGAGGTAGCAGAAAATACAAAGGGATGGTTAGAAACAAGTGAGGCTGAGCCAATACCAATACAACAAAAATCCAGACTTATAAGAATGCAACCCACCCTGTGTCAAAAGTCTGGGAACATTCAACAGGGCCTTCTACTGCTTGTAGACCTTCAAGGACATTCTTCCCTTGTTGAGCAATGAGTAAAAATGCAAACAATGTGTTGTGTTGCTTTTATTTTGGGAGAGCAGCTTTTACAATAGACCAGATGAATATGCAGTTGTTCAGGTTTATATCAGTTTCTTGCACTGGTCTCTACCTTTTGGCTTGGTTCTTACAACATTGTAACTTCTGAAAAAATTTTTGTTGTTGCTGTTTGTTTGTTTTTAATAATCACTTGTTATAAACATTGAATTTTCTCTTTGCTGGGGGTGGGGGAAATGCTAATGTGCTATTGTCATGGGTCACTTGTGTGTGTATATTCCCTTTTAAAATAACTTAGGCTGCTTGAAATTCATGCAAATGTGACTTTAAAAATATATATTTATGTGCAAAAAGCTTCAAAATCTTTGGCTGCTTTTAAAAGAATATTTTAAAGCATGCAAGAACAAAATGAAGGAAACATTGTTATATTTCTTATTACCACCATCCACAAGAACACCACTAGAGGTGGAAGGAAACAAGACTGGAATAATTGAGGGGAGGAAGAGTGAAATGTACGATGGTATTTCGGGGAAGGGGAAACTTACAGGCATTTTCTTCCAGAAGGTCTGAAAATCTGTAGCTTGGTTTGTTGGAAAAGTCTCTCTGATGTGTGCAATGGAGTAGCAGTAAAATTTTGCTTTCTTTGCTGCTTGAAGGCTAGCCCTTGTGGGCTTGTCAGGAAGAGCGAGATTTCTTCCTGATGTTTTCTGTGCTGATTCACTGTTGGGGATCTGCCTTCCTAGGTGCCGGTGTGGGCTGCCTTCGTTATGGATGGCAGATACCCAAAGACCTGCTGTGGGAGAAGAGTAAAGGTGTGGTGTAACTGAGTGGCAGAAAGGCAAGCAAGGGGTAGGTGCTTCCTCATCTCTAGTCAGGGCATGAGGGGTTAAGTGAGGAAAGGACAGTTTGAGTCTCATCTTGAACGTAACATCTGTTGCTACAACTTAATCCACTGAATTCTTATTTAAACATGCTCTGAAAATGTGGGTCTTGTTCCCATTGGATTAGGTGTGTCTTTCTTTTGTTTGATGCAATGCAGTCCTTGTGCAATCGTGAATTTTACTGTGAAAATCCACACAAACTACATTGAATATTAATTGTAGTAACAGCATTCATTTAAAATGGCCTTGAAAAGGTCAGGGCTACCTTTTTTGAAAAGTAATGCAGAAACTTAAAAATACAATCACTTTTGCCTAATTTTTACTGATACTGAAGTAATCTGCGCCTGGTGATTAGAAGTTGTAAGATTACTTACAGTGCTGTTTGTTTTGAGTGTGGTATTTACCTCTTAGATCCTTCTCAAATGACTTACCAGAAGTTAAGTACGTTGTATTCCTGGTGGGATCTGGAGTGCAGGTTAGATGATGATCTGCAGGCTGTAAGTAGATAGATCCTAAACAAGTAGTAAAAAGTTGGTATTGTATCTGGTAGCACTCATGTGAATAACAGACCATTTGTCTTGCTTGTGAGGAGGAAAGGGCTTATAAGGGTGGCGGCGTCCATGTTTTCAGTGAAAAATGATTTCTGCTTGTCTCTAAATTGTAGCTGAGTGAAAAGATTAAAGATATTGTTGACTGAGAGATGTCATGTTGACTGAGCATGTCAGTGGTTTTATTAGAGTAACCTGATCTTGCTTTGTAAGAAGTAAACCCCCAGAAAATAAAGGATTCTGAATTGTGAGGTTGTGGGGATAGTTTTGGAGCTGGTTTGGAAAAGAAAGTAAATTATAATGCCATGGGCCTAGACGCTCCTGACAGCACCACAGAGTCAGTGTGTTAAGAACAGGGGACCTTGTGAATGCAGTGAAGGCAATGCTGAGTTGGGTTTTGTGGTGGTGGTGGGTTTGGTTTGGTTCCCCCCTTGTTCTGTTCACTGGTGCCAGGAGATCATCCAGTTGTCCTTTTATAAAAAGCCACTCTGAGGGACTAGCACAGTGGTATTGTAGTAACTCACAACACAACTGAAGGGGGCCTGAAGACCTTCCAACTACAGGGCAAGTTCTGTTTTCATATTGTGGCTTTCAGGCGGTTTGTAACGACTCTGCTATTTTGGGCAGTGGCACAGAGATTAACATCAGTCTCCTAAAGATTTGGAAGGTAGTATGATTTTCTGACCTGTTTTGAACAGGAAAAGCAGGTTGGAAATACGCTGGGGAGGCAATATTAGAGATATTAGCCAATACTGTGGGTAGGATGGGATGAGCTGGAGGCAGAGGACATTACCACTGGCAGACTGTTCTTGGAGTAATTCTGGATAAGCCAGAAATGGGGCAGTGAAAGTGAGGAGAAACATCAGTCGAAGCACTTTGTAGATTTAACTAAACCAACTTGGAGCTGAGTAGCTCTGCAACTGCCAGCAATAACAGCCTCAGCAGCACTGAGTGTAGTTACATCAAAAAGCCGGACAAGTAGGGGTGCAGTTAACGGCACAGAGGTCATTCTGCTCCTGTTGCTGGTCTCATGAGCTGCAGTCACAACTGATCATAAAATTATGGTCTGTAGATTTTTGGAGACGATTAAGATAAACCAAAGTGGGGAAAAGGTTGATGGGTGCAACTGCAGTTTGTTCTTTGGACATCTGTCATTGAGCATAAATGAAGATTTGGCCTCCAGATAACAGAAAAGGAAATTGGATTTGAAATCAGAAGGAAGAGCCAAGGAACAGCTTTTTTTATGCCAGCACCTCAGTTTTCATCCCTGTAAAACAAGGCTTATTTAGCAAGAGGGGATGTGTAATATTTGTATTGATGTCAATGTAAAAAGTGCATAACTTTGAGGTATAATTACGGAGCTGGTAACGCAGCAGACGCCCTTGGATCTTAGAACCCTTGAATTGGTGACTCTGGCAATTGAGTCAGAAATTATTCAGGAAAGCTGTTACTGAATCAGAAGAACTTTTGAACTTAATTGTATTTAGCAAGCACAGCATGTCTCTTCAGAAATTCTTCTCATTCCTGTGTATTGTTACCAATTTCAGAAATAGTCAGTTTTGTATTAGCTATAGATACAAAAATTGTGAAGTATACAGGAAAAATATGGTTGCTTGCTGTTTAACAGACTATGCCACTGAAAACTGAAGACTACAAACTCTTTGTGTAATTGGACTTGCATTTTTTTCTCAATGCGCAAAACCACTGCCCTCCCTGCCCCCACTTGAATGTTTTTCTCTATTGTTCAGTGTACCCAGGAAAAATAAGATTCTGTGGTTTATAATTAATTTTTATTTTTTACCCACATAAACCATAGGGTGTTTTTGAATTTTCTTATTAAAAACACTCCATCCTCAGTCCCCCCAAATCAACAGTGGAACACTGATACCCAAGAGATTAGTTTTTCAGTACATTTGTTGATGTAAGTAATGCAGGGTGCTTTGCAGATCCCTGTTGTTCAGATAGCACTGTGACCGAGTAGCTGTGCTGTGCAGAATGGTGAGTAGTATGACAATCTGCTTCACTGGAAGATAAGAATGTTGGAGAAAATACCAGTTATCCTCTCTTCTCTCTTAAATGGGTTCTGCTGATGTGCTTTAGGAATTACACAATAAAGTTGCATGCTTGTTGCCCTTCAGTCACTTCAGATTTCATAGGTTTACCACAAGGTGTTTTTCTTGAATGACAAATCTGAGATCTGAAGCTCAACCTTGCTACTTCTTCTCTGAAGGCAAGGGTTGCAAATAGATAACCATGAATAATATGGAAAATAATCCAAACTGCTCCCTGTCACTGTGGTGGCTTTGCAGTGCTAAAAGGCGTAAAGCACGGTAGGTTGGTTGGTTTGTTTTGAATATGAAAATGGAAGTGGCAATTTATACCAAGGGCGATATAATAAAATCAGTGCAAAAGGAAAGCTTTTGTCCTACTCCTGTATGGTGGACACTTCGTAACCTCTGCATAGCAAGCCTTTTAGATCAAGTTATCTGGTGTGTGATTTTCTTGAATCTTTCTCTGAATGGATTTCACAAGTAGTCTAGGCCAGCAATCTGCCCAAAGTAACAGTCATCTCTGCCCAGGTTTCCTCCGACATTCCCTAAATCTAGACTTGGTTTGTGAAAGGAGTTCATCTGGTTTTGGCTACATTTGAGTACATTTGAAGCATGATGTTGACATTTAGTTTAAAATTATCTTTTGTTTTCCACATAGTATCTCAACAGTGAGTAAGATGGGTAACTCATGACTATTTTTTTTAGATCACTCCCCCCAGATAACTTGTTCAGACTTTCATCTAGGAGCATGAAGAAAGAACTTTTTAAAAAAATGTTATTTTCTAGATGAATACAGTAAATGCAGTCCATTTTGGAGCAATAGTCAAACCGCACATATAGCCTTTTGATTCAAACATATTAAGGTATTGAAGATAATGTTCTCTTGATAATGTTCATGATGGGAAAACATTCCTCCCTTGCAAAAAGTGCCTTTGCATTTATCTCACCGCAGTGTTTCCTAAAAGATTGCTAATGTGGAGCTTTATAAATAATCCTTTCTGCACTGCTGTAAGAGTAATTTAATGGACGTTTCTGGGAGGACATGCTGATGGGAAGATATTTATAGGAAGTATCAAGGGGTGCCTGACAAAATGAGGTGCAGGGTTTGGTTTTCAGTCAGAGCTCAGAGCCGAGGGGAGGGTGTTAGTGAGTAGACAGTTCGCTGCTGTGCAGTGTGAGCACACTCTGTGCCTACTGTTGTTCCCAGCCCACCCACCATGTTCTGAGAAGAGCTCAGCTCTTCCACTGCTGTAAACATCGCTGCAGCTGCGTAAAGCCAGTGGAGTGGCTATGCTAGTTGCTGGAAGGCCAACTAAGGCCAGCCTTAATTATGCAGACTTTTAAGAGAAAATAATTTAGATGTTCCCAACATTGAGCAAACAAAGATTTCCTCTTAACCCTACTATAGCAGGAAGCCCTTTTCATAAAGGACAAGTTTTTTCCTTTCAGAATGGCTTCTCTTCCTGAAAGCCCTCACTGAATCACCAGTCCTACCTGGCCATGCCTCTGAATCCAGCCCCTTTTGCCAGGTATCTTCTTTCTTACAAAGGGAGATTTCTCCATGCGACATTCTGTACTAATTTTTAGACAAATAAGACTGTAAAGGGTTTGTTTGTTTGTTTGTTTTCCTCAATTTTTTGAGACATGCACTGTGGTAAATTTTGGGATACATGAATCTGTTCTGTAAGATGTAATGCTGCCTTTCATAAACAGACCTTCATACATCCTTCTCTTTAGTTGCACGTTTGTTCTGTGGAAGCCGCCAGTTGTGTAGCGCAGTCGGTCAGGCAGCAGCCTGTGTGCCGAGGGGGGGTGAAGGCTTCCTGAGCAATTGTTTAGCATGCCTGGTGTTGGAGGCAATCGTTCCATGTGGTTTGGATGGTTCTGTACTGTTGCAGGAACAAGAAAGGGACATTGCATTAATTGTTTCTATATAAATTATTGATTGCTTTTAAATTAATGAAACTGAGAGAAGCATGTGTTAAAAATTTCTGGGGTTCGTCAACCACCATCTGTTACTTAAGTGAATGTTATGTTGGGGCATAAATAAGGCATTAGGTGAACCTGAGTATTTTTCAGTAACAGCAGAATTTTGGAGCTGAAAAGGGGGACTGTATATACAAAATAATAGCAACAGAATGGAGTGAGATAATGTTCTCTAACCAAAGAGCTGACAGGAGGCAGTACTGCCATTGTAGATGCGTGTTGCAGAGAATACAAGCCCTTGAATAGCACTATCCTGTCCCCTTACCCACACATCTGCTGCTTAGCAGGTTGCTTCCTCTGTGAGCACAGTGAGAGCTGGGGACCTGGGGAGAGTGCTTTGTCTGAACCTATCTAGTCCTGGGTTTTGAACTGGGGTTCCTAACTGGGAGGTTCTGTATCACTGGTCCTTCTCCTCCCAAGTGGAGTCTGACAGGATTCACTAAGTGGCATGGAGGGGGAAAGAAGGAATTATCCTTCCATTAGTACCTTAATTTTTCTCTGCTTTGGGACTGACTTTAAATGGTGAATCTATCTAGGGGGAGGGAGGGAAATCATTGATGAAGCTGTGGATGGTTGGAAGTCTGCATTACGGGAAAGACTGGTGATGGAACAATTCATGATCAATATGTGGTGTGTTGACAAATACTGAGACTAAAAGGTGCGCGTCATAACCGGTAAGACTCTAAAATGCTTATATATGTGACCTGAAATGTCAGTGAAGACACATACTGAGTTCTGGGGATCACAGTATTTACCAGAGATTTTATGTTATCTCTGTGGGACGTAGTTGGAAATAACTTGATGGAATTCAGAAAATGTTCCACGTGAGTGGCCTACACAAACTCAGATAATTATGTAATACCTACTTGAAACACATCTGTATTTCAGCTAGCTGTGGTATTTCTTCATTTCTGGACTTCCTATGATGTCTGTGAGGGATAGTTGTCTCTTTGGTGACTAACATGAATTTTTTCATTTGAAATATCTCATAATGGAAACTGGGTTAAAACCAAAATTATAGCACAAATCATCTATGGTACAGTAATACTGGAAATTTAGTAGATCCTATCAAAGCTTATTAAATGCTGTGATGTTCTGCCCCCTGTGAGCCTTGGGGTTCAAGTATGTGCCCAATAACTGATTGCCCAGCAGGGAGCCTCCAGTATGGCCAGCAGTTTCTAGGAGTTATTTTTGCCTCTTTGGCACGTGTGCTGACAGCTCTTCCCTGAGCTGTGCCTTTTGAATTGGGATCCCGCTGTGTCACTATTTCAATGGAGTGGAAGGAGCCCTGGGAAGCTGGGTCACTTGCTGAAGCGTCCTGAAGTCTCAGTTTATAGATTCACCCCCTGTCAGGGGAAGGAATGCCTTGCTGTGACCCAGGTTACCTTAACCAGCGTGATTTAGATTGTGAATACTGTGTTTTACCATAATGCTCAGAGCACCCAGGTCTGTCATTGTCTGGCTTTGGTTTTTTGTTTTTAGTAAAAGATATGGGAGTAGAAATGAACGAACAACCCCATGTTTAGTCTAGTTGCATTTATGCTATGTGAGAAAACTCTCTTTTTGTGCGGTAAATAGCTTTGCTCTTTCCCCTTCGGATAAGAGCTACTTAAGGGTTTGGCCTTTGTGTCTTTGCTATTTTGGTGGGGCATCCTTAGCTTTTACAGCCATTATTCTCTTTCAAGTCTTCTAGAGGATTTATACCAGTTTAATCACTCCTGCTACCTCTTTTTTTCCAGACTCTATTATTTTCTGGAGTAGGGAACAGTCGGATTACCCTCTGAGAATAAAGGCTGTTTCCCTTCGGTATGTTTGTAAATGTTTCCACATATTAAGCATCAGTTCTTTTGCTAAACTGCTTAGTTTTTGCCTCGATGAGGTGTTAAATGCTCCTCTTTCCCCTTGATGGATACTGCCCTGTATTCTGTATCAGCCTGTGCTGAAGGCATCCTGCTGCAGTCATACACAGCTTGTTATGGGCTCTTGGTAGAGCCCAGGTGTTCCCACCACTCAGGGTAGCAGCTTGTCAACCTTTTCCTCTTTGTAGGCTTCCTAGTGTTTTCTTATCCTAAAAGCAAGTCTCCAGTGAACTCTTCTGCTTTGCTCTCCTCAGCCTTGTGATTAAGTGTATGTGGCTGCCATGTTAGCAGTGGTACCAGAAATTTGGGCTTGGCTTTCAGCTGGAGACGTCGTAGCTCAGTCAGCTGTCATTCCGTTAGCGTCCTACGATTAGCTGTCATTCCGTTAGTGTCCTCTGGGAAAGGCCATTTGCCATCACTGTTTATGGTCTGAAAAAGGGGTAAAATAGTCCAGTCCTTAGTGAATTAGGAGTAGGAGCAGCAGTGGCTTTGCTGGAGCTTGGTGCAGAGGGACATTGTAGAAGCTGTGAACCTCCTGATAAGCTCTGTTGGGTTCAGTACAAGCGAGCCAAAGCTGTTTTCCTCAGTGACCTTTCTGCATGTGAGATTTCATCTCCTATTCCTGCTTGCTTATGTTTATTTTGTGGGAGTCATACTGAGAATAAAATGACAAAATACACAAATGGGGGAGAAATAATTCAAACTGCATGCCATCCTAAACCTCCCTCTCAGTTGCAAATAGAGAGCCAAAGCTGGTGTGCCATTAGCTTCTCCCTCTGTGCCGGATGCCTGTGCCTTTGAGAGGCTCACAAAGTATAAGCTGGATTCGGGCATGTGTTTTGTGAGCACTTGCACCTCATTTGCTAGACAAAAGAGACTCCAGAGAAGTGTCCTGAAAACTTGGTGAAAAAAATGAGTTGTATCTAATTGTTTGTGAACTTTCTTTTTACCCCTGACTTTTCTTGGGGGGAATTGGAACAGCAGGCATAAAGATGGGATCTCTGTGTTGATTAAATGTTGTAGCAGCCACACGCCCACCCCCCAAGCTGCAGTTTGCCTTCTTTAAAAAAAAAAAAAAAAAAAAAAAAAAAAAAAAAAAGTAGTAATCCTAAAACAATCAGTATGCTGTTGAGAGTAGAAAACTCGATTGTATCTGCCTTACTCAGTAGAGTGCCAGCAATACCAAATGAAGATTTGAAGGTGCTTGCTTGTTTTAAACAACTCTACAAGCTTGAGGACCACTTCCAGAACAGTGCACCAAGTGAGCTCCACATATCTCAATAATGTGATTTCTTTTTTTTTTTTAACATCACCACTCAGTATTTTTTGTGTTGCATGATATCCAGTTCTGGTTGTGCCTGCTTGGGCTCATCCACAGCAGATCTCCACTGTCTGCAAAGTGGCCTTGGGTGATGCACAAGCTACCCTAGTGTTGTATTTCTGATGAAAGAAACACAATGTAGCTTCAAATCTACCCTACCAGCTGAATGGAAAGAGAGAATTTAATTGCCTTTTTTCATTTTTGCTACTTTGTTTATGAAAGATTTAGTCACTGTTTAAATATTTAGTATCACTTAGTATTGTACTGCATTTAGGCTGTGTCCTCCCAACCCAATGGGATTTTTTTTTTTGTTACAACTGATATAATTCCATGTTACTCCACTATTCCAAATATTGTTTGAACTGCTAAGAGTTTATGTACTTGGAAAAAATCTTGGGCTTAGTGTAATCTATGTGCAAGTGATACAAAGCAATGAGGGCACAGTCTCTGTAGAGAGAATCCACAAGGGAGGGCAAAAATGGCACAGAAAAATTGAACAATAAACACTGGAACATGCCCTGCTTAGCCAGTGATCTGTTTAACTGTTGCTTATCTAAAGGGTATTTTATACAGCTTATCTAAAGGGTATTTTATACAGCTTAACTGTTATCTAAAAACTATTGCTAAAAATTCTGTGAGAGATTTTTTTTTCTGCGTTCTGCTGTGAAGTAGGGGTTGAGGTTAACCTTTTGTAGTGATGGAAGCCTGCAATTTGAGGAAGCCTTGCGCAAAACCAAAAAGTTGGGTTGTAAGGTGTTGTCCCCTTGGCATGTTCTGTATCCTTTCTGGCTAAGGAAACCTTATTGGTCTCCAGTGTCATTTTAGCAGCTGGATTAGTTCCAGAGGGTTTAGGTTCAGACAATCAGTATTTTAGACTCTCACTGAAACTCTGCTGACAGCCACAAAATATATGCCTGTCTCTGCCACTCCAAACCACGATGTCATTCAGCCCAGTATTTGGCCAGTGTTGGATTGCTTGTTTCCTTCATTGTCTGTGCAACTTTTCCATTATAACTTTTGTCAGTGGTGAGGTCAGATGGCAATGATGATGTTCTTGGCATAGCTTCTTTTTTTCATATCCTTAGAAAAAATAATCCCATAGTAGCACTTAATTCAGTTTCAGTATTGCCTTATTTGTCCTATTGGCGTGATGACTTGTGCTCCTCATCCAGCTACTGTGACTACAGCCAGGCAAATGTCACAGGGGCGGTATTTGCTGTTGCTTGAATAAAGTTGTCCTTGACCTCTCATATTTGCTTTCTGTTGAAGATTTTATAAGCAAATTTTTATTCCTGGTAAGGGAAGAAGTGGTGGGAACATGGAACTGCACAAATGCGTGGATCAGCCAAACAGTAAGCGTGCCAATTAGTGCAGCTAGAGACAGAAACAGTTATAGTTACTATGAGAACTTTAGGCTATCACACAGTACAGACCTGAACACAAACTGTTGTAACTAACAGGCAGTTGTAAGGGTTAATGTTTTGTGAGCAACCAGTACACACAGAGACACAGCATAAAAAGCACACAGTGAACATGTTGAATTAATGGCAGTTAAACTGGAAATGCACATCTCTTGTGAACTGAAACTGTTTCTGATTTCTAAATGGTTGCACCTTTATTATGATGCATTTCTTACAATGCTGGACCTTAAAACTAAAACATAATTTGTTAAATCGTAGAAAACCAGTGCTTTGGAGCAGGCTGTGCAGCAGCTTTGAGGGCACTAGTTCAAATGATGGAAGACTGGAAAAATCTGTTCTTACATCATACTCGCAAATTTCGTACTTAAAAGCAATGACATACTGACTTCTAAAAGTTTGCGTTGTCCTTTTCCAGCACATTGTAAGAAAGACTTGGCTGGTGGATACACCAGGGAGTTCATGGAATATTTACAAACAGATCCTTTTATTGCAATAAGGAAAAATCTATGATGCATGTAAGAGAACTGGGAGGACACTCAGCTACTCTGTGCTGTTGTGTTTCTTCCAGTGTTGTTGCCACCTTGGCAGAGAGAATCCCTCATGCCTTTTGTAGCAAGCTACGTTAAGTTTAGGAAGGCAACCCTGACTTTTCATGCCTTTTCCTAAATAATGCTCGATGACACATTAAATCCTGAAAGCTGATGTTAGTGTTAGAGCCAGTGCTCTGCTAGCTCTACTCTTGCTGCTTGCAGAAGACCTAGTACATTAAGTTTGGCTTAGGAACTTGTGTGTTTGGTACCAGCTGCTACAGTTGTTAAGGTGTGGAGGTGCTTATTGGTTTTTTTTAAAGTACCTGTTTTCTAGAAACATTTGCTTTCCTGACTGTCAGGATTTTCAGTAGTCTGCTTCCTTGTCTTCTCTGCTTTTAATTAAAAGAAGGACTTTTTCAAGTCATTAGATATTTCTCATTCCAGTGACACAAGAACTTCTGAAAGTAGTTTCTCCTTTTTTAGCTTTTCTCCCTTTTCTCCCTCCATCTTACTTCATGTGATACAACTGATTATCCAGCACCACATTCCCGAGCAATATTTTCATGAATGTCTGTCGGAGCTTACTTTAGGTACATCACATTTCTTTGAAAATCATGACACAATCAAGAATTACAGAAAAGAAGGCTGACTCACAGTAGCTTTTCTCATGTACTAGAGCTCAGGTGGATAGGAAAGAGCATGAGTGCACCAAATGATGAAACCGCACTGACACTAGAGACAGAAATGGAGACCGATTACTAAGACTGGTGGAAAAACAACCCCCAAAACAACCAACCAGCAAACAGCACCTGGGGTTCAAATACTCGCTGTCAATTATTTGCAGTATGACCTATCAGAGAGTTACCTGTTGGCATTGAACTTCTTGATGCAAGGGGCAGGACCTCTCTGATCAGAACTGCTCTTTATTAGTCTTGCCTGTATCATTTTCAGGCCCTTTAGCCCATGCTCCTCACTCGCTTCCCTAGAAAATCAGTCTGTCCAACCTGCAGGAATTTTCCATGCTGTACATCTTTTTGATTTCTTCCAGACCCAACTTTTTATACTTTCATTGGTTCCCTTTTATCTTTATGGATAATGCAGCTCCTGCATGCAGAAGTCTTTATTGTCAATATTTTTGGTGTTTTTTTTTAATTATTTGCTTTGTCACAGTGAATCTTTCTGTAAGAAAAGGCGAATGGCAACAAAAGTTGAATGGCTGAAAAAAACAAACCATGACTCTCAAGATATTTTTTTTTTGTTCTTTGCCTGTTTGCTTACCCAGTTTTATTATTCTCCTTTTAAATGCCTGTGTTTCATTATCACCATGTATATGTGATTCTGTGAGCTGTTCCAACTGTTTCTTTATGGAAGGTGTAACAGTGTTAAACCTTCTTTATGGAAGGTTTCTGCAGTGTATTAAGAGGCCAGGACTAAGTTATTGGATGTGCACAGCAGGTAATGCAGCTTGCTACCAGGCTAAGCTGTGCACGGGCAGCTTGACATGCCTTCTGTCTGGCTTAGCCTGCTTCAGCTAAGAACTACCGAAGTTTTCTTGTACCCACAACTATATGCATTTCTCTGTGGTACACATCAGTTGCACCAACGCTTAACTAGGTAATTTTATTCATAAAGTTGTCAAATGAGAAATGTCATAAGTTACTTTTTCTGGAGGGAGAGCCCTTGTAATGGGAGCAAGCAGAGCCTGCACACACTCTACCAGCTCTTACCAGCAGATGTCACAGCAGTGACAGTAAGGAAAAGGTGGGGTTTGGTTTGTGTTTTTTTTTTTTTTTTCTTTTCAGTGTCCAGACAATATTTAACGATAATAAATTTAAATAATAAACCAACAAAAACTTGACACTAATTTTTCAGAAACTTGTATAGCTGACTTCTCTAGCAGATCAGCCTTTTCTAAAACAAAACAAGCCTTTGCAAAGCAAGTGTCTTATTTTTATCACTTCTTAAAGTCTGGTTAGTTTTTTGGTTTTTGGGGTTTTTTTTCTGTTCTTTTACATGTAGCAGATATTACCGGTAACAAAGGTAACAGTAGGTTGTTGTAAAATAATTTGTTTCTTAGAGAATCTTGGCAAATGGCAATGCTTTTTGTGTGTTAAGAGTAGCTGATGAACGTTATCCTTTTTAGTAGGCACAATAAAGTTCAGTGTTAACTTCCATTACCAGAGAAGACTATATGCAAAACTATGCATGAATTTAAATATATTAGAAATTCTTTTCCATGTTGGACTGAGTACGCTTTTAACGGCCTTTCACATACCTTAATACTTCAATCACTACAGCAGTGGCTAGTTCCTGAATGATATTCTTCTAAATTAATTAAAGCCAAGGCGGGGGGGGGGGGGGGGCCGAGGGGGAAGGTGGGGGACCACTTGGGAAAGATCTCAGTTCTCACCTAATTTGCTACAGAGGAGCAAGTGCTGGATTCAAAGCACACGCTGGTATTTTGAGTTAGGCTGGGTGAGATGGCAGGAAGGATAGGAGCCTGGAAACAGGGAAGCAGACAGCACAAGCAGTGCTGGGGAATACTGTAAGGCAATACCAGCTACAGTAAGAGAATTAAAAGGCCTTGATTTCTGCCAGCACCTCCTCTGCATTGGGGTCCTAAATGAGCAGAAACTTCTAATACTCTTGTAAAGAAACTGACATTCATTTTCTCTGAAATGACAGAACAGTCTTTCTGAAAGTAGAATTGAAGTTTTCATAATGCCTGGAATAAAGTCCCCTCTCTGCAGTGCAGCAGCCAGGGGTGTCAGGGTGAGTGCCCAGGGCTAGTCATGCTCAACTTTAAAAGCCCTGGCGTGACTGCACATCCTGTCATCAATCCTGTCCTATCAATCTCAGTGAATCAGCCTTCAGCCTGTTTGCACCTAAAAGACGACTTGAATTGACAGCAAAGTATACGCAGTCAATCCATGGATTATTACTAGTGTTGGCATATGCTAATTATATACTGGGTAATCATACTAGAAAACATGTGGAAGAGCTTTTAGACAGCTTGTGCTATCTTTAGTAAAACTCAGATATAATTACTTTGCATTCAGTTACTGGCACTGTAGCTACCTCTTTCTGCTATATTTATCGATAAAAAACATTGGCGAAGGTAATCAGTCAGGACATGCGCTCTAAACAAGAACCTAATCGTGAAGTGGCCTGTGTTGTCCCTGCACAAGGTGAGCAGATCCCGGTGGGATGGTGGCTCTCTGCTCTCTCGTCAGGTGTGCATTGCTAACCAAAGGCCAGAACTGCTTCAGTGTGCAGTTTGGAACAGGCGCGTACCTTAATATGCCTGGGGAACCCACAGACAAGTAAAAAACCCTGTAATAAAGCTGCGAGGGAGATAAAAATAATATCTTTTCAGTAACACTAATATCACTGAGACTAGAGAGATATTTTTAAGACCTGAATCTACTATACCATCAGCCAAGATTTGGCAAACAATTTAGACATTGTAGGAATTTTACATCTATTTCTGAAACAGTTTAACTGCAGTTGCCTATGATAATATCCTTTCAGGAGTGGAAATTACCCTTTATGATGTGCTCCCTGAATAGTAATTTCTGGTATATTAATTTCTCTAAATAATCTTGTGATCATCTAATTGAAACAATGATACCTGCAAATAGGAAATCACTGTTGTGCAGACCGATGCTGTGTCAGCGCTGCTGATTGTTCCTTGCACAGGTACAGGCTTGCTGTTGCTGGCTTTATGTTGAGTCCCAAACTGAAATTGCTTCAGAATTGCTGCCCTTCAAGGGGCCATGGTAAATGTCCCTCATTTGGTATGTCACACCTGAGCATAGCTGTTCACCACTGCATCACAGATAGGGAGTTTCTTCCCACTCTGCGTTCGGGTCTGCATTTTAAATAAATGACAATACATTTGCATTATTTTTTTTTTTATTTGAACACTATGATTTAAGAGCCTAAATGCAAGTTTTTCCCTTTATTTCTGCAAGTAGCACTGCAATCATAACTTACAAAAATGTTTAAAATACAAAATGTACATGAAATTACAATACAAGGCTCTGTAAACATCTAGAACTTAATCTTTATTGTCCCACATTTTTAAATATAAAATTTCAATTTGAATGATTTCTGAACCTCAAGGAATGACATCCATTATGAGTATCAAAAATAGAGTTTCAAAGCTTTGTTTGTATCAGAACAAAACTGTCATGTTATTTTCATTCTTTGGTTTAAAAAGGATGGCAGTTCCCCTGATAACATGAAAATTTTACTACAGAAATTCAGATTGGTAGTTTATGGTAATTTCATGAAATCACACCGCACCCTCCCACCCTCCCCACCCCCCCCGGATTAATATACTACCCTTTATTTGTTTTTAACATTGATCTTTGATCCTCCTTATAGAAAAGCTACCTCATCATTAAGGCTTTCCTTCAGGATAATCTAAATTATTACAAAGTTTTGGAAAAGTACTCGGGGAGAAGAAAGGACTTAAGGGCAAGGGAGTGGATGCCAACAAAGTATCAACAGTTGCCGGGTTCTGTTGTTTAATTAAATTTGCATAGTCCAATAGAGATTGTGTGCTTTTTATATCACTAAAATTATACAAGAGTAACAGTCTTTATCTACGTTATCACACAAGCTAAAATAAAATTAAGACCCTTGTACTGAAGCTTTTACAAGGCAAATACAAAACTGCTTTAGTATCCAAAGCTATATATTTTTTTTTTATTTAATTTTTAAATAGGAAAGCGTCTCTATGTCTACAGGCATCAAGGTATTTAAAGGCATCAGAAAATTTAGTGCATAGCAACTCCGGATTGTTTGGGCTCCTATAATTTAGGTACAGTGAATTCCAGCTACTTGGAGAACTTGCAAGGAGAGTCTGTACCAGTAGGATAAAGGAGCATAAATCCCATACAGTATGAAAAGCTGTTCAGTTAGAATTCTCCTACAAACAACGGTTAATGCAAAAGACCCAATACATGAATGAAAACTGGAACATGCCTTGCCACCAGCACGTAGCCAGAAGACAATTACGTAGCTTATAGTGTTGTGTGGTGGGTTTTGTACTTTTTTTATTTTTTAAGGTGTCAAAACCATAAGTAGATGTATTTCTGTGTGAATCCTTTTCTAGGATCTTTAACATAAATCAGTAGAGGACAGAGGAAAGCACCATTGCTGAGGGACAATTACAATATCACGCTTTTCAGATTACAGCCCTGCCAACTTTTTTTCTGCAAATTTAAAATTTGCACTATTGGACAATACATTCACAAAAAGGATGCTTAAGATTCCCAACACGCACATAGTGGCCTTGCATTAAGTTGTTTGAAATAACTATGAAATGTCAAGATAGTAGCCTTAGGCTGCACTCTTAAGTGGAAGTACATGATAAAAGTTGTAATTTCACCTGTTTAATGTGTGGTCTTTTTAAAAGTTCATGATTCGGTTATTACAAAGAGGCAATTATAGCTACTTTCATGGTATTGCTTGGGTGTGACTTAAATTTAGGTGTAAAATTTTTCCTGCAAAAGGCTCAACAGATAGTCTTCCCCACGACTGTCTGCCAAAATGAAACATCGGTAGAATTTGTTTGCTCTTACAGGTATTACAATTCAGTAACGGTATCTGCTTTAAGACCATTTTGCTGTAATTTTAAGTTTACAGTAATTTTCTACAGAAAGAGGCGTGTACTCCATGTATGTTAAACCACTGAAATGTCCACAATTGTCTGAACTAGTTTCAATGCAAACACACTGTCTACATGCCAAAATTTTCGAGTGCATTCACTTTTAATTTTCGTTAGAGCATCATGGCTCACCCAAATGAGGAACTACAACTAACGTCTTAAATGCTTTGAGGTTCCATGTATTTCTGGTCTTATTTTGCCATTATTGTTGTACCCTGTATGTTCCGTATCAGAAAGCTTTGTAAACGACAGCGTCTTCTGGGGGAGGGAAATATTTGTGGCCTAAGCAGGCAGTTTCAGATCCTCTCCTAGGTTTCTAATCATAGAGGCCTGAGATTTTTAATAACTATGTAAACAGATAGTCTCAAATGTCTGGGATGATGTGGGTAAGGGAAACGCATCCTTTGAACTGCTATGAATCTTGTCTATTTCTTTGGTAGCTTCTGCTTCACACGTTTACAATGAAACATGAGCAAACCATACTACCTAATCACAAATTGACAGCAAATTACTTGTTAGCAAACTGATGTTTATAAACAGCTTAAATTTAAGGAACTGTAATTTTCACCTCCATAGGACTTCTGAGTGGCATGGTCATCAGGCATACAGTGTGTAAAAGAAACAGATGTGATCAAGTGATTTATTGCATGGAAAACTCAAATGCCACTGAATTGGTGATTTCAAAACCATATTCTGCAGGGAAAGCAGGAACACTTAGATCCTCAGCAAATATTAAAATTTCTCCTGTATCTAACATGGCTTTGATGTTGCTGTTCTTTAATCTAAAATCCTACTGCTCAAATTTGATTACAAATGTAACTTTCTAAGAAAAAGCTATTTCAAGAAGGAGCCTGTGCTAATAAAGAACAGGAAGATTATCCACAAAGTTATAAAAGTTATATTTTGGAATGTCATTTCTATCCCAACACTTTCATGATGGAATGGTCTTTTTGCAGCCTATCAAGTAACATTTTCAGTTTATAAACAAGTGCAGATCTACATTTGGCTTTGCTTCCTATGAATCTAAGAAAGAAAACGCTACAGTATTTGTATACACAATGGCTTCCGTGGCATTGGCTTCAGATGACAGGTATGACTGATTTGCCATTGGAAGATCATATTAAAAAAAAATTAAACAATAGAAGCTTTAAAGGTTTTCCAAAATGACCAAAAGGTGTTACAAATCATCAGTTACAAACTACACTATCTCTAAGGGAAAGCAGCACACTGAAGATGTGTATTAAATCTTTTTCCACATTCAGTACTGTGAATATTATATGAGCAAACTAACATCTCCCCACATCTGAAGCACTTACAATATAAAAGTATTCTATTTAAATGCAAAAAGCAAAGCTTGTTTGTAACTTTAAAACAGTTAAAATATCTGGTGTAGATTCTGTGTGTCCATTTTAAGAAGTCTCTTTACAGCATCTCAGGAACTATAATTAAAATGCTCTGTCTCTACATCAAAAATGTAACCCACTAAAAGGGCTTTGCAAGGATCCACTGTTCCAGTTCATAAAGGCCACAGAGTTGGAAGCACAGTAAGTCTAAAGAGGAGGAAGAGGATGAAGAAATATTCAGAGAAACTGTTAAGTTTTCATGGATGTTCCGTTGTAAGCTTATCCGTTACTGGATTCCATCAGATATTCTTGTCTCCAGAGATCCAGGACATGCACGTGCAGACTGGCTGGCCATTGTTGTTCCATGTGACACTGAGATCTGTGACATATCTCTTCCTATGATCTCATTCACTAAAAAAAAGGCAAAAAAAAAAAAAGAGCAAAAAAATGACTTTTTATGCTTTTGAAAAGGCAGGACTCACCAGTGTATCACTTTTAAAAAGAAATATTTCAGTGCTAAGCCTTGATGCAGTTAAGAAACAGAGGATGAATGAGGAACCTAACCTCAGTAATAGTTGAGCAAGGGGGAAACCCCCCCCAGTCCTATTTTCTCCTAGTATTGCACTTTGTACTTACCAAATCCATGTCGATGGATCCCTAAAACACTTGAAGAAAATAAGCACATGCATATGCGTGACAACCAGGTAATCCAAAGGCACAGCACAGGTCGGTTCAGTACAATTTCCCCACAGAATTCCTTCTGTTCAAGAGTGTTACAGGCACAAGTAACTAACTCTTGGCTCTTTCAAGCTACTTACAGAACTTCCTCAGAACTTGGATTTGGGTTAACAGAATATTCTTTTTAATACTATATACCTATTTAATTGGCCAGTTTTCTTAATAATTGCATTTCTGAAACTGCAGTAATAAACATTTTTAGTTATCAGTCAACTTTTCTATAGTGAAATGATTGACTGATGATTGACTAATGCAGGTCGCATCAGTTTGTGTGTGTGTGAAATTCACAAAGATTAGCAAACTATTACTATTTACAAGTGAGGGACACCACTGTGAATATGATGAAGTAGCACTTAAGTTATCAGCAAACAACGATTTTGGAATGTTACCCTAAAGCTTAGATAATTGATTGCAGTATAATTGAGTCTGGAAGATGACAAACCCAATTATTCTAATGGATAAGTGTAAATGGAGTGATATGAATATCTGTTTTAGAAAGTGGGCAATGGTAAGTTTAAGAAACAGTAGTATTCTAAGTGGAGATGAAAAATACCACATTAAATAGTAATGACAAAGTATAGATAACTATTGGATTATAAGAAAAATAGGATTATTATTTAACAGTTAGAAGAGGCATGTTGTTTTCCATGATTGAGTCGCAGTAGGTAAACAGCATCTCTTATTCAGCAAGACTTTGAATGTGCTGGATTATAGCAATAAAAGAAAAGCCTCTGCCATGAGTCTGTCTGGATCCCTTTCATGGGATCCTTTTGTTGAGTAAGGACCATTCCCAGTAGAAACAAAATAAATTTTGCTTTGCTAGTAATCTGCTCCTACTGGAAATCTTAAGACGTGAAACCTAGGCTTTTTGCTCTTTTGTTCTCTATTTACAGAACAATATTGATATACTTCACCACCTTTCTTAATGCTTCCTTAATTTTCCATAGCAGGATTTAGCTTCCTACTAACCATTCCTCTCTGGCAGAAGCATAACAAAATTAATCTACTGGTAGTGTATATTGCTCTTTATGTTTACAGTGTTCAACAGTCTGAGCATTGTCTTTTGCTGCAGCGGTAGCATAAGTGGGTCTGAAAGAAAATGCAGTAGTATCGCGAATGCTCTGAAATACTTGTGAGATATACAAAATCTAACTCTGAAAACAAGTTTGGTTTATATTTTTTTAGTTTACTTAGAAAAGCCTTAAAATCACCTTATGTCATATACCCGTATGTAACCACGGAGCAGGTAGTTGTTGTCTAAAAGAGGATCGGTGGCAGTGGTATTCCCTTGCATGAATGCAAGGACAGCTTGTTAAAAATACACATTATTGCAGGCCAAAGGTGAAAATAGTTCAGACCAGCTATGTAATAACAGAGTCCCTCGAGCATTACAAGGCTTGCAATTTATTTGCCTTCAAAAAAATCTTTCCGTCAATGAACTTAACCGCATGAGTGCAGGTAGGGTACTTTTTCCAACTATTTTTATTACGCCAACACAATGCATAAGTGAGCAGCCATTAAAAAACAAGACTTTTTTTTTTGTTTTTTAAACAAAATTTAGTTGTTCATTTATAAGAAGGATGCTCCACCAGCTTCTGTCAGGGCGCTCGTTAACTTGCTCTGACTACAGGACCTCTAACAGCTATTACCAGCTGTACACTGCTGAACAGTCGCTTTGTGCAAATCGGACACTGCAGCTGTTCAGCACTACTAAAACTTTCATGAGCCATACAATAAAAAGCAATATAGCTAAATGTCTTTTATATTTTGAAATTATGAAGATGGTTACTTCCTTTAAGTTTTGATAGGTGATATTTGTCTGTACTGATGACACCAGAGCACGCTGGTCTATACTGTTGCAACGGTTTGTAGGTCCCACAGGCAAAGGTGTTTCACTGAACAGCACGTAGCCACGTGGCATTAAGTTTTCCTCAAATCACATTACACTGTGAATACAATAGGTGGGTCATATGGTGCTTTATTTGCCAAAGTTCTGCATAATTCATTATGTGGAGTACTAAATTCAAGTTATAGGTTAATTTGGCTTTTTTGTTTGTTTGTTTTTGAGATTATTTTTTTTTAATAACCATGGATTTGTTTACAATAAGCTGTTTTATAGCGGAGTTCAATAGCTCTGTCATGCCTTTCATTTTGCTGTTGGAGAACTATTTTTAGCAACGTTTCTAGCAAGCATGTAGCCAATATAGGTTTATCTGATTATATGTATTTACATTCGAAACATGTACCGTCTCTAAGGGAAATGCTGTACCTTCTCTTTTTCTCAACAGAAAAGTCTGGTGGAGTAGTTTTACTTGCCATAGTGATTTTGTTAGGATTGCTGATTTTTAAACCCAACCAGTATTCAAGCGTGCTTTTTTTTTTTTTTTTAAAGAAGAATCTTAATCAGTGTTTTGTCAGAGTGCCGTGCAGGCTTAAGTAAAAGGCCAGAATAACTTTTCTGCTGTGCCTGGAAAAGGTGTGTTTTCACTTTTTCACAGACCATAGCCTCCTGACTAACACATCTTCCAATTTTATACTTTCCAAGAGTGCCCTGTCTGGAAATCTGTAAGCAACAAATGGATGGGGGAAGCTTGCAGACTCTGGAGGACTGCGTGTTGATTTAGATTATGTACAGATGATGGTACAAACGCTTTGAAGGAAGAGCAGCTTGCAGAACCCAGCGGCTGAGATCCAAGTGCTCTGACCTTGTGCGGTGCAGCAGCCTGGCTGCCGGCCGTCAGAGCCCTGGGCAGGGGGTGCGGGCAGTGATGCCCTAACAGGCACAGGGCGGCCGTGCCAGCTGCCTGGCTGGCAGTGCCCAACACGCTTGGGAGCGCTGGGAGGGATCAACAGGGACAATGCGGGGCAATGAACCAGCATGTGGGCTAGCAGGTGCCGGAATGGGCATTTAAACCAAAGCTGGTCTTTTAAAGACTGAAAAAAACCAAAGAAGCCATATTGAATATTTACCAAAATTAGGCAGCCTGGAAGTCCTTTGGAACAGCTCACTGAAGAGATGTACAACTCTGCTTTATGGCAGCAGATAATGAGATGCCTGGATATATCTAAGCTGGGAAGCATTTGGCTTTATATGAAGGACATTCTGTGTCTACCAGCATTACTGTCATTAACTTGTCTGACTTAAAAGAAGTTTAAAATATAAATGAAGTAGTTGGTAGGAAGAGTTAAAATTCTGCATAGAAATGTACATGACTGAAGGTAAAGTCATAAGGTGTTTTACTTTTTGTATTAATTTGTGATGGAGAAAATCATACTAAATTATTTTTAAAGACTAAAACAGAAACACAAGGGTTAGTATCTGAATGCATGACATATTACCCTCTTCCACACAGGGTCAGTCTTGGAACATTTAGTAGTCTGTCTTTGAAACTGAAAACTTAATTCATGAACGTAAACACAGGTCTTCTATAATGTTGTCTAGCAAAATCCAAGTTCTTAGGTGATGAATTGGGAGAGGAAGTCAGTATCTACAGTCCTGAGACAGGACAGAGCTCAGGCTATGCTAAGGATGCCTTACAAACAAAAGATGACTTCTTCTCTACACTTCCCAGAATACTTTATCCCACCTTTCTGATTTTCAACTATGGGTTGCGTGGGCTATGTTGTCCTAGAAGTGTAATTAGAAAGATTTCATATACCTTTTGCTTAACCTTAAAAGCCATCCAGTTAGCAATTACATCCTGGGAAACCAAGTTGCATGGCTTTTTTAATACATGCAATTACTTTTTTTATAAAATTTCCTTCCTTTCTTTTTCACAAAGTTTCAGACTTTGTGACTTAAACTGTGACAAAGAAAAAACTTTTTCATAAGTTTCAAGGGGAAGGCTGCAGAGCTTGTTCGGGATTCAGTAATACAGATCTCAGTTATGCTGTTAAGATTCTCTGTGGTCTGTCTGCCAGGTTCATTTGTGGCATTTATACTTCTGTTGGCTCTCTGAAGAGAGCCAGGCTCATGAGACTTAAGATGCAGGTGAACTGTCCTGTGAGTAGACCCTGACTCTTTCAGTCTACCTTCTTCCCTGGTTTTCCCCCAGTTCAGTCACTGCCTGTTTGGTGCCAGGTGTTCTGACTGTTAATCCCATACCCTGAACTTCATATTTTGCATACTAATTATAGAGGCCTAACTACTATTTAGTACTCATTTACTATATACTGATCACCTAAAACTGTTTTGGATGATCAGTGTCAACTGAGTGGACAGCATCAAAAGTGTCATCAAATGTTTTAGGTGGCAACCTTTAATAATGACTGGATCAGATCAAAAGGGAGAGGGGGTGGCACACGCTGCACTGTATAGAAATGCGGCAGATTCCTCCACTGCTGTGATAAATGCATTTTGAAAACTTACACAGGTTTTTTTTTGTTTGGTATTTTTGTTTTGTTTTCAAATTGGGCTGTGAAATGGAAATTATTTTTAACAACTTTCCTAAGTCTATTTAATTGACCTCTTTGGTAGTTATCCCACATTTGAGAATTTCAGCTGTTACTTTATTTGCTATAGTTTCACCTTTTTCTTATGCAGAGTGTAAGCTGGCTGGTAAATTTATACTAATAGTTAAATTCTTAAATTTTGTTCTGCACAATCTATTTTTAACATGGTGGGGGAAAACCTTTTGCTACAAAGATTAGATTGGACTCATCAACGCTAGTGATACCGTAGTATTGTGTTGCAAAGGTTTTTGTGGGTTTTTTTGGTTTTGTTCTTTCCCCTTTGTGTTGCATCAAAAAAGCATGAACATGCTGCATTGAAAAAGGCACTGAAAGTCATCTGGAGGCTCAAACCCCTATAATCTCGCAAAAAAATTAAGCAGCATACTAACATCAATACCAGTGGACCAGAGTAGAGGAGAACTAGCTCTGACTTTTGGATCTGCCGTCAAGCTTGTAAAATGAAAGCAACCACGTATTCTTACTGCATTGTTCCCATTGTTTTGATTTCACATAGTGTTCTGTTTGCTTTTTTAAGTCCCTGCTAAGTGCACACGTGAAAGCCAAGCCACTGAGACTCACAGAAAACTGGGCCACAGCTCCTGGGAGGCCTCGTGCCCCCTGCTCCTGCCTGTACCTTCTGGGCAGAGGGCTTTGCCTCTTGGTCACTGAAGCCTTGCACCAGGGCAGCTGATAGTTACTGCTCCAGCTGTTTGCTGCATGAACTGCCAGACTGTTCATGAAGTTCTCTTAAAACTGTTGCAATTTGCAGTCCAAAGTTTTAAGATAACTAAAATGAGGTTGAACAGCCCAGCCTTTTGTGCTGTCAGTGCCACATATACCTAGGGGCAGTAATCTTATCAGCTGTTCCAAGAGATATGCCTCCTGTGAGCAGTAGTGACCAACCTCTCCAGAGAAATTCTCACCTACAAAAAGTTACTCACATCAGCTGATTTGAACAGAACAAAGCTCTTGCATTAAGAAGCCTGACAACATCATGAAAGCTGGTGCTTTTAATAATAAGTTGCTGAGTATTTTGGATAAATTAAAAAAAAAATTACAAATTTAGACAAACAAGTTCCTCTTTTAAGAACTGGAGCTTTGAAATGTTTGTAGTATCTATGCCTTTTTCCCCCACTGTTAGTTTAATCAGTTCTACAAATGTCACCTTAATTTATTCTCTCAGTCTGAGACCAACCCATAATTTATCAAGTCAACATATACCTGTGCCACCTTACTGAATATTTTATATTAGAATAAAAAGATATTTAGACATAGCATGATCTCCAGCATGGGTGTTTGAAGTTCTAACATCAGAAGTAAAGGCATTATCTTTTTAAATCAAATGCCAACCAAATATGAGCATGCTTCTAGATTGCTCTACTTAATTCCCCCCTAGAGCTGTGAATGCTAAGGGAACAAATACTTTGTATTGGAGCACAAAGGAAAAGATGAGCAATTCCTGAAGCTAAAGGCCTTTCTGGGAATAGTGCAAGTGACCTCTCATTCCCTTGCAGGAAGCCAGTAATCTATAATCAGCATCTATACTTTCTACAAGACAACAGAATCTCTCTAATAGGCAGTTACCAAGCATTTTAGGGTTTTGTTAGGTCAAAAATACTGCCTGAAAACCTCCGTAGAGAACTATAAGCCAGCCAGTTCAACAACTAATGGGTTGTAATGGGTAATAGTAGAGACCTGAGGAAAACACATCATGATGCCTCTGCAGGATGTTCCACCAGCCTCCAACACGTGTTTGTCCTAGGGAATTCCCAGGCCAGAGACACCTTCTGTGCCAAGTGGTCCTGTTTGGATTTTTCTTTCCAGGATCTTCAAGGTCTGTGCAAAATTCTGTCATCCACCCTACTCTGAGACAGTGTTCCAAAGTTTAACTATGTAGAGCTGTAGTAATCCTTTGTATATGCGTTGAACTTGCCGCAGGATTGCTTGGTGGACACTTTTATTATTTTGTCTCCCAAGAAGTATTTTGCATCACCTTTCCTGTGCCACCCATTCATTTTACTATACTTAGCGTGTTCTCCTCGTTCATTTTTTTGGCTGGAGCGTCCTAGCTGATTCAATGTAACTTCTGTTCTAAACCTTTGGTCGTGCTAATTGCCCTTGACCAAAACACCACGTATGCATCCAATTCTTTTGTGACGTCAGGGCATGATGCGGGCACATCACAGATCTGTATTAGCAGTATTTGTTCGTTCTTGGCTGGTTCCCTAAGCCTTCCCAGCATTTATTCACCTTTTTAAGACTACTTTTAACACTCCTGAGCAAGTTTTCATAGACTTGTCCATTTAAATTCAAGATGGCTTTAAATGAGAATAGTTCAGAGAGCTTGTCGCGGTATGTATGGAATTAGGGCGGGTTGGTCTTTTTGCCTTCCCTTACCCTAATTTCCACTCCTTTAACTGATTTTCTTTAATCACAAGGCCTTTCTGGAGAGGTTTCTAGACACTTTTTGGTTTTCACTAGTCTGAATAGCTAAGCAGCAGTGTCATCACACTGACCAACTTCCAGTCCCCTGGCTTTAAACCAGATTTAAGCAAGAGGTTATACTTTACAGTTAATAGTTCAACGGTTGCTTACTCTTTCAGAGTTGTTGTCTGGCATATCATCTAGCTGAGGTGAACTGTGTCACTGCCTGTTTATCTGTTTGTTCTGAAACCTTTTGACTGATACTTCAACTTGAGACAGGTCCTGCAACATGTCCCTTTTCCAAAGGACTTTGGCATGAGAATCTCTAGTTCCTCAACTGCAAACATCAATACAAAAGCTTTCTAAATTAAATTATTGAATTTTAACTTAATTCCTGAATTGTCTTCTATCTGTTGGCCAGGTTTCACATTTAACCTAATAATTTTCATGTTCTTTTCTGAATTTGAAAGCAGCTTGCAGTCTCACTGCAGAATAGTTGTACGCTTAATCTGAACCTTCATAAACAGTTTGCAGACTGTTTGCAACTATTTTTCTTAACTCTGTTTTCCTATAACTCCCCTTTTTTTAGTTTGTCAGAGCCTGTAATGCTGAAACTGCTACAAAAGAAAGAAAAAAAATTAAAAAATCTTTTAAGCAGTTACTGCATGCTTCTGTGGACCAAATAAAGAGATGTTTCCCCTTGTGGGTTCCTCTCATGACTTAGTGCTCCATGAAGCAGTCACACTTAGCCATTCTATAAAGGATGACTCAAGTATTCCATTAGCGTATTTCCTGCCGTTGCAGATTGTCTGATCTCCTGCAGCACGCACGCTATGGTTATGGTTCCTCTCCTGTTCAGCAGTATAATTTAGAAGCTATACTCTTCCTAGTTTAAGCTGAACATTAAATCTGTAAGCATTCTCTACCACTAGTTGATACAGTTGGCTTGTCTGATGTGACACTAAGCATTCTTCAGGGTACAGAACCATTCTACTACCTTTCCTGTGTAAACCTATCTTTTGCAGTAGCACCACACTGACTATCTTTCTTACACCAAATACCTAAAATACCTGTTATTTAATTTTTTTAAAATGCCAGTCTCTCCATTGTATTTTTCAGATGCTAGCATTTGTGTGTGTGCATATTCTCCTACGGAGCTGGTTTTCGCTTTGTGCGCCCTTTTTAAAAGGGACCCGTTGGTGTATATTTCCTAATTCTAAGTTTGGGGGTTGCCAACCTGTGTGTTACTCTTTAGTTGATGATACTGGTATTTGGGGGTTATTTTATTATTGAATTGAGTTTAAATTTTTCAAGAACTCCTGTTCTTCAACAATTATTCTGTACCTACCAGAGAGATTCTGAGCACATGTTCTTGCACAGGATATAGGCTAGAACACAGAAATAATCTAAGCAATAACTGGTATTTTACTAATTGATCTGCTGTTTCTAGATACAGAAATGTCGACTTAGTGTACAGAGTCCTTTCCCTAGTTTTGCCATTCTGAACAGCAGCTACTTACCTTACTAATAACATTTTGATATGTAAGGAAAGAGAACTAAGTCAGTTTTTTTGAAAGACCAACATCGCAATTTACTTCAGTTTCATGGGCAAACTTAAGATCACTCTACACACTAATTGTGTGAGAGTTTTATTAAGGCTATACACAGAGCTTGGTTACTTTACTGTTAACAATCCCAGATCTACTGTACATTTACAAGTATCCCCTTTAAAAATCTATGGGGAAAGTAAAGTGAAATGTGTTATATGTGTTTATATATATGTGTGTATATTTATATTGGAAAAAAAGAAAGAACAGTATAGTTCTTTGGCATTTTAGGCATGTTTGTAATAAAGTGAAAAACACTTAAGAGGAATGAGTATAAACACAAACACGACCAATATACTGTGTGCCAATTTTTAATATTATTATTACCATTTAAGAGAGTCATAGTGCATAATCTTGTTTATATGTGAAATAAAGGAGTTGAAAGCATCTTAAAATAAATCCAGGTGATCTTTCACAATTGTAGTGCACATTCAACTAGAAATCTACTTATGAATCTGTATTCCAAATACTTAGGTATTCCATTTGTTTAAATTGACATGGCTTCATCCTTTTAAAAAAGGATAACCATTCTAAATTTCTCATGGTTAACTGATCTGGCCACTCTATGCCCTTGCCCATATTTGGCTTAAGATTTTCATATCATCTTCTGTTTTACTAGATCCTACATCACTCAGGAAGTTCTGTGGCAGCTACACATACTGTAAGTGGAGGTTTTTACTGCGTGAGTGTACACCTGGTTCACAACTTCTGAATTTTCAACTATTTCAGAATACACAGGTGTCCAATTATAGCAATACTTAAGTATTACATAGCGCTTTTCACTTGTAGATGTTAAGACTGTTACAACACTTTCCCCTTTCCTTCATGCTCCAATTTCAAACATTGAAGCGTTTCAGTAAGCAGACTCACCCTCTAGATTTTCCACATAGGAGTTGGACATGAGTGCTGAATGTTGAGTCCATTTCTCTGTTGAACCTGATGGCTGGTATTCCAGGTCAGAGATAAAACTGTCTGTGTCAGAGAAGAAGACAGACATAACTACTGACTGGACTAAATCAAGAAGTTACAGTTCACTCAACCAGGAAGTGACTTTCAGTTTTCTTTTAATAGCACTAACTTTAAATACCCAGTTTCATTCACAACTACTACATATGTTGACATAAGTAACTATTTATAAATTATCAGAGTGCCTATTAAAAACAGTATCACTTATCTTGTATATTTAGTTAGTTTTCAGTTAGCAGCCAGAGCCATAAAGGTAACTGTTAATATTTTTGGATGTCTTCCTAGTTGTATCATCATGGATTTTGTACTAGATAAAGTTCATTTTACCATTTGTGTTAGTTTAGAACATTCTTTCTGCGATTTTCTCAATCTGCTTTACTTACTGTGGTCAAATTAAAAGTGCTTATGCCCCTTGACAGCACCTCTACTGAACCAGGTAGGTAAAAGAGTACTAGTAAATAAAACCTTTATTTTTCCTACAATTTAAACACAGGAAACTGTTGCTGTAAACAGCCGTTAGCTTCCCCTTTCCCTGTCAGACTGTCTGTACCATTTGCCCAAGGTACTGATCTGCAGTCAGGCCACACACAGGTTGAGGTGCTGGAAAACTGAGTATTATCTTGGTATAGGTGGCTCTATCAGACCAAGGCAATGTGAGAAGCCAAGTAGGAAGCAGAGAACTGCATTCCACTGAGTTGTTTCTCTTGGGAGGAAAAATGTATAGTATATTTATTACTTTAGCCAACCAGTGCATGTTTATTCAGTTACAATTAGCGATTATGCAGAGGTTACAATAGTATGCTGGGTTGGGTTTGGGTTTTTTTTTCCTGCCCAAGACAGAGCTGCATGTTTAGTAAACTAGGATTTAATACAATTAACAAAATTGCTCTAGAAACTGGCTAATTTGTGCCTTCTGGATAGAGCCACACGATTGCTTTGCCAGCATGGTTTCTAAGCCCTGCTTAGGGATGACTCCTGGGAGAACGAGAGTCTATTTTTCCTTCCTCCTGAAACTCAAGCGGTACCAATTACCTCTTTGCATGACTCATGCTTAACTGTTTCAACCATAAAGTTATGTGTATTGGAACAGGAAGTGGAAAGCCCCGTCTGGGTTTCAATGGAAATGTCCACTGCCAGTTTGAAGGAAAGGAGTAGACTGAGGACAAATGCTCGTCAAATAATAGGACGTTAAGAACATTTTCCCCCACCAACTATAGTAGAACTGCAAGACAGTGACATTTAAATAAAGATTTAATGAATCCAGGGAGATCTGCAGAAAAATATCTTGGGATGAAACAAATTAACTTTTACCAGCAATCCTCTTCAAAGCTCAGGCTTTCAAAGGAACAGACAACAAACATGCTGACAAAAAGCCTCCAGAGAGAACAGTGAAGTTAATTAGCTCTTTTAGGCAACAGTCTCTGTACCGTAAGTCTGCATTGCTTATATAGCAAGGATTACCTGTCACTTTAGCAAAGAAATATGATTCTGAGCAATTTTTTCTAATTAATTTCATAGAGGGATTCTGAGGTTCTTGCATGTCTTAACAAAGCTGCTGACAGCAGTCAGTTTTTGCTTTTCTAAATCCCTGACAAAGTCACGTGTAACACATGTAACCTGTCTCCAGCCAGCACCTTCTGGAATGGAGCATGCGCTTGCCTTGGGCACGCAATATTTGTTTGTGAAACGTGGTAAATAAAGCAACAGCCTTTTAAAGTGTGTAATATAGCATAAAGATTTTGTTCAATGCACGCTGAAGTTAGATAGAACTTGAGGTACCAGATAAATATACATTAAAAAGACCTTTCTACCTCTTAATTTTACGAACATTTGGAAAAGGTTTATACTTCCTTAAGCAATATTAAATGTGTTTTGTACTGAAAGAATATAACATTAAAATTAAAGCTATTAAACTGAAATAGAACTCAAGAAAAATGACATCCTGTATATACATATATGTCTATTTAACCAACCAAAATGTCGTACTTTTATGAACCACGTCTTTGTCTTGGCTCTTCCCTTAAGTACAGAAAGGTTAGGGAAAAATGTAAACCCTCTATTACCTGCACCAGATCTGGGTCAAAGCAGTAAGTCAACTTAAAATGACAGTTCTATTACAGATACAGACCAAAAAGCTACTGGAGTTACACCATTTGGTTTTCAGGATCTCTTCCTACAAGAGTCAAACAACTTCATTTTTTGTATCACGTGATTAAAAGTTTAGCCTGCGCATCCTTTACTACTACTGCAGTATGATGCGTGGGAAATGGGACTTAATGTAGAAGATGTCACTGGTTTTAGAAAAGTAGATCCCCAAATATATTCTAGAAGGCGTGATTGATTTGCAGTGTTGCTCAAGTAAGTACTTGGTATCCTTTGCAAAAAGAAGTTTGATATAATGGTTTGGCAGATCATATCAACTGTCTAGGTTTGGTAGTATTGCTGCATCCACCTAGGAATTCATGCATTTTAGGGGACAGATGAGTCAACTGCTGTATTTACAGAGGCAGTGAGGATCAGTAAACCTCAAAGAACATTATGGATAGACTGCAGCGCATGCTTCTGTGAATATAGGCCTTCTTTTGTCAGCTCCAGATAGAACTCTATCAGCTGCATCTCTGTGACGATCCCTGCAGCTACATCCCATTTGTTAGGGGAGTATATTTAGCCTGGTTTTGACTCCGCATGACCAGCAAGTAGTACAGGGTCAACTTTCCCTTAAAAAAAAAAAAAAAAAAAGCTGCCAGGCTATAATTAATGCTCAGTCTTCTCTACTGTGGAGCAGGCAGCTGATTCTGTTGGTTTGTGATCAAAATCAGTCACATGGCAGGCCATGGCTGCAATGGCAAACTGTTCAGGACATGGTAGGTTGCCTTGCAAGTCACCATGCTACACCAGGCTTACTTTTAGTAATTTCAAGTTCAATGCCAACTTTGCTAAGTCCTATTTTTTTTTTTAATTGATAAAATGAGGCTGTACAAAATGTTAGGAGGAGTATGGACTTCCTGTGCACATTACAATTATAGCTATAGAGAGAGGCTGAATGTGCCTGTGGAGTACAAATATATATAGGATATATAACAAATATCCTTGTTCGCATTATGATTATGACTCTGTATTTATGTACCATAGTGAAACCAACTCATTTAAGTCATATGTTTATCCCTTTCTCTCACGCAAGAAGATAGACGAGTCTAACATGGTAAGTATTAAGTGTGTGCCATGGAGCTAGAGCATACGTGCTGCGCAGCGGAAAGCAGTGCGGAGGTGTCCAAGCGTATTTTTCCCAGCGTCACAAGGGCGTGCCTAACTCCTTCCAGTTCTGCTACTATTGCAAGTGTCTGCACCATGACGTAGTCACGTCACTTGCATTCACAGAGTAGGTTTCTAACCTCTTCTAGTTCTTAAATAGGAATCTTTTTGCGGTGGTGCAACTATTTGAGCTTACTTTGAATTAATTGAGGTGTTCTGTGGCTCGCGGAGGGCAATAGGAAGTTTGATACGTTTGCTGGTCATGGGTACTTGAGGACTGAAGAGACTTGTCTGAAGTTCTTTACACATCAGCAGTCTGCAACCTGTCTTCTCAATAGATGCCTTGCTGGCACAGATTTTATGAACACAGTGAATTAATCCACTGGAAGACACGGTCACAGCATTCTTTAACTGCTGAGAACCCCAGACAGTAACATTCTTTTCATTCACCCTTCCTCACTGTTCCAACCTTTTCCTTTTAATCTGCTGCTTAGTCTGGAGATGTTTAATTCCTAGCACCTACTTACTAAAAGCAGATTCCCAATTCTCTTCCAATACATTTCAGGTTCTGCCTCATCACCTTACTCGAATTCAACATCTCACTGCAGAAGCCCATAAGCTTACGAGAAGAATTAGCAGTAAAAAGCAGTTTACAATTCTATCTCCATACTGCTTGATAATATATATATAATATACAGATTACTAAGAAAGGAGGAGTTTGGACAAAACCTTATTAAACAATTTATACTAGTATAATTTTTGGAATGCCTTTTATCAACAGGAATAATCCAGGAGTTCCATGTACAATGTAGGCTCAAGTTCTTGTCACACAAATGCATGTCGGGCATGCTGCAAGATGCAACGTTTTGTTCCATACTTAGGAGAGTAAAAAAACCACCTTGAGTTTGAGATGTACATCTTAAGAACATCTCAAATTTGAGTTGCACATTTTTGAGCCACTCTCCTCCATACTAAGCTAGACTCCAGCATTCGGTATTTTTTGTTTCTGTAGGCCTTCAATGCTGTTTGGCAGGACACTGCCTTAAATAAGAATGACTTGTTAATGCATAATTTTTAAATACATAGATAAATACGAAGTACAATCATTCTCCAGTACTTTCCTATTAGTTTCTACTGGGATTGTCCAGAAGTTAAGCTGAAGCTACAGTAAAAAGCTACCTGTAAAGATGTACATATTTTCTAGCAAAAAATCAGAATAATCCCTGAGCTTCCCAGCAAGAGAATTTATCAACTAGAGAATTATCACAGAACTATTAAAATGAATGAATGCAAATGGCTTAGAATTCTACATGGAATGTGTCTGACAAAACAACTTACTGCTTTATGTACACAAAACTGTTAGAGGATTTCTAGTTATGATTTATATCAAGTCCACATACTCTATTTTCTAATCTCCAGCTTTATGTAATGGAGATGCAATGAGTAACAAAATGTAAGAGGATTAGTAGAAGGTCATCCTGATTTGCTGAATACAGCCTAACATAATACCTTAAAAACAGTTACATGCAGTTGCACACGTTAGAAATCTCATCGCTGTAGAAAGCTATAAAATCCAAGGTAAACTCACTCCTAAACTGCAAGCCACAAGAGATTAAATTTTAGATCAACAGTATTAGATAGATTTAAATCTAAAACTTGACAGTGGGATGGGTAGGTAAACCACCACACTAGAAGCACTTTTTAAAAACAGTGGGGAAAAAAAAAATTAACAAGGCCTCACCATAGAACTAGACTGATTCTAACCAACTAGCTTGCTTTTTTTTTTTCCTCCAAGTGGGAAGAAATGGGACCTTTATTAGATAAGCATACAACAGAGCACCATATGGATGATGGAAATGGGAAAGGACAGAAATGACCAGCTGCCTGCTTCTTGTCACTTAAGCTGCCTTGTTTACACCTATTTGCAGCCCTAAATATTCCACTGTCCACACAGGGAAACATTAGCCTGGGGAGCGGGGCAGAGGGCAGGCTTGCTGAAAGACATTAAGAAAAAAAGGCAGCCAAACAGCCCAGGGGCAGGGGAGGAAAAATAGAGGGGACAACTAAAGAGCAAGAAGCTGCTTTTATGTAGTTCCCGTCCAAACATCCACCAGCTTGTACAGATTGACTATTGCAAAGATCTAAGCGGAAAAAAGTACTGGTTTTCAGAACACCTTTTAAGTAGCAGCATACAGGGTAAGTTACTTTGAAATTGTTATTGGTAATATCATCTGAATTTCCTATCCAGGTGCCCTCATGCATTCCGATCCCTTGTTTCTTCAAGTGAATTAGTGTTTCCTGTAGGAATGAAGGATGGGAAGAGGGGAAGCCAAACAAAAGAGCACGTTCAAAGGTGGAGATTAGAAAAGCCTAAAGACATTAACCAGATCCTGTTGAAAAACAAGAGAACAAAGACCGGCCCAAACTTCAGCAGTAAAAAAAAAAAGGGGGTGTGTGGAGGGATGGGTGGGTTTGGGGGGGGGGCGGGGGGGAAGTAGTATACTTTATGTAGACACCCAGGTAGAGGATCTGCCTTTAAATTGTGTCATTCTTTTCCGCTCATATCCCAAACAGAGCCCAGCTTGCTCTAACTGGTAAAGGGCAAAGGAAGGCAACAAAGTTTGAAGAGAGACTCCATTCCGGCCATCAGCAAGTGTATTTGTCTTGGCAGAGAAGTTATAAAGGATCCAGGAGACGCTGGATCAAGGCTAATGCAGATGCTCTTAGCTTGAACACCTATGGATTAAGCAGTTTGTAGTTCTGTAGTAAATAGTAGTGGTTTTTTGGTGTGTTCTGAAGAAAAAGCCTTAATGTTGGCTGAAGAGGCACTAAGATTCAATTTTAGGAGTCTTGCTTACAGGAATTTATGCAACTACTATCCGGACTGCCACTTCTGTAGGTGGGATTGTTTGGGGTTTGGTTTTTGTTTGTTTGTTTTGGGTTTTTTGCTTATTTGTTATTTTAAAACAATTTTAAACTACACTCTGTCAAGCTAAACAGCTTAGTAATTCTGGGACTAATTTTGTCATGAGGTAGCACTTCTATACTATGCTCAAATTTTGTTCAACATTTCTTAAAATATTTTCTTTGCCAAGAAAATATCTACTATGCTAATTTTTCAAAAGCGCACATTAACTAAAAGAAAGAAGATTATTTATGCTGTCAATGTTTTTTTTTAGTTTGTTTACTTTATTTTCCAGACTGCTGCCTGAAGTATTTAAGGTCAGTAATCCAGACATGATTTATACTATATTCAATTGGCTTTGCCTTACTGTTTTGAGAGGTTTATTCACCTTAACTGGTAACCCTTAAAAACCTATTTTCCAACTAAATACAGCTTTGAGGTATTAGCTGGGAGAACATACTGTATCAGCATTCATTTATGTATGCAATTATGTTTGGATTTTTTTCCTTTATTGTTGTAACATTAATGTAGAATAACTGATTTCGCTATTTGTGTCTAGCTCTATTTGTACAGAAACTAAAATTTGATTATGCACAAAAGAAAACTACTGAAATTATTTTTAAAACCGCAGTAATATGTTAGATAAGTTATAAAAAAAGCGTTCTTGTCTAAACATGTTTTCTTTATTTAAAGCTGATTAAGCAGAGGAAGCATTTACTCAAGTTTGAGAGAACTGAGCAGCTTGTGTCTTGTCACTGTGCCCTTCAAGTTTTTTGGACCAGCAGGTTTAAGGCGAGACGACTGATTTGTATTTGCAGATTGGAAATGAAGAAAAAAACCCAACAAACCACCCCCCAAACCCAGCCCCCCAAGCACTCATCGAATGGCCGTAATATGAAACTGAAATGAAGGTAAATCTCTGTGCTTGCAAATGTACTGTTGCTGCCAAGTGCTAGTTCAGCATTTAAAATCATGTTCAATTTTCCGTATAGGAAGTGTACAGTTTAATCATCAGTTATCAGATCTTCTTTAAACTTCTATTTTAAAAAAAATAATGCTTGCTATAAATTAATAAAGCTATGGCCATTTGACTCATATGTATATTGATTATACTTCTCTAAAATCAACTGATATCTTTGATGCAGGGGGAAAAAATTGGTTTTCTTTTCTGTGCATTAATTTCTGAACAAGTATAAACAAACTGCCAAGATGCTCATAAATGCTGAACGCTTCTGCTTCTATTGTGAACAGTTTAACTACAGTATTTAGTTCTGTTTTATTTCTACATCTTTTTTGCGGGTGTGGAGGGAAGGAGGATGAGAAAAAGGTTGGTCCTAATGTGACACTTAGGGAAAAATTAATCTCTTTCTCACTTCTCTAGTACGGAAGCAGAAAATGCTATTTTTCTGTGCATTCTGTTTCATAGAGCCTTGTTCTTCTCCCCTCAGGAAGTCCTTGATAGAATCAGTCCCTTCCTTTCTAAATAAAGTTACGTTGATTGATAAACAGTGTTTCTAAAAAGAAAGCTTTGTTTAATTAGGGTGGCCATTTAATTGAAAGCCCAACTGTATTACCAGTTTCTCTCATTTTCTTCCCAGTATGCTGTGTCTGTTTTCTTACCAAGTTTTCTCATTACTGACTGAAGGTAACAACAGCAAATTTCCATTTATGAAGGAACTGGGACCGATAAGGATATTTAACAGGTTACCCACACTGAATTCTTTACACGACTGCTGATGCAATTAAGTAATTACTAGGGATGATTAAAAAACCCCAAACCCCACAACAGTTAATGCTATTGTAGAAAAGAGATATTAATAAGTTTCCCACCATCAACACTGAACACCTTTAACACACACCTTTTAAGGCCAGGCCTTCTGTTCTTCCAGCCTTATTAACATGACGTGTTCTTTAATTGCCTTGTATCTATGCCTCAAATACGCTGATGTTTAGGACCTGACATAATTAATTTTTTTTCCCACTTGGTTGGACAAGTTCTGTAAATTAACACTGTCCAAGTATTTAGAGAACTGTATTGCCTGGACTTTAGCACTAGAATATCCTTGTTCTGTTTATGTTAAACAAGTTAATTTCTCAAAAAGGCAGCTAGAGTGGTATGGAGAAAGCAAACAGCTACTGTGAGCAGAGGTGCTGAATGCTGACAGCGTATCTACGGTACATCTGTGAAGAGACTATGACAGTGCCAAAATGCATGTGATGTATTTTCAGAAAACGAGCCTGCCCTTCAAAACTGGGACAACTCCAAGAAACAAGACTCCAAACTACATCTGTGCAACTTAGATATATTACTGTGACTTTCACTGAAACGTACCAACAAGACCGTCAGGAAAGGCTTCAAATTAATTCCTTATCTATAAGGTATCAATGCGTAGGAGTTAATCCTCAAGCCCCGTTTTAAGTCTATGGGCAAATTAGACTAAAGGATTTGAACTGTGTAACTACGGATTGCAGCTGGTATTGTTAGGTTTAAATAAGTTGCTTTCACAAAAGTATGACTCCATTTTGATGATACAAATTTACTTCTGTGAAGAGGAGTGTTGTCTAAACAAAACAGAGCAACCCTCCCACACCCACTTTGTAGCTTAAGGTAGATTATATCCCAGTATTAAAACATTTTGTCCACTTACCATCATCTAGCGTGATATCTTGTAGTCCTATTGTTTGAAAATTCAATTCTCGATCTTCAGGTTCTGGTTTAATGTTAATAGCTGCCCCGTCTGGTGAAAATGGAGATGAATCGCATACGGTATGGTGTATTAGGGATGATGCTGCGTTAAGACCTCCCAGCGCTGGACTATGTGCTTGAGGGGAGTGCTGTCCCGAGTGACTTACAGCGGTTGGCGGGGGAGATGAGGCAGGTCCTGAGCTAGGAGACTGGTAAGGCATAGGCTGTAGCTGGGGCGAAGAAGGTCCAGACAGCGGCGAATGGACCAAAGGGTGGGAAGCTGTGGGGGATGGGGATGAAGCGGATGCTGGATTTGTCGAATGGTATGGGACTTGCTGCAGCTGGGGAGAAGACTGCCCAAGGGACCGGCTCATTGCAGAAGGGATGGAGCCCTGCCCTGCACTTGGGCAGTGGTATCCCATCGACGGTAGGTGAGAAGATGACTGTCCCGAATGAGCTGGGTGTGCTAGCGGATGCCCTGCTGTACTTGGTGTCGCCACAGAACCTGGATTTGAAGAATGAAACTGCATTGGTGGTAGAGCTTGGCAGCTAAGATTTATCAAATGAGGTACAGCTGTGTCTTGCTGAAATGAAATAGCATCGAATCCTTGGCTGGAGGCAGAGTTCATAGGAAGACCAGACTGTCCGTTGTATACATCGTTAGACTGCATAGGCTGGTAAGAAGGCCTCACAGGAGGTGCTGATGTTACCTGAAAAGACTGAACCACAGCAGGAGGCAAAACATGACACTCTTCACTTGGACTAAGGTTTCTACCTTGCATATGTGGCAGGTGGGATACTGCGGAGGTCACCATTGCTGTGTATGGAGGTTGGACCGGACACACAAGGCTCCTGGGTGACGTGGACAGTAAGTTGTCATGTGGATGCCCTTGCTCTGGTGAGGGCAATTGAGTTCGGATAGAATGCAGGCCCTGGACGTTGCTCGCGTGAGGCAGGGCCAAAGATGGAACAGCAGACAAATCCACATCATCTCTGTGCTCTTGTTTCATTATAACTAGAAAAAGTAAAACAATTGTTACAATTCCAACCCATTGGTATCCTGTGATAAACGCACACTAATTGCTGCTTAACAGCTGCAAACAGTACTGTTCGCGTCCTTGCTCCAGTTTCCCTTCTTTTGCTCTGCTTTCATTTTCTTTGACTTTACGCCTGCTCTGTCAACCCTTAAAAGTCAGGAACTCTCCTAGCACTTACTCAAAGGCAGTTAACTTCCTTTCTAAAATATCCTCCCATGCAATTCATGTTTTCATGGACACGTGCAACCCAGCCACAGGAAGTGCAGTACGTCAAAAGGACACACACATGGAGGGTGGCTGCTGCTGCGGGGCTCCAGCAACACCAGGCAGGCACGAGCTCGGTCTCAGGCGCTAGGAAACTGTGAATGACATTTCTTAGCAGGCTTCAAACTTTGCTCAGCCTCTGATGAAAATGACAGATGAACTTTGGCAACACACTTAAACTAGTCTGGGTAGTGCGTGTTGTTTTAATTACAGCAGCCCTTTCAGCATATCCTCCAATTTCAATGATGGCAACAACTGTTCTTATAACACAGACAAATTGACACACTTTCAGTTACAGGATTATTATTATTATTTTTTCAAGCTACCGGCACGCTCTTGAAAACGACACTGATTTTTAAGTACAAACAGTGGAAAAATGTTAACACAACTGCCTAATTACTGCTTTATAAAATACACTGTTACATAATCTGCTATATAGATTTATAGAAAAAATGCATTTTAAAATGTTTGTGCAATAACAGCTGCAGTTATAATTAAAACTTACTTCTTACTTAAGCAGTGTCATTACTTCATTCCACCATTTAAGTATGGAGTTCTCGAACAAAAATATAGTTTAAATGTGTTTAATAACTACCTTAGAAGCTGACATTCTTAAGAATGGTTGAAAAATACCACAAATCTGACACCACAATTATATAAAAGTATACTTAGTGTACCAGAAACCTAGGTAGCATTGTGTAAATTACACGTGAAGGTACGAAGTAGGTAATTTTAGAGCACAACAAGTGAGCAAAACTTAGCTGACATGATTTAAAAAAAAACACGTCAGGTAATGGAAGTTGGCTTTGTCAGCATACCTATTAGCTTTAAGAAGTTTACATAAATATCCATATCTGCTTTTAAGACTCATCTACCTATCTGACTTCAAAGTCTTCCAAACAGTACTAAAGGGTCCAGCACCATCATTTGCACCTTGTGAATTCTGACTACTCTAAACGGGTAAAAATTTCTTAAAAGAAAAGACAGTAAGTGGCAGGCAAAGGAGCTGGCATTGCGTATCTAGTAGTAACCACTTCCTCATACCAAACAAAAGGGATTAAGATGTTTTAACTACACGTACAGTTAACAGAGCTAGAAGCAAAAACTGTACAAGTTAAACTATTTTCTCTCAAAATGCTGCAGTGTGTCCAGAAGCAGGGAAAATATTTTTATCGTCTTCCTTGTATTTAAACCTCTTCACGGTTTTTTGACATTTGAGGTGGGGGGAAAAAAAATAAATGTGTAAAAGCTGTTCTCCTATGATCTCACTATTCTCCACGTCATCACTAGGGTTATTTACAGAGCAGCTTCTGAGATTCATCATCACACTCAAAAAAAAAAAAAGTAAAATGCAAATTATTCTGTAAAAAGTGCAACAAAGAGATACGTGGCTGTAATCATAGTATTGCAGCTTGTTACTCTAGATATCAGCTTTTTAATTAGACAAACTGAAGTTGTTTTACAAAAAATTCAAGGCTAGTCTTCTCTGCTTGTCAAAGGTACAAGGACTGTCTGAATTACTTTCAAATATCTCCTTTAAAAACCAAAGTAAAACTCAACCGTTTATTTTTCATTTAATACCTGGTGTATAAGTAAAACGTTGAGACTGGCTTTTTTTCCTCTTGCCGTTGCAGAGATAAAACTGCACCTGAACTGCAGCTGTAATGGTTTTGTTATGGTATGGAGGAACTTCAAGAATGATGTTTGCCTATATGAAAGTTGAAACGAAAAAGTTTTACATATAGAATATAAGTGAAACAGCTATTCATTACAGAAAACACTAAAACACATTGCAAAAAACTAAAGCACACTGATATTTTGAAATGGGTAAACTTCAAGTTTATGCATATTATATAGTAAAACAGTACTATAAGCAAACTTCTATTTGGAGACTTTTTGCTTCTTTTAGACACAAGTGTTCTGAAAGTAATGCTTTTAATTAGACACATCATCTAAAGGATGCTTTGCTCGTCTGCCACAGCCTAAAAAAAACTCCAGCAGTCAACGAATTGCTTTTTCAATCATTAAGCTTTTAAGAAAAAATTTAATGCACTGGAAATTATTTGTCATCTTGGCAAAATTATCTTCAGTTTTCTTTTTCCAATTTTCAATTTCTTTTTTTATTGCTTTCACAACAAACATACTGCTTCCAGTTCCTTCAAAGCATCATCTTAATGGCTATTTTATAGTATTAAGCCAATTTAGAAGTCTCCAACTGTCTGTCTGAATCAGCCAATGACCTACTTACTTTACTAAATTAATTCTAAATTTCAGAACAACAGTGAAGATGTTTGGTTTCTCATTTTAAAACAGAAAGCTTTCTAAAGTAAGAAAAATTGTTTCTCACCCCTTGACACTTTTCCCTAATTATTTTCCCTTCTACCTCCCACTGAGGTCGTCCATCTGTTGAGAGAAATTTGCAAATAATTCAAGCAAAAAGCATTCTCTGAAACACTTAAATACTTTATCTTAAAAAAACTTAAATACTTAATATAAAACTGCATTTATTTTCAGTCATAGAGGCCATTCAACTGACAGAGCTGTATCGTAACCGAAGCATGAAGTATAGAGATGCTTTAGGAGTTTCAACACTACAGCTGTTGTCCATATAAGGTGACAGTTGTGCAGGATTCTGCATTTTCACAGAACCTGCTGATGACATAGAATTAGATTTAATTCCAAAGGAGGCAATGTGTACTACAAGCGTACAGAGGGAGTTTCCCCCCTCCCCCCATTTTTCTAAAAACATTTTTGAAAGGTAGTTAAAGTACTACTAACACTTGTGATTAGTCAAACAAATGTGCTGATGACTTACAGTTTAAGTCACCATGCAAGAGAGAGAGAACGCATGCCATGCTTTCGTGCACATACCCACAGGTTATACGCTTAAAACTAACACCCTCCACTGAGCTGAAAGACCCCGTAGTAGCTCAAACACCAGGGACGTCGTCTGTGTTGCGAGGGAAGTAAGTGGCCTTGGTGAACCTCTCTGCCCAGATCTAGCGTAACCCGTTACCGTTAGTCTAACACTGGTCTCTGTTACTGGGTTTTGTACAGGTTGTCAGGGGACCTACTGTCAAGCAGCAGTACTTCTTAAAAAGGCATTCAAATCGGCGTCAAAATACATTATTACATTAAACCCCCACTTCTGTGGGATTTGCTAATAAAAAAATCCACCCCAAGTTTTTTACTTAAATATTTAAGGAAATAAGAAGGTGTAGAAGAACTGGACTTGGCTGCAAGCTTTTATTTTTAAGGATTTACTTTGCACTGTTTTCCCTGAAGTTCAAGTCAGGTATTCAAGCCAGATCAATGATAATTAAGTTAATCAAACGTTACGCTCTCTGTATTAAAGGGACAATCAGGGAAGAAAAGGAACTCTTATGTATTACATAAAGCTAGTCCTAAATTTTCAACTGTTTTTCATGCAGTTAAATTCTTCTACAGGTTTCGCTGCATGAAGGAAACGCTGTCTTTAGCATACCCTAACTGAAACGCATGCCTGCAATATAATTTTTAATTCTGCTAATATACAAGGGTAAGCTGCTGCAGTTCCCTCCCATGGCTAAGTGTGGAAGATTGAACCTGGGTCCTAGAGAGCTGGCTATAATATTGCTGATTTCCTGGCAATTAAATACGTGACCAGCTTGTCAAGTACATACATGTTTAATACGCGTTCAAGAGGTCGCTGTTGTTCGTACCGCTGCTTTTCCACACTATTTGAAGGGGATGCACACTTGCCTGCTTACAGATGCAGATGAGGCAGAGACACGGCTGAAGCAGATGCTTCACACCAGATCTGAGCCAGATCTTGAGACTTTTAGTAAAAAATGTATCCCTTAAGAGTAACTTCTATAGAAAATCTTACGCAAACGTAGGGGAAAAAAAAAAAAAATCTGTAGTGTTTTCTAACTAGTATTTATTTCATTAGCTCCGGAGTAAGTCAGTTCCTACACAATGATTAAATCAGATGTAACATGACATCAATATCAAACAGCGTATTTCCATTATTTCCCTTTTTCACTTTTTTAATAAGGACAAAATGCATGCTATCATCTTTCAAATGACAGATGTTCAGATGAACAGCATCTTTCAAATACACACAATTCCAAGTCAGATAGCGTCTAATTGCCTTCCTGAATCAGAAGTACTACTGCGTTAACAACTGTCACCCAGCTTATAGACCAGTGCCCAAACTGGTTTCAGATTACTACTGGTGACTTAACTTTACTTCCTTTTTTAAACCTCCTTACTTCCTAAAATCAAGCTCAGGTAGTGGTTTTGGGTTTGTTTTCAAGAAAAAAAGTAAGACAGTACTTACCTTGTCCTTTTTCAAAAAATATAATTTTGGATTCTGGAAGAAAATTGGATCCTGTCACCACCATTTCATGGCCTCCATTTACTGAGCAGCTATTGATGCTGTACTTCTCGATCTGAGGAAGTTCTTGAGCAGATCGCTGAGCTTTAAAAAAGAAAACCAAGGGAAAATTATTATTTGTGATTTCAATCATAGTGACATTTCTTTGATAATCCTAACTTGAAGAATCAGGAGTGAAACTAAACCAACCATTTATTTACATACATAAATCATATTTGTGTATGGTTTATTTTTTTTAATTACACTGATACTAGATACACTGATACATAGAAAAGAAACACCAAGAAGCCATGAATTCCAACAGTCTTTACTGGTGAAGGAAATGAAATTTTTAGTTTAGGAATAGTGTTGTGGGTTTTGGGGGGTTTTTTTGGGTTTTTTTGTTTTTTTATAAAATTTAAAATGACTTCAGTAATTTATAGACAAAATTCAAATTGTTTAAGGTCATGTTTTGATTCTTTAGGGCCAGCATTTAACAAATAAGCTCTCTAGAAGTTCAGCTGTTTGTTAGATAATACTACATAAAGACAAGTAATGGTATAGCTCTTGCAAATGAAATGGTATTAGTTCTTCCTGAAATGAATATTTATTGTCACTGACATCTATCAGCTGCTTCTGCTCACATACAGGAACTTCTGAAGCTGCTAGCTGTGACTGCAGTATCGGGTTTAGAGCTGAAAACACCGCTTTTGTCTCCAAACCCTGAGGCTGCCACTTGACAAGTACCATCTTTAAATAAAGATATATTAATTTTCGGTAATTTAGCTCTTTACACACAATGCTTTTTACATACATGTTATATATAATTCTGACAATAAATACTGTCAGAATGACAATACTACTGATACATGCACAAAACATGAGTATAAATTATATTTAAAGCAATCTTACAGCATTCAACAGGTATGGAAGCAGTCTGCAGAGATAAGACTTTTCCACTAGGCTGTGGGATGTGAACACGAAACACAAGTCGCACTCTGGTATTCTTTCTTCCAATATCTGTCTCTCCTTTACGGAGCTCTATATCTGAATTGCGAAGTTTCAAAATACCAGCACAATCGATACTGGAGATAGGTGAGGACGGATGGATCAGAAGAGAAATGGAAGAAAATGAATCAAACTATTGCCAAAGTATACTCTGAAGCCTTTCTTTTGTTAAAGAATGAAGAGCATTCTACTTTTTCCCATGTTATGCTATTTTAAATGTCTGAGATTAAAAGATCTGTTAGTGTCAAAAATGGCAGCAAGTACTCTGGTGAAACATTTAGTCTTGTAAATATCTAGCTGCTGCTTTTTTGAGCCTTTAAAAGATTATGTGTTACTGCACATTGTTTAGCCTTCCAAGTAAGTTACTTAAAACATCATTTACAAGGAGCAACAGACTTAAGATTTAGTTCTGCCTTAGGAAGGACTAGAGAATGACAAAAGCGTAGCCATCAGATCCCAGCTACCATTCCACGTAGTTACTCACGACACACATACTTCAATCAAGTAACACATATACATAAACATGCGAGGAGTGTTATCTTGCACATCATCGTGGGTTCACAGCACTCAATGGAACTAGCATGAAGTCTGCAACTAGGAAAATTTAAGCTGACTTCAGAAGTCACAGCAGAAATAAATGCGCTACATAAATAATTGTGCTTTAGCCTGCTTGCTGAGCCTCCAGCTAGAGCAGGGCACTTACATTGTTGCTGTAACAAACCATTGAACTATTATTTAGCACATTCTATCTGGCAAGACCTGAAAAGTCAGAATAATGGAACTGCTAAAAATAAAAAAAATAACCAAAACAAGGAAAGGGCCTACCAAAATACCAGAAGTTAAATGACCACATTCCATCAAGAAAAAAACCAGCTAAACTATATGACTGTGTTTTCATAGGAAGAGGTCTTACATATTCATAAAAAAACCAAAACAAAACTCTGCTGGCCAGTAACCCATATGCAGTTCTACATATGTAGAGTCCTATATACATATGGATTGAACGGGGAAGTACAATCCCAGAAGCACTCATCTATCCCCCATCAATCTTACAAGCTTCCCTGGCGCTCTACTTCTTTCCTTCTGACTGCCTAAACATTAGGCACATCTCTTTGAACATGCCATCTTCATTATGAGCCATATTTGTGGAAAATATGCTATTTCGCAAGATTTTTCTTTCACCTTTACACAAATGAAAAAACAACCAACCAACCACATAGCAATCAAACAGCTAATTTATGCTGTGATGTACCTGGCTGACATATTGTTTTCAGGAAGAAGCGGTATTTCCAGAACTTTTGTGCTGGCAATTATTATCTCTTGACTAGCTGTTGCAACTGTTTTTCCAGTGATTCGGTGCACCTGGTAGAACGCATGAGGTCTTAAGTAGCGATCATCTGCTGTTCCGATGAACATTTGTAGGTTTACTGGCTTCTCGCTGTAGCCCAGGAGCTGATGAAAAAGTAGATGCAGTATTAAAATATTAGTTGACTTTTTCTGCATTTATGTGTGCATAACATAAATACAAAACTAGTACAAAGACTTAAGAGTCAAAGAGTAGTATTTAATTACAAACTCCAACCTCTTCAGATATCAGAAAACTGAGTACACGTCAGTTCCCCAACACCAGTATCAGCAACAACACTTACCAGAACAAATGTATCAAAGTATCTTTACTACTTTTGAATCTTTCAAAGAGAAAAGAACTGTTTTATCTACAGAATTTCTACATCAAAGCTATGCTATGTTATAGGTGCATTTCTGATATTGTTTGTAATCAAAGCCAAATTATCAGTTCTGCTAAGGTACACCTAGTGTGTTCTAGTATTTCTACTAATACTAAAAGTATTTTCAAGTTTAGTTTTGCTACTATGGAATGTGATAGTGAGTTTTATTAAATTTAAGAAGTTTTGTGAACGCAAAAGTATTAGGGTAAGACAAAGAAAACCTAATTTAAAGTCTAATTCTAAATCAGGAAGCTGAGTATTGTTTATTTTTGCTAAAGAAAATGTTTTAAAAACCAGAATTTGATAAATGTCAAGTTAATCCATGCATCTTTCCTTTTCTTACCTAAAAAACCTAACCACCCATGCACTTGACTGTCACAAAACCACCTGCTGCTTGAGCTAACAGTATTAAGTCTAGGCACAAAACACATTGAAACAGAAAACACAGAAAAAGAAAAATCCCAAACTCTAAAAGAAAAGGTTAGTTTTATGATAGCTCATTGGTAACGTATTGTCCAGAAGAAAACAAATTTAACCGACAGCAACACGCAAGTTTCCTTTAGCCACCGCATTTTTAAATCTGAAGCCTATAAAATAGGTCTTATAAATCCATGAAGTTTACTTCACCTTCCTGCAACTGGCAGATGAATGCACACTGCAAGTTATATAATTTCTAAAAAAGCAATGCAGCAGATTTACATTTCATTGACTTTGACATCAACTTATGATCAAACTGGAGGGAGGGCCAGGCAGTCATTCTTTAAATGTGTTTTTGTCATGTCAATATTTTTGTCTCTAGGGAGAGTTATTTGGTCACACAACAATATTATCCAAGCTCTTTACAGAACTAACACTTAAAAAACAAACAAAACCATGTCAATTTAACCTACTTAGAAGAGTCATTTAATGCCAGTGGAGTCAGCAGTACAAAAACCAACGCACATCCACACCCAGAAAGCAGAAGCACCAGCGTAGAGTCCTTTATCTTGATGCACTACTATTGGCAGTAAGTTTTACGTAGACCATACGAATGCCTGTATCCTATATTCAAGTTACAGCTGTGACAGCACCTACCAGTCTTATCCCTTTTATTAGAGCTTTCTCAATCAAGAACAGAAATTTGGTTTCTGCCAGAAGTCTGGAACTTTAAGGAGTCATTCTCAAAGCTTTCCAAGTGACTTGAATGCTTTTGTCCAAGATACAATACTTGCTCATTAATTAACCCATCTAGACACAACAGCATGGTCATACTTCTTCTCTATTAATTTTAGTATTTGTTCTTTCCATTTACCCAATGGAGTTAAATGTGATTGAGAAGCAGAAGAGCTAAATCTAGACCACCTAAGGCAAATAAATTTGAGTTTGCTCAAATAAACCCAAAACACCATGTGAGGCTTGTTCTTTACCTCTTCATATTCAGCGCACACACACACACACACACACACACAATCTAAAATAATTCCTAAGACTGATTCCCGCGACTGCAGGAATTCTATCACAGATAAAAATCTACAGCCAAGCTGCAGCATGGAACTGTTAGTGAGCAACAACCTACATATCTTGAGCGGTGACACAAAAGCTCAATAGATCAAATACATTATTTGCTATAGTCACAGCATTATGAGATTGCTCTAAAAAAAAAAAAAAAAAACAACCAACCTAGAACGGGCATTTTCTCTAAGTGAGTAGAGAGGAAAGAACAGAAACAGTTCAGGATTACTGCTTCTGTTGCTTTTCTGGGCTGGGAGATCTCTAGATGATTACTGTGGTAAGGAGACTGTGCTGCTTTTCATGGTTGTAGACAAAGAATTCTCAATTCTGTTGTCCTCAAATCTCCCCATACCTTTCTTGGGAGACGTACAACATCTCCCAGCTGCCGTGCCTTTAAGAGTCCAGTCCCGGTCAACACTTACCATAAAGCGTAGCCTACATTTGTACTGCATTGTAGGTAGACTATAGAAGAGGTTGCGCTAAAGCAGACTGGTTCCTGCCCTTAAACTCAATGAATTCTCATCTGTCTCCCCACCTGATTTCAGCTACCAGCAAGAATTCATGCATCCCCAGGCAAGCAGAGCAAACTTTTTTTGGTTATAAATTTGTATAAACCAAAGTTTACTAACATTATCTGCCACAAACAGCCAAGCAATCTTTAAAAGTCACAGCAGCTTTTATCAAATACAATGTCCTGTCCTGTAATTGGCCTATTTCCAACCAAGTTCTTAAATGATCTCATTTATTTGCATTTATATATGTATGTCTATCATTTGCAGGCTTTTATTCTGTAAAATACGTAAAATCTCTTTGTTCTCCCTAAAGTTCTCAGTACAAAGAGAGCTTAATCCAGCAAAAAACCCCCAAAAACCAACAAACAAAAAAAAACCCTCAGCCACTGCGTGGTGACAGTCTAGATTATCAGTTGCTTCCCATGTAAATAAATGGGATATTCCACCATTTCCAAATGTTACAGTGGAGACACAGGAGGTTTCCTGTGACCATCAGCGTACAGGCAGGTTTCTATTCTTCATCTGTCAGATGTCACCTGTGATCTATGGAACCACAATGGACTTCACTCTTAGCTCTTGTCATGTCGATAGCGAAGCATAGAGACTCTTGTATCAAATACATAAACGCCTAAGTTCCTTCCTGTACTTGATGCACGTCTCCAAAATCTTTCAAAAAGATTTTAAAAAAACCCAACAAGTAAGAATTTTCATATTTTCCATGAGTCTTAATTATTATGGAAGTTTAAAGAAAATTTAAGGACATGTGTTAGTTCAGCATTTACAGCAGCCATCTTGTCGCCAGTTCTTAACACTGACTCCACCATCCATTTTCCTCAGAGTTAAAATTAAATCTTAACACAATGGAACACAGCCTAAACGTGACGCTTGTTAAGTATGTTCACTCTAATACTGGAAATTATATAATTTACAAGCCAGACCTATTCAAAAATTTGAACAGCTTCCAAATGGGGTCACTGTGACAAAACTAATTTCCAGTTAAAGCTATCTTCCCCTTCCTTAACAATGGACATATCCACAATGTTCTAGAGATACTAGTGATAGGAGAGAGAGAGAAAGAGGGAGGTGGGGGGCAGGGATACTCATAAAACTAAGCTGGTCCATCTACAGTCAGCAGAGAAACTGTCCTCTACAGAAGCCTACGCAGAGCAGGAACCTGGATTCAGTGAAGCAAAATATACGCCACGCCAGCAGCCGCAGTAGTACTGGAATCGCTCGAAGCCAAAGCCATGTCTAACGCTAGTTTTGCTTTTATTGTTCTTGAGCAAATTTCACCCTCTGACGCTATTATGGACAACATACAGGGCCTGGCTTATGCAAAGCATGTTACGGCAGGGGAAAGTGGCAGGAAAGTCTGACAAAAATGCCCACCCCACCAACAGGTTAGGTACGTATCAATAGGTTATCAACTGCATTTTCTGTACCATGCTCTTGTGATACAAGCTTGTGCATTAGAAATTTGAAACCATGTTACTACAGCTTCAGAAGAAATAATAAACTCCCCACAACAAGACCCCCCACAGTAGTACCACCTTCAGTCACTTTCCTTCTGGTTTATATATTAAATCGAATGAAAACAAACAAGAAACCTAATGTCCCACGCAAACTACAAGGAAGAATATTATAATGTAACAGAAAACACTTGTATAGTAATTTAGAAGAACCCTATGCATGTTATAATGCAAACCCACATAAATAAGGCATCTCATAATCACAAATGATCTGTAATAACATCAGGACAGCCCCCTGAAAATTTCACACATCCTTAAAAGCCATGCTAGTGTAAACCAGTCTCAAAACAAGCCAACGAGCTCCCCCCCCCCCCCCCCCCCCCGCCCCCTATGTCAATCAGATGCTCCCACAACAGCTTTGTCTCAAATGAATTGCTGTAATGGATCTGCAAATAAGTCCTGTTAAAGGTAGCAGAATATATATACACATACAGAAATAAATAAATAAATAAATAAATAAATAAGGCAGAGTAGTAACATATTGGCAAGGTAGCAGAGATTTCATAAATTTATACTTTACATTACAGATGATTTATCACATTTATTTAAGGTTTAAAATAAAAAACAAGCATAAAATGTATGCTCGTACAACGTAAAGCTATAAACAGAACCAATATGTGCAAGTAGATGTGGCAAATTAAACTGGGGTGTGGGGAAGGGAAGAATAACCCCATCTCCCACGTTATACGGTGTAATTCAGGGCCTGATCACAGTAGTGGGGGCCACATAAGGAGACATACCACAGTCTGAAACAAGCAATGAGCAGGCTGCACAGTCTCCCTGTGATTCCAACAGCTGTACTGACCGTAAAAAAGACAGTAAGTTTAATAGGCTATGGATGCTAATGAGACAGCCGGATGTGCTAGCGAGAAGTTTGAGGCAGCTGGAGAGACTGAAAAAAAAAAAATGTAAAAAAAAACCCAAATCCAAACTTTAGTATACCAATCTGTGCTTTAGAATTAACATTTCCCACTTAAATCTTGTCTAATAAGTGAGCTGACAACTCTAGGCATGACATGGATTCTGCAAGGGTCAGATCAAAAATTTACGGCGTCTGTCATCAAAGATGTGTGTGCGGGGGCCAGTGAGCAGGTAGAAAATGATCCAATAGCTTGTGGAGAGGACGCCTGCACATCCCATGTCATTTCTATCACGTCATCATTTAAAGCCTTCAGCGCTCATTCCTAGCACCACAAATTAAAGGCAGCCCTTGTCATACCATTCCTGAGAACAAAGGACAGGGCTGGATTGCTTTGTTAATTGTCTGGAAGTACCCCGACTATTTAACTGCAGGTACGTCCAGTAGTTTGCCGAAGAGATGAAAATATTCTGAAGTCCCTTACATGAATAATCCTGGGGAGAGTAAGCCTCGGGTGTCTGTCCCTACACAACTTTCACACAGTAAGCAGAGCGGAACTTTCTGCCCACCACACTTGGTCCCCAGTGGGGACCGAATTATCACAGAATCTGAGCTACCTTCCACGTCCAGGACGGTGTCATCTCTCCCCCAAAAGAAAAATGGTATTTGGAGCCTGAATTGCCATTTTTGATGCCATACCTCTCTTGTGAATAATGGAGACTTACTAGCCCAAATCAACTTCAAATCAGGAAAAATTACATATTTTGGGATTTAAAATTCATTCCTTTTAAATACAGTTCTGTTTTCATAGAGAAAGAGTTGATTGTTCTTTGTTTCATTGACAGTGGGGTGACACTTTCTTATTATCTCATTTGCTTTATGCACAATTCTGCATGTTGAATAGCCCAAACATTTTAGTCAGTTTAAAAAAAAAAAAAAAAGTTGTTCTTCAATGAAAATACCTACATAATTAACTTGAAAACAGATGCTACATTTTGTTCAAACACCTAATGAAGCCATGGTAATCTGTACCTTTAGTTCACCTTTGTAAAGAATACATACTATATACAAGTAAGAACAGATTGTCTCTACACACACCACAGGTATTTAAACTAACAGCATTTTACAATCTACTGGTAAGTGCTGCAGAATCACCGCGATGAAGATGCATCACAATTACCTGCTGCAATATCAGCCTGCCCGAGATTCAGTCATCGGTCGCTTACAGAAAGACAGTACCTTAAAGCTACTGGTGAACACTTGGTGTATTTTCACGTATACCTTCCAGCACTTACCCTAAACATGCAATCCTAGAGCTGCATACTACAAAAAAAGTTAATTTAAATTGTACTTTAAAAAAAACCCATATACCACTCTCCCAGGAGCAGCAAACAGTGTGCTGTAGACAAGTAGTAAGTTACTGCACGCTGTCACTACTGACCTCTAGAAACCCTCCTCTGTAATAGAACACTGATCCACCACCCACTGCTTTGCGGAGGAAACTCGGCCAAGTTGTTTTTGTGTTTCTATATCGTTTCCATAGCAAAGGTCAGTGCATGCGTAAGTTAAACTAAAGCTGGAAGGCTAAAGACTGAAGGTCACTACAGGATAAGCCAGAAGGGCTCCACGCCAAAGCAGTTCCAGGCATATTACTATACTGCATACAGTAAACGCATGCATGCATGTAAAAAAAACCCAACCTTTATCACATAAACTCGTGCATTAGAATTAACGTTTTCCCCTTCAGTCTTGTCTAATAAGTGAGCTGACAACTCTAGGCATGACATGGATTCTGCAAGAGTAAAAATCAAAAATTTATAGTGTCTAATCAAAGAGAAGAATCTCGGGGGGGGCAGTAAGCCAAGGGGTACAAACTGCAAAGTTAATAAGAGAATTTTTTGATCATCAAGTTGTATTTTGTGTTACAAAAACTTTTGTATGTTCTTAATGCACATATGGAAAAAACCCTTAAAAAAAAAAAGGTACAACACTAGAGAATATAGATTAATTCAACCACTGAAGACTGTGGTCTTCACAGTCTTTAATTAATTAAAAGTAATTAATTCAACACTGAAGCATTTAAACTCGGAATTTTGTGGCAGTGGTGAGAACCTTTTCCTTGCTGAGGAAAGCAAACAGGTCACATTAAAAAGAGGCATCAATCCAGAGCAAAGAAGTTAGCATTTTTCCAGATTACAAGCAGATTACATTAGGGCCATATCTGGCTCACGTGTCATCAATTCCATGCTCTGATCTACAGCAACGCTTGCAACACTTGACAAGCTTCTGAGAAGACTTTTTTTTAGTCTCCAGTATTTGAAAGTTCTACCTCTGCTCCCCACCTTTTTTTAAATAAAGCAGGTTCTATGTTTTCCATTTATTGTTGCAGGCCAAGTATTACCAATCTCTATGCAAATGTGTTACCTATCCACAAAATTTCTTAAGACCTATAACAAGACTTGAGAAAAATACCCAACAGAAAATACACACTTCACAGAAAACAGGGGGTCATCAGACACTGCTACTGTATGTTGAAATAGTCTGTTTTTCTGAACCAACCCCCCACTTTGTTTATTTAAAAAAAACCCCTCAATACCTAATAGTGTCACTGAATCCTTTCACATGCCTACTCTTTCAGACTAAGAACTAAAGAGAAAAAAAAAAAAAGGAACTAAAACTTAGGGGGGAGGTTAGAAAAATCACGTCATTAGCCAAGTTTCATGCTCAGCAATCAAGCAATACTACGATACTAATGACATTCAGACAGTGCCAAAACCTATTTGATCGTATTTTTAAAGTAATTTTCGGGCAAAACTTTCCAGCATTTATTAGGAAATGGCCATGTTTAACCAAACTTTGTCTGGGGTTTAATACTCATGTTTTATCTTTTATGTGCCTTTTCTTTGCTTGCTAATTGAAGAAGAAGATTCTATCAACACTTCAGTGCTCCTTCACCTCTGCACAATTAATGCACTGCTTACGGCATTACTGGATTGGTAAAGTAGGCTGATTAGAAAGAAAGCTTTTACACACAAATAGGCCTCCCTAAAAATAGGGCATAGTCTTGAAATAAAAGACATGTCACTTTGGGATAACAGTCTTTGTTCACTCAAGTTCACAACTCTATCTTCCCCAAATGCACCAGTATCCATATAAAAACCTCCGTGAAGAACGGGGAAGGAAAGACGGCTATATAAAGAACTATCAGCACTTACTAAGCATTTACTTCAGATGGAGACTTCCTAGGCTTTTCAACACCTTGACATGAAAAGCATGTTGTAACTTGTTATTTCCTCCTTGACAGTCTCATGGCAGCTGGATGCATTTCAGTGACTTTTGTATTCCTTAGAACAGCACCCAAAGTGGTGTAAATGAGGGAAGGAGGCTAACGAGGAGAACGGAGGCGAAAGGAAAGATAAAGCTGGTCTCTTAAACTAGGTATTTTTACTATTACTTTAGACAACTGTATGAGTAAAGATATGGTATAATTCACCATGAAACCTAAACAATCCTGAAGGAAAACAACTTTTACTGCTTAGATTTTGGTCCACTTCTAGGTTTTTGTTTGTTGGTTTTTTTTTTTTTTAGATTTCTTTTAAATGAAATGGCACACCAGGCCTTTGAAGTGTTTTGCCCTCTGAGACAACAGAGATGTGACCCACAAGCTGGAATCTTGCTGACAGCAAAACCAAAGAGGCACTGGTGCACAGCTTTGAAGAACCAAACTTTTTTTCTGACTTTTCTCCACAAGAATTTCACATTTGAGTGGTGTGCAGTGACTTTCTTAAAGAACTGTGAAGACTGCTGGTTTAAAAGCTGAAGGGTTACTCTGCCAAGCTTAACAGCCACCTATTAACAATAACTTGGGAATAAAAGCAAGGGATGACAAAGATCCAAAGGCATGAAGATCAACATAATTTGAAACAAAAGACACACAATGACTAACACCAGTGGTACAATTTATCATGGATTTATCAACAGTTGCAGTTTGAAAAGCTTGAAACAAATCATACATATAAAACCAAGAAATGAAGAGTTCAGTGAAGTTATTGAAAGTCAGACTGACCACAGAGATCAGTGAGTGCTGACCTATAATCTTCAGTGGACTGTTTAAATGAAACTAGAGAAATTTGTGGAAGAAAACTTCATTCAGACCTATTAGGCAATACTCCAGCCACTGGCTCAGAAAGTCTTAACAGCACGTGGGAATTTTTTTACTATTTCATTCTGACTCTGAAAAGGTTAGTGTTACAAAAAGTTAAATCTCTGATTTTAAAATTACATATGTTAAACCAAAATATTTTCTTTCCCTTCCTGACGTGCAGTACTATTTTCTATCACTTATTTCACGTACCTTTCCACCAACTGAGAAGGAAAAGCATGCCCATGAAAAAAGCACCCTCCTTCCCCTTTTGCTAAATAAACTTATCAAGTAGACTCACTTAAAGACTTTAAAATAGTACAGACTTTTGGAATTTTTAAAAAAATAGCAAGACAGAAAAAGAACAAACTTTAATACACTATTAGGTAGTGGCACAGGTCCAACTTTAGAAACATTTTAAAGGTCAGCACAAAGACAATCGGGTCCTGCAAAGGACTAAAGCAAACAAGTCATTGCAAATATCAGTGCATTACTGGTCATGATACCGTATGTTTACACAACGTACTGAACATCCTTCAGGGTTTAAAAACTTGGAATTCTATTTCTGAAGTCTCACACCTTTGCGCACTCACTCACTGCTTGCAGCCAGGATTGAAAGTTTTAAATACTGTATTTTGAAGTGTTTTAGCTCAGAGTTCTGTCCCATTCTACATTACCCAAAAAAGGAGATCAATTTGTAGCTGAAATAGTGTAAGACTAATACTACAATTCCTGCAGTGCAGCATTGCCAGTCAAATCTAACTAGGCATCACAATGCACTTTCCATCTGCAGTTTGCTCTACACTCTTGATAAAAAACCCATGCTATTCCTGAAACACCAACTCCCAAAGCTAAATCATGCTATGGAAAGTTTTTGGACAAGCACTTCCAGGATAGAAACAGGTCGTTCCCATATGACCTATAGATAAAAAAACCCCATAAATTGTTTTTACTTTGGAAAAAGATTACTACTTTTCCACATTTTTGTAAACATATGATACAAAAAGCAGATGACTGTGTTGTCCAGTGTGCCACTCAATGTTTTTCATATTAATTAATGCATTTTCTCAACTGAGTATTCAAACATATAGCAGATGCATCAATATGGCTTTTACTATCTATTTTGGGGATTCTGGAGCAGAAGATGCCTAAAGAGTCATCAAACTGTTCTTGAAAGATACGTGTTTTTAGAATCTCATCCAAAGGTCAGTGTTTTTCCCAACACTGACCACTACATGGTTCACACAGGCTGAGACTTACCTTCTGCCTTCTGGACTTATTTGCAGGTTGTTGTCACCAAACAGTAGGTAATTAGAGCTGGAATACAGCCTGCCTTCTGGTGATGTACAAAATAGGGAAGAATTCAAAACAAAAATACAAACAGAAAAGTGAAGAGCAGGAAGAATGGGAAGGGCCACGAAGCACAGAAGCAGCGCACTGTGTATCTGGCTTAGAGAACAGGGAGAACTCCGATGTAGCTGTTAGTGAAGTAGTTACGTGAATTGGCCACACAGAACACCTGAGAAAAGATGACAGCCACAGAATTACAGGCCAGGAAACAGACACTCATTTAGACAATCCTTCGTCAATTTATTTGTGTCGGATCATCTCTGACATTACTCAATTAGGTCCTCTCTTGTAGGTTAGAGTTTCTTTCACCAGAGCTCAGGCAGACTTTGACAGGCTTATTGAGAATGCATTCCTGTTTCAGAATTTTCATAGTAGGTCAAAATTAGTTTCCTTTAGCTCAGTTAGTTTACTTTTCTCTTCCACAGCAGCTCTTCAGTCATGACTTCAAGCTCTGCGATCACTTTAAACAGTGCTGACATTCACTCCCTCTTTCACAGGTCTCCATTAAACCTCACACAGAAGGTTACTGTTCACTTGTCAGGGAGTAGAAGCATATAACCATTTAAATAAACTAGGTTTTATTTATCACTTCTTTAATTTTTGATCTTACAGCTTTCTTCAGCTGTAATACTGTGAGTTGTCCATATGGATTACATGATGCTTCCCCTCCTCTGTTACTGCAGAATCAACTACAGTAAGAATTTTCCTTATGGCAGAGGAACTGATGGACGATTCTATCCTTAAACCCTTCGCAATGTGGCAAAAAGACACTTACAGTACAGGCAAATTCTTAATAGCTATCACTGCCCCAAATTTGTCATGCATGCACGGGGCACCAGTGGATTCTATACAGCACCTGTTGCAGACACATCATCAATTTTAAAATAAATTACCCTTATCATCGGTTCACATCTAGAACAGATTCCCACTGTGGTACATGGCATGGCCACAGGACCGATATTCCTTCTTGCGTACGGAATGGTGCTAACAAGTCAGCGGTTACCCCAGCAGTCCCTCGGTATATCACATTGTACAGTTACCAAGAAGAATATCACATAGATCACCACCTCACTAGTAGCAGGACAAAAGATAAAAAGGAAATACTTCTTGCTCTGCACAACACAGTTTATGGAATTTACTATCAAAAGATATCATTAAATTTAAAATACTTAAGAAAACTCAGAAAATTGCAGAAGTTGATATAAGTACCAGGAACAGAGTATACAAAACAAGTTTGTTCATTTTAAAAAAGTCACAAATCCAAAATACACAAGTAAAAAAAAAAAAACAACACCCAAAACCCAACTATCCCTGAGAGACCCTTATTGTGTGCCCACCTTCTCTACAATTCTCCTGTGGTTTTGATCATAAGCATTATCCAAGTGAAGTCTCATGAAGAACCCTAACCAATTTAGCCAACAGTAAAAACTCATTCTAGCAAGTGGTAAGTTTTTATGTACGATTTGACCAATGGGAAGGGTGGGAATTTCAAGCAATGATGATCTTTCCTTTAAAGTCATATGAAAAGTCGCAGCTATTTGCTTTGTAGATGGGTAAAGTACTCTATTACAACGGAAAAGGCAGACAGTGCTCAGAGCCTTTCTGTGTCTCCTGACAATGCAATACAAAATTTCCACATAATCTGGATGACGAACTTTCAGCATGCCACCCTTCTCCTTGCTAACTATTCTGCCAAGTTTTTTATTCCTTCCCTGTGAAAATTGCCAGCACTATCTTGCAGATTCTCTACCAAGGTAAAAGAAATTGTTCCAGATGACATGGATTAGCTGGAACATACTCCCAAGAAAGCAGAGATTAAAGTGACAGGAATCTGCTATTTAGAACATTTTGCATTAAAAAAGCTGAAAACAAGAGCATTACAGAATTTGCTTCCTTAAAGTCAATGGACTTATAAAACAAAGCACGATACTCCACTCATTTCTCCTCACATTTGGAAATAAGCTGATTAAACATCCTCACAACAGATGATGCCAAATTTATCAGAAGCTTAGTCTCCTAGCAACAGGTATGGTACAGTATTAGTAATAGATTAATGACATGCACTAATAGATTAATGGCTTGAAGCTATGCACTATCTTAAAATCTTTAGTTTAAATAATACCTCAACTGCACATGCAGAACTACAGAGGTTTCACAATTCAGAAATTAAATACGCTAGCTTTCTATAAAGTAACATACAAGAGTAAAAGAAATTGTGTAGGAAGAAAAAGTACACAGGCCTTCAGACAGCCAAAGATGCAGCAGTTAGACTTGATGATCATTATAGGTCCCTTCCAACTGAAATATTCTATTCTACTTTATTCGCCCACATGCTTTCTTGTCTCTGACACTAGTTAACATACAGTTATTTCACACAATAAAATTATGCGTACTCTGTTGCAACGCTCACACACATGGCAGTGACTAGTACAAACCAAAGAGCAGCAAAAAGAAAAGTCAGGAACAAATAGTAATGAATATCTTGAATTGGATTTGCGTAATAAGCTTCCAGAAGTGCTGGAAAAGAATTTCACTTTTGTATTTAAATAAAGTAATTTTCATCTGGTCGCAGCTATTTAGTATTTACCTTTCACACCAAACTTGGCCCTTAGCATATTGTTTTTCCCAGCAGTGAGTAAAAAGTTAATACAAATCGATGTTTTGTTTCGTAACAACTTCCTCTCTCCCATCAAGCATTAATTTCTAAACCAGCTGGAAGAGACCAAATTGCAAAATAGAGTATTGATTTGTATTTGCATTCATTTTAATTTAGCGAGGCATAGTACGATCCATGTGTTTAAAGCATGAGACTGTCAGACACATAAACACTACCCCCATTTTTAAAACCAGTCTTATTATAGCAAGGTATTTCACAATGGTAATGCAAATAAATAGCTTTTAAATTGTTGGTGTAATTCACATAGATCACAGATCTGTTTTTTCTAACTTGAATCTGGTACTGCAGCTTAGAAGCATCTAGTTCTGCAAGCAAAAGAAAGCTTACATACATTTGTCAAATCTTATAAACATCAGGAAAACAATTTCCCTTAATACAAACATAAGTGCAAGATATAAGCACTCAGGGTGGGGGCGTGGGGGGGGAAGTAAAAAATTAGAGTGCAGTTCACAAAAGCTCAGCAGAGACTTGTATATCCGCTAAAATCTCTCAAGTCTCTGTCCTCATTATGTGTTAAACTTCAGTGGCAGCACCTTGGCTTGTGAAAGTTGTGTCTACTTGTTCTCCACCGACTAAAGCAACACAGGAAGAAATGTGTCCGGCCGACCTTCAGATTCCAGCCTAGTCCTGGCAGCCTCAATTTTCTCTAGTTTGCAGCACAGACTTTCCTCATAAGCACCTGACCCTTGCCTCTGCTGTGCTGAGAAATCTAGTAGGTCTGACAATAGGAGAAAGTTGGAGCTGGTTAGACCATGCTATTGTAATGAGAAGGAAAACATTGAGCAGCTTTGTAGACAACATGAAATTTGGGTGAACAGCTCAGATTAAGAATGGAAATGGAAGGACAAGTAAAGACATTCAAAAAAGAAGACGGAAAGCAGATAATCAGCCTTTTTTTTTTGAGGGAGAGAAAGGAAATACACAAGGTCTTAAGAGAAAAAAAAGGAAGAATGAAAAGAGTTCAAGGTAGATTATCAGAGAACAAACGGTTTGATAAATAGCCCACAGAATATGATTAGGAGTCAGACTGAGAGAAGAAATTCATCAGATGAAGAGCCTGGAGGGAGGAGATTGCTTAGGCAAGGAAAAAGTAGGTAGTTCAAGACATTTAAACTCTGCCCGTACATCTTTATTTATATAGGTATAACATTGGAGCTGTTCCAAAACTGATGTAATTATAAAGCATGACAGAATTTACTGGCCAGAGAGAAGGCATAAACTATAAGGAAAAAAAGCAATAACATGTTTATACTACAGTATGAGTAGGAGAAAGAGAATGGGGACTGATTATGTCAATCCTATTAGCACTTTGCATCTGGTCTCAAATAGTAATGAGTTACTTCCAACTACTGGAATAGGATAAACACATCAAATACATTTTAATGTATAGACTGCTACAGTTAAAGATTAAGCACTGAAACCCTGACTGCCATTTTTTGAAAAGAACAGGAAATACCCTGAATTTGGGGAAAAAGACAAACCCTGCTGTAACCTTAATGTAATCAGACTAGTATTTTTTTCTACTACTTGTCTCATAAAGATCTTATAACTCTTGTCTGATTTGACTTACAAATGAAGCGTTAAATTTTATCTTAACCTGGTTTAGGATTAAGACAAAGACCATTAAGCAAGATTAAAATGACAATTCAAAAAAGAGACATTGCTTTCACCCAAGTGCGGCAAACTGATAAATCAAGGCACCTTAAGAAGCCCCACAGCCCCTCAGCACAACCTTCCCCATGCCCAGTGGATGAGGGTGGGTTCCCTTCCAAGCTGCACGAGCCAGCTGGCACTGTAGATATGAAAGGAGACATCAGTGACTACCCCTAACTAATCCAGAGCCCTTCCCAGCACACAGCAAGATATTTCTGCACAGACCTGAACTCTGAAAGTCAGCAAGGAGCACAGCACAGCTTGCACACACAGTTATACCTACAATGCCAAACCCACACATCTTTCCCTCCAAAGAGTATGATGGCAAAGCTAAAGCTTTCTTATGAAAGCCAAGCCTAATTTACGACCTTATATTTAATCCTGAACTCAACAATAATTGGATGGTGTTTGCAAAGTATTTAAATAATACAATTTAGATGCCGTTAGCATTTGGAACATTTGGCAATAAAGAACCCAGCCACAGCAACGCTTAATGGCAGGTACCAGTTACCAAGAGTTAGACCCCCACCCTCTGGTCAGCCGGATGAGGACCGCTGCCTGCCCTACTGCATTTTCTTGAAACTGACTGAAACTGTCCTAAGAGACAACAGAACTTGCATGATTCTGTTAAGACAATGGAAATCATGTCAAAAAAAAAAAAAAAAGAAAGAAAGAAACAAGTCTTACTTGCTGTTACAGATAACCAATCAAAATCTAATGAAGCTAGGTGACGCCTTACTTTCTAAGGAGATAGATACCATTAAACAGCGAGTAATAACCTTTGGTTCATGCTAAAGGAAGAAAAGAGTTCAGTTTAATTGACTCCAAACATTTAAGTGAAAAGTTAACAGAATTTATGGGTTTCCATTTCACAGAAATAACCTAACGAAAAAAACAAACAAGAGGCATTTATAGTATTCAGAAGCCGTCTCAACACTGAAAGATGATCTCTGATTCAAATGAAGCTATATTGTATTTCAGTATAGCTCAAACTAATCTGTTATGACTTTTCTTACCTGCCCCCATGCACACTCCTTCCTCCTTGAAGTTCATGTTGAATATGTTTGAGTAATGCACTATTGCGCTGTGAATCCATTCAAACACATAAAACTGCACAGAGCATAAAATTGTGATATGCACTGTAACTGTAGTAAGCTGTAAATCTTTAAACATCTAAACCCAACTTTTGTATTGAACAATTTACATTTAAAGGAGAAAAATCTTACCCAGGGAGGACTGTAAGCTTCACACAAGGCAACAATTCACAGCATTGTAAACAGCACCAATTGTGGTTAAAAAATTACCTTCCATTCAAAAAAAGGGAGACTTCCTACCTTCACGACAGGGTGTCCTCCAGTAGATGCTTTTACTGCTCCTCTGCTTCCTTCTGTTTCATAGTGAGCTCTGTGATGAGTTTTAGGCTGGACTTCTATTTTCAGTTCACACTGCCCATAATGACTTGGTAAAGGCCAGTCAAGGGGTGGCAATGAAGATGTGCTGCAATCAAGACAAGCGTGCTATGGTTAATGAACTATGCCACATGGCCACAGCACAAGCAAAGTAACTTCACTGTAAGACACAGACAATGATGTCACTTTCCTAACAAATGATGACCAAATAAGAATAGCTAGTAGCCTAAAATTGTTACTTGACAGTTCCAAATTTTTGCTGGTTCATTAAAATCTTCCATTAAGTATTTCTTTTGGGGTTGTTTGAGTGGGATTTCAAAAGAAAGGTCACCAGTGCTATTCTATAATGCCTTTATATGACTTTTTTATCCTCAAGTATATCAGCAAGCAAATGTTGTTTAGATGGAACAGTGTAAATTCAATCTGCAAGTCATTAAGTTTTAACTCTCTGCATTATTATCTTCCAGCCTGTTGTTTTTGTTTTTCAAAGATAGTTAACGAAGCGCAGTGCTTACCAATCGTTACAATGAACACTATATGATGATCCAAATTTTTAAAGCTAGCAGCCCTATCTGGGTGTAAGGATTTACTGCAACAGACACCAAAGACACCTAAAGTACATGCTTAGCTTATCCATAGATTATATTCACCCTTACACACAGCAGCAAAGTCACTTCAGGGAAGAAGGACAAAACGCAGTTAATAGAAGTAATATGGAAGAACCTCAAAGGAAAATAAATCACATTATGTCACCAATGTTTTCATACCTACCCTTTTACCTGCACAGATTTATAGACTTATGATTCCAGTAAGGTGAACAAGTCACATTCAAGTCAGTCATTACATGGCAGAACAAATTAATTTATGAACATTTAAAAGTGAACATTCATAGCATCACATATCAAACAAGGATATTTACAATAAAAATAAGCTTTTAGTAAAATAGTTTTGTACTACCTTACTCTGACCAACAGGGAAAGCAAATTATGTTTTAAAGAGATGGACAAATACTGGTTTGTGTTGTCATCTGAGAAAGCTCAATTCCATTTCACAGGAAGTCAGGAAAAACCCACCACCAATCCATGCAACTTTCCACAAACACAAATAGCCACAGGTCCAAGAAAGATAAACTATATCTTCTGGAGAATTTAGCTAAGACCTATAAAAGACATCCACAATTGAGAAAGAAGATAATGTTTGGACAGAACAAAAAAAGAAAAGAAATCTCTGTCTTTAGCAAGTATCTGGATGGACTTGGGCTCAGCCTGCAGCACCATGTATCTACTTTTACTATAAAAATCCACGTCACTAAGCATGGAAAAGAGGAAGAAGAAACAGCACCACTTGCTGGCCTCCTCCTACAGAACAGCCTACAAGCCTGTTGACCTGCTGCTTCATGGAGCACCTCTACTGTGCGGTTCAGGAGAGAGCAAACATGACAATATAAGCCTTATCTCCTGAAGCACCTTTCTGAGAGCAATGGGAGGAGTAAGTATTTCCCTTTCTTCTTCCCGAAAGGAAGGAATGTAAGCAATAAATCATCTCCACAAGCATTCAGCGTACAGCAAAGACTCTTCTTCCCCCAGTAAGGAGGTCTGATGTCTGGTCCTTCCACAGCAGTAGTATTTACTGGGTAGGAGAGGACTGCTGATGTCAGCAATAGAAGAGGAAACTGACAGGAATGCAGTATAAGCCCAATCCTTCCAGATACTTACCACAGGCCAAGACGCACTGCCTAAATGCTACTACTGGCTATCAACTAGACTTTGCCATTCACTTTTATAGCTACTGAAGGAGGACTCAAGTCTTCAGTCTGAAAAAGGAAAGAAAATGTCAGGATTAGAAGATACTAAAAGGAGTTTAAAAAGAAATGTAGCATGCAAGAAAATTTTCTTTAGTATTTCTGGAAACCTGTCTCCCCCCCCTGCCATATAACCAAATATTCTATGTCAAAACAGTTACGTCAACACACTGAACAGATACGGTCCCCTAAGAGAACTTGGTATAACGCACACACCACAGACTGTATACCAATTATTGGGAGACATTACTGAAAGCTTAGTAGTAAACTCAGTTAAGAAAAAAGTATTTGTTGCTTTTGATCACTCTCCATACAGCTTCTCAGAGAGGTTTAGTCCTTCTGCAATTAACTAATAGAAATGTGGCACAAGCTGTATCAGACTCCTATTATCTCCTGAAAAAATATTTGGAATACTAGAACAAACACAGAGACAGGAAAATAACCAAGTCTCAAGATTTTGTCATTCTTTGAAAACAAATACAAAATATCAGCATGAGAGAGCAAGCAAGCACACAACATATGTGCAGATGCCTAAGACATCAAAAAATTGGAAAGCTTTCAAAACACAGTTCTCCAAATAAATTACATAGCCTTTGAGGCTGTGCTGCATCAAACTAATGTCTCCTAGATGCAGCAGGCTAGGAGTTACAGCTGCTTCCCTTTGGAGTTTGATGTTGGATACCCAAACTGTTATTTCTTTCTTAATGTTTTTCTTGCTGTTTCCATCACCCTCAACTTCTCAGCAGCAGTGGAATCTTAGAAAGTTTTAGGGTACATGGTCATGCACTTCTCTGCCCTGTGAGGCTATCAGTTTAATGTATTTCTGCTTCCACATCTCCCTTTCACTTTTTTTTTTTTTTTTTTAGACAAATGCTGATGAACTAGATCAGTGATCTAACATTATTTCATTTGGAAAGGTGAATTTTTTAATCCTATTAATTTACCAGGGCCCCAGTTGTCTATACAACTTCTTCAAATAGAACTAGTGGGAGGGAGGCAGTGGGAACTTCCTAGCCAGCACTGTCATCTTCTGCAGGTCACATGCATCCACAAGCTTGGACACTGAATAGATTTAAAAAACATTAGAATACAAACTCTCAAGGGTTTGTTTTTTTTTTTAATACTGTGTAGAAAAGGCTATCACGTCAGTATTTGGGGGGCAAAGATGTAACAAGTTTGCATATATTTTGAACACTTTTCAATATGAAGTAACACTATTTCGGTACCAGATGCTGAATATGGGAAAGTAAGTCTGATGCCGCTAGCTGTACTGCATTTAAGGATCTGTTCCCAAGAAAATACTGTTCAGTCTCCACTGCTAGGTGAGGATCAGCAGAAAAACTGCTAGACCTTTAACTCACCGCAGTTTTTTTTATCAGTGCTGAACTGTGCATTGAACTCCAGTGATCTCTGACAGTTTGGAACTTGGCTAAGTTCAAGATTTAGTGCTGCATTACTTTTAAAATACCTGGAACATGTTTAAGAATAAGCTCAGCTGCTTCAGAAATGAGCAAAAATTTGGTGTTACAAAAGGATTTCTGTCTCCCCCAGCTTACACACAGCACAATGGCATTTGCATTATCGATAAAGCCATCTAAGTTCGCATTCAGAACCCAGATTAACTGCTGAATGTTGGGTTCCTTGAAGTCATTTTAAATCAGAAGACTGAAAGAAATAACAATTTTTGTTATTTAAATCTCCTCACTTTTCAGCCTTGATGGGGAGGAACAGATTTGTAGACACTTCCACATGTTTCATTACAAAATTTTACCAGGTTCATTGCCAAATTACCATTACAATAGCTTGTGACTTAGTCTTCTACATAAGTTTCTCTACTTTTTCGTTTTCTTTAAATGAGTAAAAACCTTATTAACGTTGCAGTGAACTACTAGTAAAGCACCAAATTACGTGTCAGGAAACAGAAATAATGAGTGACAGTCATTCTAGAACTTTCATTAAATCAAATCTTAACACGCTGTTGAAACAGCACCAATCTGTAAACCTACAAACGTCAGGGTTGGACTAGATGATCTTTAAAGGTCCCTTCCAACCCAAACCATTCTGTGATTCTTCCAGTAACACCAAGGGAGTTGTATAGTTTGATTAATGCAAGCCTCCAAAAGCTCATACTCCTATCACATCAAGAATAAAGGCTTCAGGGAACAGCAGCTATTAAAAGAAACTCAGAAGGAGGGTAGTACCCTCAGCAGAAGCCACTGCATTTAAAATCATCACTTCAGTGATAATTTAATCAATATTAACTGAACAGATCCCTTCTGACTCTGCCTCTCTCACAGGAAGCGACAAACCCCAGAAATAAGGCTGCTGGTTTGCATTTGGCTGTGGCCCCACAGCAGTACAGGTGGGACAGAAGGAAGAACAAAGCCTATGAGAACCATTACAAATAATCCAGTTAAAAACTTAAAACAGTTACTTTCCATTCGTAGTGCTCATCCTGGGTAATTCATTGGATAAGTAGCTGGGGCTCTGTGCAGACAAACTGCTAAGTGCTGGTACCTCAGCTGAAGCACGTGTGCCATGAGCTCCGTTTTAGTCTAATGCTCTCCTGGACTCCTTGCTTAGAAAGTTTTTGAACACAGGTGGAACTGATAGAAGAACCCATTTTAGCCACTCTGTATGAACATGTTCCTGCCCCTTTGTAGTCACTAATTCTAGTAATAACCTTTCATATATACCCACTAGGATCTCAAGATGCTTCTGAAAGTTATTTCCTTAGCTGGTTGAGATTCGCAGATCTCCTAGAGTGATTCTTTTATTATTTCTTAGTTGCAGCAAAAATAACATTTTCCACTTGCAGCTCCTCCCAACACATCAAAAGGAAAAAGCTCACTGACCATACAATGGATATTCCACATCTTTTCCTCATCCCAAATTCTTGCAGAGATTAACCAACAGCATATCCTGTGACAAGTCAGTGTTGCAACACAGCAAACCCCTGAGAATCTCAAATAGTAACTATGATTCAATACCGTGGTCCTTTTCAAGAGTGCTTGCAGAGCCAAAATACTGCTGCAGTTGCTCTTCACTACCCAGAACAAAACAACATTTTCCCAGTAATTTTGGAGTTAAGAATTCTGAGGCCATTCCAGTTGCCACAGTGGCTTATCAATAGACTTTTTAAATACTGTTGACACCAAAAATATCACTGTTCTACTACTAGCAGACCCACAGTTAACTAGGCTTTCAGAGTACTGATTCAGTATACTGCCAAGTAAAATCCATATTCTATCACTGCAGAACAAAGTCGAGAGCTGGATCACATGTACAGCACAAAGGTCCCATAATAAACACTACCTGAATTTCTCAGAATTCATTGATGGTGTGTAAACAATAGCCTAGTGTATTAAAAATATAAGAGGTTCAAAGTTCTTTTGCTTGTCTCACTTAAGTGGGTCCTTATCTTCAAAGTCAGCAATTTGCAAACATTTTCATTTTCCAGTTTTGCTAATGTAGCATAGCTGGTGTTATTTCTATTTATCAAAATAAAATGGTAAGTACTTAGCAGACTAAGTCTGCCTATAGTCCACTCACATTGAAAAAAAATATTATTTTTAAAGTTAAAACCAAAGTTCTAATATTTATGTTAAAAATAGAATCTAATTCTATTCCTCTCTACTTCCCAGACTTTTGAGAGAAGGATCCAGACAAGTGAAGAAACGTTTCCAAGTATTCAACAATCTACCACTATATGTAAACGATTTTTTTTTTCCTCCTGACAGAGTAAGCAACATTGTCAGCAATCCTAGATTCCAGCAGTAACTGCCAGGTAAAATACTTTCAAGTTGCCATTAAGTATCCATCATTTAAGAGATTCCTGAGCTGTAAATACATCTATCAAAGCACGTTTGTTCATCGCCACTGGAACAAAGAAACTACTTGATTATCACTCACTTCTCAGTGCTCTAGATTAGATTTGTGACACCGCCGTCTGAAGACAAACATCAGTTTATATAGCAGGTTTTAAATCAATGTATAATTCTCTAAGAATTTCATGAGGGAAGACACAGTAGAAGAAACTAGATTTCTGACCATTAATGAATATTGCCTGGTTATCTACCAGACAGAAAATCACCATTTGTTCCCATAAAATGTTTCAGGGGTTAAAGAAAGAAAGAAAAAAAAGAATCAATGACTCATTAATTTTACTATTCTGCAAAGTGCCTGTTAGCTTAAGACAGATTAGATTCTCCAGATCTGCTTTAGAAAACCTAAAACTCAAGTGTTCCACCAACCATTCATGTTAAAAGCCATAAGCTTAAAGCAAAAGAAAACAAAACAACACACCTAAAAGCAGAAGTTGCATCATCATTGACCATTCTAACTAAATGCCCCATGTTACCTACATCAGTGCTGGCCATGTCTGTGATGGTTGTTAACTCTGGAACACTGTAACCACGGTTGTTAACACCATAAATGTTGCTGTTCTGTTATGAGTTGTACTTTTAGTGACAAGTCCTCCCAAAGTTATGGTACGGTACAGGATTAATTGCTCAGTACCGGTTTCTGAGTCATCCCTATACTCTTTTTATTCCCCTTGATGAAGTTTAAAGAAAGTATTGTAAAACAGACTTTCTTTTTTTTTTTTTTTTTTTTTTTTACTTTCTGGAAATCTTATGACTGTGAACTTGTTTCAGAAAGGATGGATCACACAGAAAATCTATATACATTGTAACTGAGAACATTAACATCTGTAAAACAAGCACATGTATCACTTCAAAATACTATTTTGCTACTGATCTTCCTCATACAGCAGCCTTCTACTTGAGGAGGCTGACTGGAATCTAACAAGAAAATTTTAATAAAATGGATCAGTCTTAAAGAGCTTCCCAATATTACATGGTTTCATAAATATTTACTAAATATTGAATAGAAATTTCACAAAGTGTCAAAGACTTAAGAGTACACTTAAGATAATTCACATGCACATACAGATCCTTTTCTGATGGTGCCAGATAGTATGAGCAAGCAGATCAAATTTAGATATTTGAATATGAATAGACTTTATGAAGAAACACTTTCTCTGGTATTCTTCTAGACTATTTATAACCTATACCGACACAGGCTATCTAAGAAAATGAACTTGAAGCATCTATGTTTGCCTTCCAACAGCCAATACAGAATTTGGGAAAGGAGTGAAAGAAAGAGAATCCAATAAATAAAAGAATCTGAAAGAACTTTAAAAGACCTACTTCTAGGCTTTTACATAAGGAGATTTAGTGGAAAAAAACCCACCAGCTTAGAACTCAAGCTCTAACAGTAGATGTGCAAGAAATAAGTCATAAAATCAGCACCTTCATGAAATGCTGGGGTACAAGCACATGAGGAGGTCAGATCTACTATCACTACATTAAGATCCCCAAAAGAAAGGGATTTTCCAAGTGGAGGGTGGAGGGGAGGGAAACATGAGACACACAGGTAAGGTCAATTCTTATCCCTTATCCTGGGAGAAGGAAGAAAGTGGTAACTGAAATAACAGTCATAAGAATAACAATGTAATTAATCAAATTATCAAATAACTTCATTGCTGAATATTCTGTAAGATGACCAATTTATTCTGCCATTGAAAGAGTGCTCATCTGCCCAGGTACTTGGTTAATGACGTCACCAACAGATACCTTCACCATTCCCAGGTACAGAAGACACTACCCAGTTCCTTTCTACCTAACTGAAAGGAGTCGTTGCACTGGTTCTGCCCGTTGCCACTTGCCTAGACTTACCTTTGGCAAGGAAACAGAAACGTGACTCAGGGCACAGAATACACACACATATTTTACATGCTGGCAGATTATGAGTTTCTGTGACCAAATAACAAGCTGTCATGTAACAAGATTGTTTGGCTGGCATCTGAAATATGACTAAAATGCTCAAAAAGCATGGTACACATTTTAAATTTTTTTAAAGTATTGCACACTTACTGAATATCAAGGAAAGAAGGCAAACATGGTCAGGACTTCACAGATAAACTAAATTACAGATGTACAAAACTTTAGATGGCATTCAGAGAAGAGTGTGAGGCAAGTTATCCCCACTTCTACCAGGGGTCAGTTTACTGCAGCTGGGTGTGCACACTGGTCACAGTCACTTCATATGCATGGAATCAATACTCCGGTTTACTACATGCACTACTTCGTACTTGACAATACAATCAAGACATTTTAAAAAGCATATAAATTGTTATATATATTGTAATATATATTACAACATATTACTATATAGAATATGTAATAAAGATATAAATTGCAAATAATATCTAACTCCCTATGACAACTGTGGTGATCACTTTTGGTCACTGTCAAACTACTTAAACAGTGGATCTTCTTACATTTCAATTTTATTTGTAAGAGTCAACTTAGCTCCCCTACATTATAAGCATCAAAATCATAAAATATTATATGACAGAATTAAATGTTTTAACATACTGAAGATGCTTACTCTCATAGCACCCGTGGAACAGGCTACAACTGCTAAGTAATTCAACATTTCACTGAGGATACAGCTGCCATTGCAGCCACTTCCACTAATTCAACAGCCAGACTACGCTTTTGGCAGCAAATGTATACAGCTTAATAGTTTTATTTATTTTACTTGTGAATAAGTGTAGTCTTTATTGTCTTCTGCCTGTTTGCCTATTTTGTATTTAGACAAGTTCTTCAGTGCCAGCTTCTAAATGAATTGACATTTGTAAAAAATTTTTTACTTCTTAATGAAAACAGTAAAATTGATTTTTACTTGCTTCTGCTCAGTTCTCCCCACTACAACAGGAAACCAGTTTAACTGAATATCCATTTTTGTAACTATTTTGGTCATCCCACAAAAGAACCATAGATCCACACCCCATCTTGCCACATGCCTATACAGTTACGTGCTTTTACCCTTCAGCAGTGCTCACTTTTTATGAACTATTTTATTTAGCCTGTGAGCTAACAAAAATGCCATGTTAGGGCTCCTGAGTTTCCTAAATAAATACTATACAATTCCAAAATATACAGTTAAGGAAAAGTATTTATTGTTTTAGTTAGAATAAAAGGATTCTAGTAACAGTCTGAACACCTTTTATTAACAGGTGAGCAGACTCCAACAGAATTTAAAAAAACCAACAAACCACTTCAAGACAGTTAACGTATCTGTCAACACAGTAGTTTCAGATCTGGTAAAACAGAATTTTCCAGCTAGCAGCTTTGCATCTTTACTGCTCAACTTCACATTCATAAACAGTTATGCAGAAGAACGTTAGAGGGGGAATAAAATAATAATACTCCCACTCACTAAAAACAATACATTTCTGATGAGAGGAGAAATTAATATCTGTGGTACGCAATTATGCAAAAATGACAACATGGCTGAATAAGCATTGTTTAAATATATTTAGATATTAACAATCTAAACTGGTTGAACTAAAGAATTTATATAAAACTTAAGTTTTAAAATTAACAGAAGTCTAGTATTAATAAAAATGAGTCTTGTATGTGACACTGATGTATGAACACACAGGAATATGTTCAGCAGTAAAACTGCAAAGGTCATTGTTAGAACTCAGATGAACACTGGAGTCTATTTAATAGTACCCATTAAAAGTTACCCTTCTACTACCAAGCTCTTAAAGCTATGATTCATTTATCTTCCATTTGTTTTAAGGATGTTTCGCTGTACCCTGAAAGTATGGGTTTGTATTTCACCCTTGTGTGTTTGTAACTTCCTTCATCAGTACTTAATAGCAAAAGTTACGGCTGAATTTTCTCCATTAGTTCTCTGCCTGTAACACGTGGGAAGGGTCAGCTGTAGCAATCTTTAAGAGATGACTAAGTGCTTCTGTATTTCACAAGATGTACACCCCAAAAATATTCACGTACCCAACAGAGAACGAGAACAAGTATTCTAAAACATTTTTTTCCAACAGGCTTGTTCATCTGACAAGTCATCAGGAAATAATACATCAGGACGTTAAAATGATGCACGAATGATATCTGAATTTGGAACAAGGCACTAGGAAAGGGGAAATACACACTAACTAGCATGTTGCCGTGAAAGATAGCATTGACTTTTTATCAAGTTGTGCTTTTGAGGGAAGTCCCCAAAAAAGAATACCTCTTCAGTAAGCTCATCTTACTGGACAACAGTTAATTCTAGTTTTCTGCTAAGAATTTAAAACTGAGTGGCAGGAAAAGCGCCTCCTATAGAGCATCTCTGAAAGTTGGTCATAAACATTTCTTCACTTTGCGGGAGGAAAATGCTAAAACCATGAATAATTTCTACGCCATTCTTTCTAAAATTAGAAATACAGAGTGTGAAAACAAATGCTTTGCAACAATGATTTTGCAATAGAAGAACACTACTTTGTCATCAACTTTTAGGACTTAAACTTTGCGTTTTTCAAAATAAAGCATATACGCGGAGAATCCTACCCTATATTCCCCACACACACACTCCAAGCAAGAGTAATCTCTTCATCCACTACATCCTTGAAGAGCAAATCTTAAGCAGTGCCTGTGGACAGAATGATACTATTTTAATCAAAGTAATTTTAAAATCAATATAGACTAGCATGGAAGCACTGACATTGAAACCTATGTTTTTTATATGGATAATTGTGCTTTACAGATATTAGTCTAATGTACCTTTCTTGCAAAATGTCCACACAAAAAACATCTGCAGCTTCTTCTTCCCAGTACCTCCCTACCCCTTATTTTTAAAAGCTAGCAGAGCAAGAAAAAGAGTTCAGCAATCAAATGAATAACTTGAGCTGAGTAATCACAGCATCTGTCCATCCAGCAGCAACGTTGCTTAAGGAGTTTACATTTCTACTCCACCCACTGCATTGTACTGGCAAAGTGATTCCAGAAGCTATATGGTTGGAATATAGCAAGTTTTTCCCCCGATGAACTAATTCCCTTTTCTGAGCCTCCACAACTCATTCTGCTAGCACATGACAGGACTACAAAAGGAAAAGAGCTAGTTAACTCAGCACCACAGTGGTGGCGATACTCTTGGAACTGCAGCCTAGAAGTTAATTCTTTCTGGACCATTTTCAGTATGGCATGCAAATATTTTTTGCTATTCTAATTCTAGAATTCTACCAGCCCAAAGAAGCAAGTAAAAACAAAAGCAAATAAACTCCCCACCTCTTCTGTCTCACAGTTTTATAAAATCACGTAAGTCAGGTTTCCCTAGCTATACTAAAATGTTAACTGCTCAGATTAGATGGAAGTGCAAAGCATGCACACAAACAAACTTTATTTAAATAAAACTAATCCTATATTAAAATACATCTACTGTATTTTTAAAAGAAGAAAAAGATGGATATTTGGTCTCTCAAGTTATTTTTTCCCAATTATATCATCTACCTGCCTACAAGAAGTTTTCTTAAGGAAGTCTTAATGCATCGCTGAAATATAAACGCATTGATATGCCTATTTAAAATGCATCGGAGAAGAAAAATGGGAGGGAAGGACCTTCTAATCACTTACCGAAATATAGGTGTGTGACCAGGCTTTGGTTTGTTCCAAGTAAAGTGCGAAGGAACAGAAAGAAATTGGTCTCCGGGCAAATCTTTCTTCAAGGCGTGCTGAGTACCAGAGCAATCATCTACTGCAGTTTCAAGGGATGATGATAAGTTACCCTGTTCTTCAGGACAGATATCTATTTTTCCCGATAAAGTGGCAGTCTGATCCTCTGAGGTCTTTCTTGTTTTTAGAGGAATATCAGTCTCTGTACAACACTGAAATGGTGAAAGGCCAGAATTAAGGCCTTGTACGTTATGGATGGAAGTGTTTAGCCATGTGTCTTCAGTTATGCTTCCTCTGGGAGAATGGCCAGGTGATGGAGTTGGAGAGTGGTGAGGAGAGAGAGAACCAGCATAGCAAATCTCAGCACTGGAGTGTCGTCGTTTCCCACAGGGAGATGTAGGTCTTGATGAGGGCCTTGATGTTGGTCTAGGGCTTAGCCAATTTTCATCTGTAATGCTAGTTCTAGGAGAATGACAGGGTGATTGTCTAGGTGACAAGGCATGCCCAAATCCATAAGGCTGCTGCCAAGATTCATCATTGGGACCGCGTGGAGAACCACCGGGAGATGCCAAAGGAGAGCCAAGGGTAAATCGAGCAGCTGCTTCATTTAGCTCTGAGTCTACATCATCATAAACGTGGGAAATGGATTCGCAAGAGGAAGCATCTGAAAACCAACTTCTGGACGAAATGCTGCTGGCGGGGCTTGGACTAAGGGATGATTCCCTATATGATGGCTCAAGAGGAAGATAGAGATGGTCCCGTGAAGGCCTTTCCATATACTCATTTTCAGTGCCATTTGTGTGCAATTCATCTTCATTGGCTTCAATCCCCTGATGACAGTTAGGTGAAATAGATGTAATTTGAATACTAGGGCACTCAAAGGGCTTGGGTCCACCTAGTGGGCTGTACTTGGATTCTGGTACCTCACAAGTTCCTTCATAGTTCTTATGACTCTGAAGTCTTGTAGGTGGTGACAGAGGAGAGGAGTGAGACTGCAACCCATGGCGAGGAATACAAATTGGCTGATTTACAGAGGATGATGGTTGGTCTACATTAAAGATGTATATGGACGCACAGTCATCTGACTCAAGATCTGAAAACAAAAGGGGGGGGGGGGGGGGGGGGGAAGAAAAAAACAAAGAGGAACAGAGTCAGAATGTAATACTCGGGGAAAAAATGCCATAAACAAAATCCTTTGTTTCCCAGGTATAGCCTGTTTTCAACATCTTGGACATTTCCCATTACAGTAGCCACACAAAAGAAAACCAATTCTTAATTTAAAATTTTCCCCAGCCATATTTACAGCTAAATAGGGCTACAGTATAGTATTCTGTCAGAAATCTTGTTTTCAACCAGATTCCACGTTTTATACACATCTTCAATGGTTGAAAACATAATACACACAGCAAATGGGTTTATAAATCTTGAAAGGATCTAAGCTGGAATACTCAATTCAAACTTTAATTTTCATAACTACACTCCATTCATAATTGAGCATTTTTAATCATAATCCATTAACAATTAATTTCTGACATGAATAGGAAGGACTATGATACTTTCTGCAAGCCCCCTACTCAATACTTACAAGCACTGAAATATCACATACATAATATTTATCTCCTTTAACACTAGAAAGCATCTTACAGTGACTCAGACTTCAATGAAGATTATAAAGAACTAAAAACATTCAATCAAAAGAGGCCTAAGAAAGATTATTATTAAAGATACAAAGAATCTTATTCCAAAGATATTTTTTTGGTTGCTTAGAAAACTCTAAAGTGCTCACCCCATAGAACAGCATTTCTCAAGTGCAATCTCGCAAAGTTTGAGCACAAGTTGTTCAGCAAAAAACGCAAAACAAAATATTCTCAGATCTCACTAACTTATCCAAAACACAGGAAATATTCCAAAGAAAAACAAGCAATTGAGAGGGAGTGCAAGCCCTGTTAACAAAATCAGCAGCTTTGTCTCACAGAAGTGAAGCAGATTTTCTTGCCCCACTTCTTAATACTGAATTAACTGCCAGTATGAGACATTTGTCCAAAACGAGAGTAGAAAACACAGGTTTCTTTCTTACTTTGTAACCACTATGCTTTCACTCTTGTTTTCTCTCTCCTTGTAAAGTAGACCCTTCTCTATTTAAGTATAGAAAGTAAGTATGCAAGAGACCTCAGGTACTTCACTAGTCTATCACCTAGCAGATGAAATTAAATGTACTCAGACCACTCCCATTAGACACTGAAACTACTCTCAACACCTGTTAACAATATTGTCTCTGCAACCCAAGTAATTTGTTTTAATGCTGAATCACTGAGAGCTTTTGACCCATCACTAACATTTAACATAATCCTTAAAATTATACAGTTTATAGTGCTTTGTGTATGGGGTTTTGTTTTTTTAAAGTATTTTTTTTCAGTAGTAAGGGAATATTACACAGACACATAAACATTTCTGCAAACTAAAATGCTCCTATGTCAAATGTGACAGTGAGGCATCAAGTTCATACTATCATTTTCGATAAATCCAGACTGCATGACATTAATCACTATCAAAACTGCATTTTCCTATCCTTTCACTAGGATAGCAAACATTTTAAAAACACTTTTATTGAGGGTCTTCCTTTTTGCCATTTCCCATAACAAAACATGAAATGCTGACAGTAGTGAGCTACAGGTTTTCCCCATCTATTGGTACATTCATGTGCAAGATCAAATGCTCTTGCTTCTTAAATCATTAGTATTAGAAGCATAGGTCAACAGAAGAAAAATACAATCCTAATAAAAGCAATTATCCAGCTTCTCAAAATTTAGAAATAAAACAGTTACAGGTACAGAAATTTTGAAATAATAACGTTGTAGGAAAAGAACACTTGGAAGACTTCAAGTCCTGTGTGTAACCATTTACTGTCATTAACGGCCTTAGGAACAGTAGCAGCACATTATGCTAGAACTCTCACCGCTGCAAAGAGTCTTATTTCTCTTGCAGCAATAATCATGAAATCTTAAAATATTTAAGACAATTTGTCCACTTTTGATGTCACTGGGATTTACAAAAAGCAGATGTACATTCAAAATTTAAGTTTCAAGGAGCTGAGATGGAGAGATCAGCCTAGCACAGATTTATCAACACCAGCTAGGAAGAACTTGGGGGAAGAGATGCAGAAGGCAGGAGAGCACTCTTCTGACTCGGGCTTCTTTGGTCCCTCTCCGCGAAAAACAACTTCTAATGAGTTTGGCACCGTGCTCTGCCATTACCCCTCCTCAGCAGCATACACACACACACTCAAAAAAACAGGAAGCTAGAAACCTAGAGTAAGAATTATGCATCTAATGAACATCAAATCCCAAAAGACTGTGGAAACAATATATTTTGAGTCTAAATCATGCAAACCATTTTCAGATACAACCAATAAACAAGTAGATATATTTTAGTTTTCACACACAAACCCTCCCCGTTACAGTCACGTATTAAAATAACCTGTTAGTTGCTCATACAAAGGACAACACTAAGCTTTAAAAATTCTGTCGTTAATTCTACTAGGCTATTTACCAATAACTATTTTTGTACTATTAAAGACTGTAGAGAGAATCCAGTCTGGAAGAGCCCTCTAACCTTGAAGGAACTAGCAAACATACAAAGATGAATGGAACTTGGATGAAAGAAATGGGGGGGAGCGGGACAACATGACAGGACTCACACAAAAAAACCCGCCACCAAACCCAAACAGCTCACAACCCTTAAGATGGAAAGGAGAATAGCTCAATAAAAAAGTAACACAGGGCTTCCAGAAAGCAGAGGGTAAACAAACTCAGGGGAGTCTCACAATAGGCAAGTGCAAAGCAAAAAAAAAGCTATGGAGAAGCCCAAGGGAAAAAATTGAGTTATGGAAATCTGGTTACTTAATAGGAGAGCTATTACATCCAAACAATCCTACTGGGGGAGGAAAGACCGTAAAGAAGCGAAGCTGGCCAAGTCATGAGGCCTTCACTGACCGTAAAATATAAGAAAGAAGCATTCAAGAAACAGAAACTAGGTCAGATTACTAAGGTAGACCATAAAAACTACCACAAGCGCATGGGGGTAAGATGCTACGATAGGACAGACACAGCAAAACACAAAGGCCAAGAGAAGCAGTGCCATTCACATCAAAAGCCTACCATGACCCTGAAAAGGCAGGTGTGTTAAATGCTTTTTCTCTACTTAAGTCAACTAAGTAAATTGATAAGAAAGTTAACAGCAATGCAGAGTAAAGAAAACTGGACTAAATAAAAGGTTAAAAAGTACCAAAGAAGTACGGGCCAATAAGTTTAGATTCAGTTTTAGAAGTGGTATTAATAGCTTATTTGTTCCAGTAAGCATTTAAAAGGAGACAGGGAAACAAAACAAGAAGTCAATGTTTGCAAAGAACAAAATCGCGTCAAACAAATTTTGTTTTACGATCAAAGGAGGTCTTCTGGATAGCTAGCACAGAAAGTAACTCAGCTTTGTTTTAACTTAAGATTTTTAACACTGCCATGCATGGAAAAGCCACTCTGTCTTCAGAAATTTAGCGAAGCTGCCTTCTCCACCTGCTGAGATCAGGTTTACTACCGAGTGATCACAAAAGTTAGCAGATGTTCTGTGTTCACATGGTGCATATAAGCTATATAAAGCTGCAGACTTGCAATGCAATCTTACATCAGGCATCTGTGTCATCCTTTATCAATGAGAACCAGAAGGTCTGTCACTTTGACTGTACATTTGCTACTGTCTGGAAACAGACCAGTCTGCAGAAGCTCCTGTTCAGTATTAAAACAACACTGGCTCATCCCTTACTAAGCTGCTAACTACACTTCAACGTAAGCGGTCTAACTGGAGAATATAATTAAATAATATCCAGAACAACTGCTCCTAAAGTACATTTTGCTCACTATTTGCCATATCAGACTGCATATTCAGGACTAGTAATGCTTGCCCACCAGTTGTTCGCTCCTCAGCGATGTGCTGGCACATGCGTATGTGCAGCTGTGCAGCGAGCCGGATTTCTCCACAGAAGGAAGGTCAATTACTATCAAATGTCTGAACACAGGCCCAGGGTTTGTAAGCGCATAAACAAACAGGTTCAGACAATAGGAGTCGGTATATAGTACTAAGAAAGTGCAACACAGCCTAGGTCTTATAAAAATGCTACTGTGAAAAAAGCATCGGTAATCCAAGCCCTTTAAATAGCATGAGGAAAGACTTGAGCATTGCCACAGACATCATGTGTGTTCTCAGGCAAGTCACATAATCTGTCTCCACTCCCAAACCCTAAAAAGAACAACCACCTCTTCTTTCTCAGTTCTGTCACGACCGTTACCACTATCTCTTTCTGAACATGATGGTATTAAAGAATGCCACAGAAATATCTGCCAATTAGAACAAAAAGCATAGGCAGCTCCATTTTTTAATTTCATTATCCTACTGATTTGCAGCAGTTAATGTATTTTTGGGGATGAAAGGCTAGTCTTAATCTTCACAAAGAACACAAAACACCCAATAGTCAGTTTTACTTTTGTGCATTTAAAAAGAAAAATCATGCTAAAGCTCTATAATTGGATATTTAACTCCAGTTCTCTGCTGCAAGCTGTAAATTCTCCAGATATGCCTCCTACAAATTTAAACATAAACTTAAAAAACACAACCAAGAAAAAAAAAACCCTGAAAGATACAGCAATGCATTAGTTTATAAGCAGTACAACTGACTAGTAAGTCACCAAATATGGGACTAGTAAGGTATAAATTGTGAAAACAATTCAAGTAGCATGGTAGAGCAGGGGGAAGGCACATCCTTTATAGACCAAGTTCAGCAACACACAAAACTGTGAAAGTTTAAGCTTTCAGAAAAGGATGATTTACAACAACTGTCATTTTATGAAGCAGTTCTCCCTCTTCAATGATTTTGTGTTCTGTTTTGTGGTCATATCAGATTACGCAAAAAGGATAAAAATAAAATTTACTTCTGTCAATCATGTACGCTAGAGGCAGCTCTGTCATGTCCATCAGAAGTTCATTTGTTTACTTGTGTTAAGAACACTGGAAATGTACTAGAAAAACAATGTTCTCAATAGCGGGAGCTCATCAATGCAGAATAATAATGAAGCTGCACTAGTTTAAGCAATTTAAACAACAAAATACTACAGCATATCAGATGTTTACAACTGACACTGAATAAAACAGGAACATGCTGGGTCTCAGGGTGTAACTACATGTTGTGTTTTTTTCAGCAGCAACTACCCTCCCACACAGGCTCACACGCAAAGCAGGAGGGGAAACGAGAAGAGTGGTATTTTTAACCCAGATGATTTTGGCAATCAGATTTGCAGTGCACCGACATAAACACCTGTATATACACAACTGACAGGATGGCAAGCTTTAGGACATGGGGAGAAGTGAGCAACCAGGACAGGAACTGCAGGTGTTTTCACCATAAAATAAAAATGTAACATGCAACTAAACCCTCAGGCCATAGCCTGGTATGCATTTAAACTAGAATGGCTGTCCTAGTGTACATCCAGCTTCAGCCTGAAGTAACAGAATTAAGTTCTGAATAGGGAAATAACAGTCATGAAATTTTATTTGGCTCGTAAGAACAAACTAAATAAACATGAAAATCAAATGCATCTGCTCAAGTCATAAGCACGTTTCAGAAAGTCAGGTACTTCTGTCACAGCAAATGGAGTTAATCTCATTTGAGGTTTTTTCCTCCTTTTCTTACAACACCTACGTTCTCATAATCTTTCATAGCAGAGTGCTTTGAGATACATCGGTAAAAAGTGACGTACAAAGCAGGTAAAGAATCCAGCTTGTAACCATAAGATTCAACAAGAATTAGTCATTTAAAGTTCAGTTACAAAAACAGAAAATAGCAACAGAAGTGCTAGGCAGTGTTTACACCCGTGCCTTCTCCCGCTCTCCTGGTATTTCTGGTTGATTATGAAGCATGTATTTATATGAACATTTATAGAGCTTGTCATTCAGTATTTAAGAACTATTCCTTAATACTCGTAACAGATTAAAAAATATTTACTTTTTGCTTTAAAAATCTGTAATTCTCCAGGGTCTTCTTTGCTTCCATTTTTCTCTGTGGGTGTGTCAGTGAACAGGGCACAGTATTTTACTGCATAACACATAAAACAGGAGCTGTTGCCCTCCAGTTTGATGAAGCCTCATTTGTCATTCAGTGTTAGAAAGTCAGCCTAACATGACCCAGGAGTTCAAAGATATTAAGAAATACACTACAGCCTTTTGGAAGATTCTTAAAATGACACAATACATCTGTGCAGTAGTAACTAACACATAGTATTAACATCCTATTTGCCACTGCTATTCTGAAGATGAACTACGTTATTCTATACAACCAGTTGTTAGACTTTGTGAAAGGACTGCAGCCCTGCAATCCCAGAGCATCTGGCATGTGTAGACATGGGAACTGGGAAAAGACTGAGCACTCCAAAACTGGTGTGTTGTGCCTGACCCACAGGAAGAAGACTGATCATAAAGATAAGCGAGAACATCAGGCAAATACTGACTGAAGAGAACAAGGGAATTATGTGCTGTAGTTGCCAGCCAAAGGTTTGTCTAGACTCTTGATATTGCAGGCCAATTTATCACCCACAGCCTAACTCTTCCTTTGTGGGGGCAAAATGAGCAGATTCCATAAAAGGCTCTCCAGTTATTCCAAGTTCTGGTTTATATTGCACCTATAAACTGAAATTCTCACCTAACCACTGAAATGGATGTGTTCACCGCTGATCAGCTTCTGACACCAATGAGCTTGCTGACAGCAACCTGCTGCCCTGCACAGAGACAACTCCAGGTTTGCAGTCTGCTCCAGTCCTGAACCAAGCACTGAGCAGAATCCAAGTTTCCAAGATCAGAATGTGTAAGTAGGGCCATAGCAAGCAAAACAAGACAGGAATGTACAAGAAAATGGATATTTCAGTTTATAGGAGAGTATGGTGACATAGGCTAGGGTCTGTGTGAAAGGCAGTAGAAAAGGAATGCAATAAGCCAAGGCAAGAAGTTTGAGTGGAGAGGGTTACACAGTAAAGGGAGGGGAGACTGCAACAGGCGCATGCCTCTTTCTGTTTATCATACAGAGCATGGCACAGAGGCTGAGAACCAGTATGGACAGTATTCGAACAAACTAGTTTGGGAACTCTTCACACCTCAGCAAAATTACACTGTACTTCTGCAGCTGTCCTACAACATGACAGAGGGCAAACTATTCCACAGCAGGCAATCCTACCATATAGTTAGCTCTGGATTTCAAATCATTAATATTACAGCTTTTCACCAGTATAGTTTATAATACAGCTTTAATGTCGACTTCAGGTGCACAAAACTGAAAGGCTCCATACATCAAAGGACTGAAAGAAGCCAGAAAGTTATCTGAAACTTTCCTGTTTTCCCAGCTGTTCACATGAATGTAGAATCAGAAACACCTTGAATTCACTTTGCTAAAACTGACACAGGCAGAAACAGGAACCAAACAACCAAACGAGAAAAGGGGAGGCTGAAGCTGAGCACGAACACTATTTTTCCAGCAACTTTCAGAATGTTTCCCCCAAAATACAAGGGAGACCATATTAGTGTGCCTCACAACAATGCAAGCCCTGAAACTTTGCATCTCTTCACAGAGTCCTAAATAGCTTGTGTTTATTCCAGCAGGACTGGAGGTTTCACTTCATACCGTACCTAATCAGCCTCACCTCCTGCCCCCAACCAAAAAATCTAGGCAACCTGGAAGACAGTAGCATTTGCTCTCAGAAGTCTAAATTTGACAAATTGCACTGATGAAATACAAAGACTCTGACCTAATTTAAAGAAGCTATGCAAAATACAAAATGTTGACAAGATTTGCTTAGTGGTTCTTTGGATTAAGCCACACATTCTCTTGTGGCCTTGTCACTCGAGTACAGTTATCCCAAATGACACCGTTACAAGCCTTTTGCAATCATACACAGTTACTCCATCTCCTCATCTCTTCTGAGTTTCTGATTTAGGGAACAACTCCTAGAAAGCATCTAAGATACACATGAGTAGCTATAAATCACTGTAGAGATTGTTACAGCCCATTATGCAGCCATCAAAAGCAGTGAAACACTGTCGCTAATGGTCAATAAGTGCACCCTGACTGCCTTATCAGCTCATCATTCTGTTCTTAGATTATGCTTTCATTTTGGGTAGATACAAAGGGTTACTCTGTAAAACAACTTCAGTTAGCAAGTAAAAGTTTGTTCTCTGTCCCAGCTACAAAGAGTCACACTTCTGTTCCCTCTCCAGTATGGTACAAATGTTGCCTGTCACTGAACTTAGGTTTTAGTGGTCTTCCCATTTTCTTCTATTTACCAAAACCATTACAAAAAATAAAATCTAGGATTAAAAAACACTTATCCCAGCATTTGTTCCTAAAAAGGAAAGTTAGCAGCCACTAAAACATGAAGAATCATTAAGCCGGGAACTTAAAATTATTTGCTTCCTGCAATCTCAAATAACCTCATACATACGAAAAACGGAAAGAACTCTGTTTGAAAGGACCTAAGAGTAAGTCTAAAGAGGAATATTTACAAGATTTTGAAAATAACCCTCTCCACCAATCTATTAAAAAACAAACAGAAAAATTCAATTCCATCCAGCAATTTTGCTACATTAAAAGTATTTCTCATTTTTAGAAGTGATGACTATCCCACAAAATGCAGTCTGAGAAGCTATTTTTTAAACAAAAGTAATTGCTATTAATCTAAATATTAATATGAATAACATGTTTCTACATTTCTGGGACTAATAAATTAGCTGTAAGTATCTGCATATGTTTCTACCTACGAATGTATTTTATGAAGTTCATATGAAGTTTTTGTTTCTGCTTCCAACAACCAAAACCCCAACACCACCCAAACCAAATCCAGAGTTCTATTTTCACAAATTTGTTGCTGAAAGATCATGGGTTTATATAAAGTCAGATCTCCAGGAAGTTGATTCTTCTCTCCTTCCCCCCCACACATAAAAATGAGGACTGGGCCTCCCAAACTAAACTGACAAAAGTATCTTCTCTTCTACCACACCTATCGTCCTTTGTCTGGAAAGTAACCATAAGCATTCAGTGCCACCAAGACATTTAATCAGAAGAGCCACGTAAATGATTAAGTTCAGCTGTTCAGTTAACTCGCGAGATGTGCGAGACACAACACAGCCCAAAGCCCTGCGTATCGACCAGTCCTACGCTTCTTCAGATTTAAACTGATCTTCCCTGAATGACTTTGAACAATTCCACAATTTTTTTTAATGTTCTCTTTTGCCAGAATTTCACAATACTCACAGATCTGTGTACTAAAGGTAGAAAAGAACACTGGCTTGTTAATAAGCTTGCTCCTGCCGTGCAGTTTTACTTAGCCTTACTGATCATTTCACTCATCTTAAATTCCACTGTCATCCGAACCCCACATGGCATGCCTGGACAAATGCAAGGACTTGGATGTTGTTTTACAGGCTGGGCTCACTGCCAGGTCTGCTCCACGCACTTCCCTGGCCCACTAGGGCAGCTTTAGGCAACAACTCCCGTATTTATGTTGTTCCTGTGAAGGGCTAAACTGCTGCTTACTATCGAACCAGGCCCCATCTACCCTCATTTCTCACTCGTACACAGCAACATTACTTATTTGGCTGCTCTCCGGGTGGCATATGACAAACTGCTTGCAGTTGTACAACACAAACAAAAGGAAAAAAGATGACCATCATGTTTTAAGCAGAGGGCTACTTATTACTTTGAAGAAAGAAAGGGCTTATTTCTAATTTTCAGAAATCATGCAAGATAAAACCAGTAGCACAAATGCTTTTGTACCCTGCCCATCTCCCACATCCCAACAGTCAGGATTTGTTTCCATTTGCACTGTGCCCACAACTCAGATGGGAGGGAAGGGGACAGAGGGTGAGGTGCAACTACAATTTCACACACAAAATAAGCAAATTTGTCAAACCAGGGATCTTTTTCAAATCCCCACACTATGCAGTGACTCACTACATAGTGTTCTCAATGCACTGTGTAGTGGTTCAAGAGCCATATGCCAAACCATAAAAGTTATGAAATCAGATCAGGTGCAACTACAACTGCTTTGCAACAGCACACAAGAGAGTTTGGTATTTTCCCAAGTGGTCTCATCCTGGTCAAGCTTTATCCAAATAGGCAAGATTTGATTTAGCCAGCATGCCATGAAAAAACACAATGTATTCAAACACATCAGCTTCCCGGGATTACCATTTTAATGTTACTCTTTGTGGTGAGGCAACTGACTCCATTGACACCAGATTTGACTTTAATACACTTTTTCCTCTGGTTCTTCGTCAGTGAAATCTTTTCTTAAGTTATCTTGAAGTCACAAGGTTCTTGACACAGACCCTCTATTTTTGGCGAGATGCAGCTGTTTGGTTTACCCTCCTCCCCTCCATCAGCAGATTATATAACCGCAGCCTAAGACTGGATTTGCTTTATGTCCCTGCGTGTCAATCTTTTACGTGCACAGATACCAGCATCCGCTAGCTTGTACAATAAAATCGTAATAACTAAATTACCCTCAAGTGGTGGTTTCCATTACAATACATTTAATGCTCAACATCTAATAAATAAACAAACATTAATGTTAAGAAGTATGGTTTATATCTAAGGGAGGAAAAAAAAGAAACTGACTCAAGCGACTTGTCCATTCATTCCTTTCTTAAAGTTGCACCAGTTGATCCCATCTTAATCCACATGAGCACTCTTTTGTAAAGCAAATGTTTAAAGACCAGCACACACAGCTCTATTTATATGCGTGGCTCAAATTATACATATTAACCACCGAGTTACTATCTTGTGCAAAGGCTTTCTCTCCTACCCATTTATATATAGGCAACCAAATCTAAACAGAATAAAAAGACTTTAAAAAGGAATAAAACTTCAGGTGAACCACACAGGTGTGCAAGATGGTCTGTTAAAAAAGTACTTCAGAAGATCATGTCTCACAAGTTTCTCTCAGCTAAGGAAAGCAAACTTTTAATCAGTTCTGGATCAGAAATATTTGATCACAAAAATGAATTTCACCAAGAGCAACCCTCAGTCAGCTCACACCTCAGGTTCACAATTACTGCCAGCATTAAGCCTTTAATTATCCACTCAGTCTAACTGTGAGACTGCTCTCTTTCCCACCACAACTTGCTTAGTATCGCTTACCTTAATCACCATCTCAGGGAAAAGAACAAAAAGTTCAAGCACGCTGCAAACTTCTGGAAACAGCTTAGGCTGTTTTCTACTGTCTACCAACAAACCCTGACAGCAATACCTGTCATGAATACACATTTAAGAAGTGAAGAATATTTTACATATTAATGATCAAGGCAAAGGTATAAAGACTAGTATTGTGGTGGTGTTTCAGTACAAGGCATTGGCTTTAAGACTTCTACTATGTATCTAAATTAAATGACACTTATATTGTGCCAGTTTTTGCCACAGAGCTTGCTTCAGAGCACTCAACACCACGGGAGGGAGGTAACTGCCGAGCAGCCCAAGCAGCCTGCACGCGCTCATAGAGAAAGAAGGTCAGACACAGAAACCTTCAAAAGAAAAGATCAGGTATTACCTTGACAGTCACAATAGCAACATGCGTATTTCCATTTTGATCCTTAGTAACAGCCTCAGGCCAACTAATAGGTCTAAGCTAAAAGACAAAAAAAAAAAACCTCAAAGGAGAGCAACAGTATAGAAGTTTTCAAACAAACTAAAGATCCAAATCCAGATACACTGTCCATATCCAGAGCGAGGCTCCAGCTTGCAAAGATGTTTTGAATTGTCACTAAATTCATCACAGAACTGGGATATTTTTCATACTTCTCATACCATGCTTTTCAGGAGAAAAGTAAGAGATTGTGAGATTTCATCTGTAACAAGATTACCAAATAGTATTACTTAACCAAATATTAAGTCACAGGAAACAAGGAGAACCTCTTTTCAGCTTGTTTCATGGTTTCCAAGAAAATAAAACAGATATTATGAATCAGAAGTCCAAGGAGGGTATTTTTATCAGCCCTCATATTTTGAGAAAACAAATATACAGAATCAATGAAGGATGACTACTTAAATTGAAAGACAATAAGAACTTCTCCTCCTCTGCTTCACAACCCAAGAACAAAAGGTGGGTGTTAGGGTGAAATTCCACATATTGCTCTATTTTACTGGGTAGCAAAACCTTAGCCTGTCTTTCACTCTTAGAGGACCTCATCACAAGTAAGAGGAATGTTTTAGATAGGATTCTAAACAGCAATACCAATACCCCCTCTGTCAGAATTTCCTGAGTAATGAAATAATTCATTTTCTGGATATTGAACAGTTTGCAGCCTCTAATTTTAAGTCAGTCCCCACTTCACATACCAAGAAGAAATAATTTTGGATGTTACAGAACCGTACAAGATCCTGAATTCCCAGCTTAGTACTACATACCCCAAGTTCTTTGAAGACCTTTACTTTGTAAAAACTCATTATTTAAAACGGGAGCTGAACCCTTAAAATAAAAATTTGGCTAAAGAAACAATCATAGCAACTTGCATTTGCTCCCCTTTTGCACAGTTTGGCATTTAAACAGTATGCCGCACCCTCAGCGGAGTTTTTAGCAGTAGTGTGAAGACCTTAATGCAGTTTATTTGTTTAATGTTTAATAAATTCTAGGCAAACTTCCAAAAATTATATTGAATAGTAATGCAAAACTGGGGGGGTGAAAGGGATGGAGACATCATTAGAAAAGC